>NC_056728.1:213649446-213989446 GCF_019279795.1 Protopterus annectens
CTGAATTAAGAGGGGGAAAAAACAGGAGCAATTGGGGAAAACCCACACGAACACTGGGAAGATATGCAGACTCCGCACAGAAGACACCTGAGCAGAAAATTGAACTGGAGAACTTATTGCAGTGAGGCAAGAACAACTTTAACAACTGCATCTTCCTTAATTTCTTCTTTCTGCTACTTATAATATTTTTTAATTTAACATTTATTAATTTCTTGCCTCTTGCTACATGAAAAACCTGTACATTTTTTGAACTCTGAGAATAATGCATAATGATGAAGTGCCCATTTTTTCTGTATTTATAAAAGATTTTTCTTTTCCAAATTGGATTGACTGCAAGAGTCATAATGTGCAAGTAAGACCGTGTGAGGAGTGCCATCATGCAGAAACTTTGTGTTTGTTAAACAGCGTTAGAACATTGATGCGCACTGACCTTTTTCAGACTCTGCCTAGGAGCACTGTCTCGTTAAGTAGCTTGCTTAGTGTTTTATTTGGAAAAGCAGTGAAGTATGACCAGTAATACTAATATATTACCCGCTGAGCTGACTATACAGACACAGGCAAAGCATTCACCAGACATCACTTGAGATGACGATGACCTCTGAGAAGAATACTAAACGCAAGTGCCATGCATTCACCAAACATCACTTGAGATGACTATGACCTCTGGGAAGAATACTAAATGCAAGTGCCATGCATTCACCAAACATCACTTGAGATGAAGACCTCCGAGAAGAATACTAAATGCAAGTGCCATGATAAACACATGCCAGTGGTGACAAGTGCAGTGTGTACAAGTGCCCTGATAAACACTTCAACAAGTAAGATACCATGCTGTAAGACAGGAAGACAGATATGCCATGATAAAGTTCTCGATGAAGAACCAGACTGTTTCACCATTCGTACCACAGTAACTTATTACCGCTGGCAGATTTGCATCAGGCAAATTCTGATTTCACTTGTTTAGGCCTCAGTTAAGAAAGTACCCTCCCCCATGACTGCTAGAGCCCCACCTACCTCTTCTCTCACCCATCTAGGCTGCCTCATCCAAAGTTAGAGAACCTGAAGTTAACGCATAGTTTCTCTGTTTCCTGTGATGGCTAAGAATCCATCATTTCTTAACCCCGACCGCAGTCTGCATCTTTTCTGTGTTGGGTAAGTAATCCACTTGTAAACTTTTCAAGAATAAATGGAAGTTTCTCTACATAGGCTACAAGACGAGGCTAAGACCCATTTTCTGCTTTCATTCCAGAAATTTTACACCTGTCAAATCGATTTGAGACTGGCTATGTCTACTGTACTATTAATGTACAACTGTCATTCATTTCTGATTTTCACAATGGTTTCCATAGTCTCTATCTTGCTTCACACAGGCTTTGCAAAGCCTTTCCAAAAGTGATGTTCCCTTTACAGCCTCCAATAAAAGATCCTATTTCCCCCATCTCCATCCCTGGGAACTCAAGTTTGTACTGGAAACTCTCAATAAAGCTTCCTTTGGGCCAGCCTCTTCCACGGACCTAAAATTTCTGTCTTGAAAAACTTTGCTTTTGCTTGTCATTACATTGGCCAAAAGGATTTCAGAATTGTATGCCTTATTTTCAACTCCATTACAGTTAATCTTTCATAAGAACAGTGTCTATCTAAGAGTAATCCATCCTTTGTTCCAAAGGTGGCATCAGAGAGTAATCTGTATAAACAATCCATTTACCCATTCCCCCAGTCATTCTAATAAAGGAGACTCTGTATGTTCTACATAGCTTAGATGTTCATAGACAAATCAGATTTTACCGTCATAGAGCCAGAATAATTGGGAAATTATTTATATTCTTTACTTCAAACAAGATGGGCAGGAACTTTTCCAAAACTGTGCTGTCCAGATGGCTTTCTAACTGTATTACCCTCGCATACATAATCCAGAAAATGTTACCAACTCAACCAAGAGCTCATGCCTCTAGATCTCTTTTAATTTCTACTACCTTTTATAGAAGTGTTACCGTGGATGAAATTTGTGCAGCATTAACATTGTCTGTCGCATACCCTTGCGAAACATTATAAATTAGATATATTATCCAGATCCTTTGGAACTTCAGTTCTGAGAGGTATCCTGTCATGATGCCACACAAGAAGTTTGGTAGCTTGGGATTCATTTCCAACAGTCTATTTAGATGAGTGGGTGAAATAAGATACTGATGATGTGTACTTACATAATGCTTGATCTTTTTCATCCTAGTCAGTCCAATACAGCATTCTACCTCCTTCCCCAACCAGATTATCACCTCTTTCCAAAGGAACTTGGCAGGCCATCTTAAATCTCTTTTGCCCCTTCTTTGTTTATATCTAACTACTAGGCAATCACTCTGCAGATTATTACATACCTATCCAATAAACCAGACAGTGATTAAAGGGAAGACTCAAAATGTGTACCTTGTGTCTGTGACATAAACACTTTAACCATTAAGCCAACCCTTAACCCTCCCAGTCATGACTGTTATTTTGTTCTTTGGTCTTATCCTTGCTGACCAGCCAACCTGAGCTGAGTTTAATGAGTGCACAGTGGAGTTATGGAAGGAACGTTGTGAAAAAGCTCAAGGCTAAGAGCACTAACAGAAGGCTGAAATGGATCTGACAAGTGCCTCTGGACTCAAACATTGTATCAGGTGGATTAGGATTGAAAGGATCCAGCCTCGTGGTAAGTAGATAACTTTTGTTTTTTGTTTGAACTGTATGTTTTTAAAGTGTTAAAACTTGCAGTATCTGGTTTTACACTTCAGAGAGAGTCGGTGTAATACATCTTTGCTTTTAGTGAAATTAATTGGAAGTTTAACCGCATGGAAATGACACCCCATTTTTTTGTCTGTATTGTGTATGAAGTCTTTTAGCATGATGTTATGCTAGTCGGTGGTGAAATGTCTGCCAAAAATGAAGAAATTAATCTGCAAAAGTGAAAAAAGTGCATTTGCTTCCAAGAGTCTCTGTATTTGGTCCACAGAAATTTAACTTTATGCAAATATGTCTTGGCTGCAGCCATTAAGATTTCTTTCGATATGGAGGAATTTGCCCTAAAACTGGAAGTGCTTGATTCAGAAATTTGATTTATTCCTCTGTTCCAAGTGGATTAGCTGAAACGTCTGTAAAAGTACACTATGCTATATTTCTGCATACAATTGAAGAGGACCCAATATGTTTAACTCTTTCATTCTTTCTGATGAGCAGAAAACGAAACAGCAGCACTTAAATTCAGAGACTGTTGGACTAGAAAGAATTTAGCATTATCAGACATTTGCTCTTTATATAATGTCTGTGATCTTTCAGAGATTGTGTATGCTTGTGTTAATGAGCTGATGAATAAAGCCCAAGACTGAGTTTAATGAGCTGCATGATTTGCCTAACTAGAAATTGAATGGTTTATGGATTAAAATGAAGACCAGGGTTGGCTTTAAAAGAGACTTGCCTAACCTTATCAAAACCTGTCGACATGTTTAGAGCAAGTGACATTACTAGTGCTCTTTCAAAAATAATGTATGTGAGATAAAATGTTAGTTAGATAAGATAAAATTAAAAATAAATCAAGATATCTATAAAAGTAATGGATATCAAAAAGCCCTTATTGAGATTCAAGGAGGCAGTTGTATAGTTTTAATTGTGATCTGCAGTAGTTATGTAGCTATAAGCTTGAGTCGAGACTTTGTGTAGTGTTGAGTCAATCTTTCAGAATGTAGGCTATCAAAGTGCACTTTGCAAAAATGCATATAAGCAAAAACAAGTATGTTCAGAATAATTTGTACAGTATAAAAAAAGACTAAAAATGAGTGCTGCTGATGTTAAAGTGAAATTACTTGATACTGTGCAGTTTGAAAATGGATATATGAAGTATTTAAAAGGCATGCTAAGATGTAGAAATAATTTAATAGACTGAATGTTTGGTATAAATCATTCGTAGGTGTAATGTGCATCATCTTGTGGAAAGTACTGAAGAGAGACCTGTGTGTGTATTGTTAACCTCTGTTGCCAACCATTTGGTGGCATTGTGTCAGAAAGTGATAGCATATGAGTGCAAAAATAAAAGCTCAGTTTTATTTCTCATGTAGTGCAAGTTAAAGAAGTAAATTCTAATGTTTTGGATCGTGTGCAGTTAGGAGTGATTAAAATAATTTATGATGCAAAGGCAAAGACTGTTCAGAATCAGTCACACTGTTACATAGACATTTCAGATACTTGACAGTACCGTAGCAGTTATGTCATGCAAAACTGTGCTCATTAATTCAGAGGCTTAGAGAGTTTTCCAGGACGTTTATCATCCACAATTAAAGCCTGATGCAGTCCAGTAATGTGTACTTTACAAATGTATCGGTACAAGTCAGAAGTAAAGTAGTAGAGGAAATGAAAAGAATCCAAACCTTGCATGTCATTATGAAGCAGAGCCAACAGAATACTGATGTAAAGACAAGTAAGATGTGTATTTCTGCTAACCTGTAAAATTTGAATAATGCAATTATAAGGCAGCATTACACCAGTGATTACAGTAGAAGTGAGTCAGTATTAGTTTCTTGTGGAGTAATGTGTAAATATTTAGTTCTTACTGGTTACATTCTATACAAAATATTCTCCTACCCTCTTTTGTTTTATTTTCCTTTTAGTAAGTCACCCTGATAACATCCTTACTATTGCAAATCCAGTTTGTCTTCACCCATAAATATTCCCTGATGAAAACTTATTTTTCCTTCAATTCTCCTAAGCTCCATAATAGTAGCTTTAGCTGGACTATAAGTACATGTCAGAGTAATCCACTCCCCTATCTACCATTTTGCTTTTTCTTTCATTATGTAGCCTCTCTTGCTGTCAGTATAATTACCCCCCTTTTCCATTATCCATGATACTCTGCTGAATGTCTATCCTTTGTCAATTTCAAATGCTCATTTCTATCCAAATGCATTTTCTATGAAATTGCTGTTTGCATCCTGTACTATTTGCTTTTTGTCTATACCTGCAAGATAATTTAAATTCCATTTTAATAGTGACAAAGCAGCCATTCTGGTAATGTATATTATTTTCTCATATTCTACATGACCAATGTTCTTCGTGTTTCACTGTTGCAGTCATTACATTTGGGTTATCCTGACAGAGGTAGCCCTGAGTCGGCCCGAATACCAGAGGCTTAGTATTTCTGTGTCGGTTGCTGTCTCTCCAGGACTGACGTCAGGTCGTCAGTGGTATAAAATCAGGCAGCCGACGCCATTGCATCAGTCTTTCCTGCCAAGGAGCCAGAAGCAGTTCGCACGAGTGCCGGTCGGCCGCTACCTGGGTTTTCATTTCCAAATTGAAGTTGAAGTTTTCTAAAGCCAAGTGCCCCGTTAGGGATCCTTTTTTCCTTGCTCTAACTGATGTCAAAAAAAGTTAACAATGATCTTGCCTGTGGAAAGCAAATACCACACCAAGACTTCCATTCTTACTGCGTGACCTGTTTAGGCCCAGACCACGACGTTCCTCGATGTCACTTTTGTGCTTTGTTCAACACCAGAACTATACATCGTTGGGCCCTTCTTGTAGCTAGATATTTTCGCTCTCAGTCCTTGAATTCCAATATGGCTTCGGTAAGCCATCCGACTACCAATCTTCCAAAAAAAAAGTAAGGATAAAGACAGAGACAGACCGCATAGGTCCAAAACTGCCGATGACGCTTCAGCTAAGCTAGTAGTCAGCTCTCTGGCCCTCAGTGAGGCGCTTTCACAACCCCTGATGCCCGCTTCTGTGGATTTGAAGGCCGCTACCGAGACCCTTTCAGAGTCCAGTATGCCACGAGACTCATCTTCGACTAAGGATCCTGCAGATGTCTCTACATTGGATGGGTCCGGAGCCTCTGAGCAGGCACCGGCTTCCAAGGAAGTACTTCTCACTACCGATACTCGACACAGACCGACGACTTCTTTCGCGTCTTCAGTTCTTTCTAAAACTACTGAGTTTCTAAGACCCAGGGTATAAACTACGCCCAAAAAAAGACAACCCATGCTCAGGCACCTGCTTCCTTGCCTCAATCTCAAATACTTAAAATGGCAGGAGACCTTGTTATGCTTATTAGGAGAAGCCAGGCTACCCCTTCCAAAAGAAACAAAAGACTTGTCCCCAGTAGTTTTCTCTGAACAGGAGTCCGATGACTCTGATGCTTCTGAATATGAAGACATGCAACCCCTCTCTGCTTATGAGGATTCTGATGCAGAGGAATACTTTCCTTCTGCCTCTCCACTCGAGGATTTTTCATTTGGGGAAACCCTTCATACTTTAAGGAAGCATTTCCAATGGGAATGTCAAGACTATCTTCAGTCAAAAAAGACACTCTGGGAATTCTTAGATTTACCACAGCACAGACCTTTAGCCATTCCTCCTGTCTTGGATGTTGTGGATGATGTTTTTATGGAATCCAGTTTGACTCCTGACACCCTTCCTCCTGCTCCCAGGAAACCTGACAGGTACTATAGAGTCCCTGATTCTCACAAATTCCTTTCCAAAAAATCCTACTTCTGACCAGAGGTCATCTCTCAAGGACCTAAAGGAATTAAAGCAACCTCAGGTAAGAATCCCACCCCCTCAGACAGGGATTCCTGAGCTTTAGACAGATGAGGTAAAAAAAGTATACACCTCTGCTACTCTTGCTATTGGAGCACTAAATTGTCAGTTCCACATGCTGAAATATCAGCAGCATACCATGGAACTCCTGAAACACAAAATATCTTCCTTTCCTGCTTGTGCAGAAAATGAAGAATTACAAGAGCTAATGCATTCTGCAAGTCAAGTTACTAAGCACACCTTGCAATATGGCTTTGACACCCTAGAAGCATCTTGCAGGGCAGCAGTCACTGGTTCTGTCCTTAGAAGGCATGCTTGACTTAAGGAACAGACCTTGCCAGACCATGTCAAATCTAGATTATTGGATGCACCATTGAACAAAGACAATTTATGTGGCACCAAGGCAGAAGAGGTCTTAAAGATGGAAGAAAAAGCTAAATCTATGTAGACAGTTAAAGAATTCTTACAGGTCCATCTTCCGAGGTTCAGTAGGCATTGCCCCTCCAAGCACTGGTCCTTTCCTGCCTCCTCCAGGCCAGCTCAGCCCAGACCCAGGGGAAGCAGACCCCCCCCCCCCCCCCAGACAGCAGCCCCAGGGAATGCAGAGATCTAAGCAATGGAGTTACTCCTCTTCAAAAACAGGGAGTGCAAAGCCACCCCCTTATGGTAAGAACTCACAATAACTTTACACCTCCACCCCTTACCTCTGCCCACCTGCTTGTGCCCCTAGGAGGAAAACTCTCCTTCCATGCAAGCAACTCTGCCTCTAGTACAGATTACTGATAGGTCCTCAACATAGTGTCCCAGGGATACAAATTTTATTTCCACACTCTGCCAACCCCAAAAGGGTTTCCAGATCTTCCTCCAAACCAGTGGGCAGAAGCCAAAAAGCAAGTCCTTTCCCTGCTCATATTGAGGGCAATACAACATGTTTCTGCAGAACAGATAGGTCAAGGTTTCTATTCCAGACTCTTCCTGGTACCCAGAAAAAGAGGGTACCTGGTTGCCCAATCCTTGATCTATCCATTATAAAAATACCTTTCTGGTGTTACGAAAATTCAAAATGCTCACCCTCCAACAGCTTCTTCCCATGCTTTCCAAGGATGCTTGGTTTGCCAACCTAGACCTAAAAGAGGCCTACCTACACATCCCAATCAAGGAATCTTGCAAGAAATACCTACGTTTCAGAGCAGGATCACTGTACTTTCAATTCCCTGCATTTCCCTTTGGCTTATCCACTGCTCCCAGAGTTTTCACAAAATGCCTGGCTCTAGCCATTTCTTTTTGCAGACAAAGAAATATTCAAATAACCCCTACTTAGACAATTGCCTGATTCAGGCAGACAGGAAAAGCTGTTAACAGCACCTGACCTTTGTAAAGGGCTTACTGACCTCCCTGGGGTATACTACGAACGAAAATAAATCAAAACTAGTCCCCACACAAAAAATTGTATTCCTGGGAGCAAGCCTGGACACAGCATCCCAGATGGCATTCCTTACTGCAGAAAAACAAGCCTACATGATAGGCTACTTCTCTCAAATAGCCACCAGAATCCAGTTATCCGCAAGGAAAATACTGCAGGCTCTAGGGTTCATGGCCTCCTACATTCTACTTATTCCATATGTCAGACTGTATATGAGGAAACTACAATGGTACATAAAAATCCTTCGGTGTCAACACTCTCAAGACCTGAAAACTGTCATGCCAAGGATACCTTGTCTAAGGAAAGATTTTCTTTGGTGGGCAGCAGCATGCAACCACAACAAGAGACTTCCCTTCTCACAACCACACACCGCCCAGACCCTCACCACAGATGCATCAGACTATGCCTGGGTTTCGCATCTGGGTGGCAGGTGCATTCAGGGCCATTGGAGCCCAAATCAAATACATATGCACATCAACCAAAAAGAGATGCTAGCTGTTCAGCATGCCCTGACAGCTTTCAGACCCCTACTCTCCCCGGGGCCTCTACTTGATCAAAACAGACAACACCACAGTGATGTGTTATATCAACAAGCAGGGAGACACCCACTCTTAGCCTCTCTACAGGCTCACCATGACCCTTAGAAACATGGCCTCAGCCATTTAACTACACCTGGTACCACAATTCCTGCCAGGCTCCCTAAACTCTCTGGCAGACAACTTAAGCAGAAACCTGCTAGACCATGGAACCTTCACCCTTGTAACCCAGAAATGGGGCACCCCAAACGTGGACCTCTTTGCCTCCCACTCCAATCATCAGCTCAGCAAGTTCTGCACCAGGGAACCTCACAGCAAGGCCTGGAAAGTGGATGCTCTATCCTTCCAGTGGGTAAACCTCTCGATCTATGCATTTCCCCCTCTACCACTCATTTCAAGGGTACTGCTCAAAATAAGGGAGGAAAAACCGAGGGCAATCCTGATTGCCCCAGACTGGCCATGCCAGCACTGGTACCCACTGCTGCGCAGCCTGTCACCCCTGCCACCATGGCACCTTCCTCTGATTCCAACACTCCTGACCCAGAGGAATGGAGAATTCATGCATCCCCAATTGCAGACCCTCAACCTGGTAGCCTGGCTTATTCCCTGACCTCTCCTCAAGCTGCCAACCTAAGCAAACAAGTCCTAGATGTTATACATGAGGGCAGACGCCCCAGCACTAGAAAGTCCTGTGCTGACAAGTGGAAAAGGTTTTGCACCTGGATCCAGGCAAAGGGAACGGCACAGCCCTACCTACCTCTCATCCTGGATTACCTAGCAGACCTACTACACAGGGGTCTGTTTTCTATTAAAATTCATGCTTCTGCCATCTCTGCTCTTTACAGCACAGAGCCACCTCTATTCTCTCACCCTCTCATCAAACAGTTCCTAAGAGGGGCTAACAACTTAAGACCACCCAGAAGAGCTCCTACCCCAGCTTGGGACCTTAACTTTGTGTTGGAAAAGCTCACCCTACCCCTATTTGAATCTGCAGCTTCAGTAGAGTTAAAATTCCTCTCTTGGAAGACCGCTTTGCTTCTGGCCATCACTTCAGCTAGAAGAGTGTCAGAGCTACAAGCACTCATGGCTGTAGAGCCCTTTATCATTTTCCATGCTGACAGGGACTTAACCCATCCTTCATGCTTAAAGTGGTGTCCAGTGTGGCTCTCAACCAATCCATTAATTTGCCCACCTTTTTCCCTAACCCACAAAACAGGATTCTGCACTCTCTAGATGTGCACAGACAGCTCAGATTCTATCTGGACAGGACTAAATCTTTTATAGAAACTGATCAATTGCTAGTCAGCTTCGCAGTAGAGGCAGAGGGCAAGGCCATATCCAAACAAACAGTCTCCAAATGGATAGCACACTGCATCCTTTTCTGCTACAAATAGCATGGGAAACTGCCCTCATATGGGGTCAGGACACATTCCACCAGGCAACCTCCACTTCTGCAGCTTTTCTTAGAGGGGTCCCCACCAGGGACATCCTGGAGGCTGCAACATGGACATCTGTTCATACCTTCACCAAGCATTACCACCTGCCTATCTTCTCCAAATCCTGGGCAGTCTTGCAGGGCATCCTAGCCAGCCGCCAGTCTTTTTGACTGCCTCCAGCCTTTTCTTCAGCTTTGGGAATTAACTCAAATGTGATGACTGCAGCAGTGAAACACGAAGAAAATAGTACAGATGTTCTTCGTGTTTCACTGTTGCAGTCATCACACTTGGGTTATCTGCCTGCAGGTAGCCCCCAGATGGCCCGAATACCATAGTATTTCTGTGTTGGTTGCTGTCGCTCCAGGTCTGACGTCAGGTTGTCAGGGTTATAAAAACAGGCAGCCAACGCCATTACATCAGTCTTTCTTGTTGAGGAGTCCGAATCAGAAGCAGTTTGCATGACAGATGGTCAGCTGCTACCTGAGTTTTCGTTTCCGACTTGAATTATCCTGAAGTCTTCTAAAGCTAAGTACCCCGTTTGGGGATCCTTTTTTTATTGCTCTAACCGATGTCATAAAAAGTTGACAATTGTCATGCCTGTGGAAAGCAAATGCCACACCGAGATTTCCATTCTTACTGCGTTACCTGTTTAGGTCCAGCCCACGATGTACCTCGCTGTTGGTTTTGTGCCTTGTTTAACGTCCGAACTATTCATTTGGGCCTTATTGTCGCTAAATGCTTTCACACTCAATCTCTTTATTCCGAAATGGCTTCGGTAAGCCATCCGTCTACCGATCTTCCGAAAAAATGTAAGGATAAAGACAGACAGGCCACACGGGTCCAAAACTGCCGATGATGCATTTAGTTAAGCTAGTTGCCAGTACTCACTCAGGCACTTTCTCAGCCCTGATGCCCGCTTCAGTGGATTTGCAGGCCTCTACCGAGACCTGTTCAGAGTCCGGTATGCCGCAAGACTATTCTTTGACTATGGAACCTGCGGATGTTTCTACCTTGGATGGGTCCGGAGCCAATGAGCCAGGCACCAGCTTCTGTGGAAGTTCTTCGCAGTACCGATATTTGACCCAAACCGAAGAATTCTTTCGCATCTTCAGTTCTGTCTAAAACTACCAAGTTTCTAAGGCCAAGAGTACGAGCTATGCCTAAAAAAAAAACAATGACCCAAGCGCATGCACCTGCTTTCTTGCCACAACATCAAATGCTTAAAATGGCAGAAGACCTTATTGTGCTAATTAGGGGAAGTCAGCCTTCCCCTGGTAAGAGAACGAGACCTGTCCCCAGCAGCTTTAACAGACCAAGGGTCCGACGACTGTGAGGTATCTGATTATGAAGACATGCCTTTATCTGCATATGAGGATTCAGATGCAGAGGGATTCATTCCCTCTGCTTCTCCTCCAGAGGATTTTTCTTTTGGTGAAACCTTACTTAATTTAAGAGAACATTTCCACTGGGAATGCCAAGACTATCCTCAGTCCAAAAAGAGACTCAGAGAATTTCTAGATTTGCCACAACATAGGCCTTTAGCAATACCCCCAGTCCTGGATGTTGTGGATGTGTATTTATGGAATCCTTAACCCCCTGCTCCTAGGATACCAGACGGGTACTACAGAGTTCCTGACTCTCACAAATTCCTTTTCAAAAATCCTACTGCTGACCCAGAGGTCATCTCCCAGGGGCCTAAAGGTATCAAAGCAACTGCAGCTAAGAATCCCACCCCTTCGGACAGGGATTCCAGAGCTTTAGGGCAAGAAAGTGTACACCTCGGCAGCTCTTGCCATTAGGGCTTTGAATTGCCAGTTTCACATGCTGAAGTACCAGCAACATATTATGGAACTTAACTCATTAACCCCGAGTACCTTCTCAGGGCGCCTTAGTGCTTATACCCGAGCGCTCTCTCAGACGCTTGGAAATGTATGCTGTTTCACCCGAGTGCCTTCCACAAGCGTGGATAAATTCTTAGTCAGTTTTTAGCTCCACTGTTAGAAATGAAGTTGAAAAAGTACCTGAACTTTGTCAGGTACCTTTTCAACTTCATTTTCACTGTGGTGTAATGTCGTGTTGATATTTAACATTTTGGAGAAAATCGGCTTGCCATGCACTGTATATCTGCTTGTGATCACAGCAAGACGATTCTGTATATTTTCCAGGAAGCATGTGGTGGCAGCCAATTGGATTCTTGAAATCCAAGCTGCCACTTACCTAACAGCTTCTTACAGTTTCTGGTCATATGTTTATTAGTACTAGTTAAATGCAGAGTTTTTACATCCTATATTTATTATGTTAAAGTTCTGTTTTTATATCTAACATAAAAGAAAGGCGGGACTGCATAATCAGAAAAAAAAAAAAAAACACTTTAATTATCGCATTTACGATACGCCGGCACTATTAGTTAAACGCAGAGTTTTTACATACTGAACTGTAACAATATAGCGTACTACATCCTGAGCAGCCTTTAAATGTGCACAACAGGTCAAACAGGGACATCAAAAAGTATAGCTCCTATATTCATTATGTTAAAGTTCTGCTTTTACCTCTGACATAAAAGAAAGGCGGGACTGCATAATAAGAAAAAAAAAACAATTACCGTACTTAGGATACGCCATCAACAGAAGGTCTCCTTTCCTAGTTTCCAAGTTCTTCAGTGAAGTTAAAGTTTCAAGCTTGCACATTCTCAGTGGCAAAATAAAGCCTTCAGATAACAGTTGCAAATCTTCTGGACCTGTGTTTTGTGCATCCAAAGAGACTTTTGAAAGGTCACTCATGAAATGTAGAATGCCTAAACTCTGGACTTTTGTTTGCTTTACTTCAGTCCAACTTGACTATCTTTTGAGGAGCTCCGAAGTACAAATTAAGTTCACTAACTCAAAGTTTATATTTAGCAACCAGTGGGATGCAAAACAGTAAGACCTGCCCACTGATCTCCTTTATTGCACACTCTTGGAATAACTAAGGAGGACAGAGCACACCCAGCAGTGACGTAACTAAAACGCATGCAATTAGAAGTGTGTTTTTCTGTTCGGTTTGAAGCGTGTTGGGCAACAAAAATGAAATACATCTTGTTGTGGAAGGTAGAGTTGTTGCAGCCTCTCCTCATGTGAAAAGCCAGACAACAGTTGTCATTTACAATACAAGATTTATGAGCAGCTCCAGAGTGAATGATTTCAATATTGCTGTCAAAAGCAACATGCTTGTTCAAGCTTCATTCTCCGGATGTTATGATTTATTGCAAGCTCTTGAGCCAAGTGAGACATTCTGCTATTTATAATTTTCTAAGCCATTTGTTGTCTTTCAGCCCAAATGTTTCTGCTGTTTCTACCTGTCTATGATGTCTATAATGCTTCGTTTTCTTGTAAGTCGCTGTTGATCACAATCAATAACTTCAGACATTACAGTTTAATACTTATTCATCAGAAAATATCCATTGATTTAAAATATGTTATTCTTATTCTGCTACTGTCTGGCAGTTATTGTAGGTGATTAAGGCTTTCAGCTGTTTATAAACTAATCCATACAATCAAGGGTACAGGATTTAATTTCTTCCTTTTCCTATATTATGTATGTATTTATTTTTTGCTTTGTGCAAGTGATTGTGCTCCTGGGTCACCCTTCAAAAGAAACTCTTTATCCAGGGTGCTTATCTGGTTAACAAATACATAAAAAAATGTGAATGATCGAGTAATATTTAAAAAATGTCCCTTATTATTTTTAGCTTTCTCCCTGATTCTTGAACAAAGAAATTGAGGGCTGTATCTTTCAGGTTTATTCTTCAGCACACTATCATGAAACCAGTTCATATATTGATAATGAAATATTTATGGGGGAGCAGGTTCAAAATATTTCACTGGCAGCAGTAGTACTGAATAACTATGAATCTTTCTCAGAGTCCAGGCCAATATAAGGTGCTGCAAAATAATATTTATTAATATTGTTTATAGCCTAAGAGTGCACATTGCTAGAGAACAGTTTTTTTTTTTTGTTTTAATAAAGGTACAATAGCTTATGCACATATAGATGGATGGATGCATAGATAGAAATAGACGTGTCCGTCTGTGTCTACTTTAATCATATAAGAATTAGAAAACATTAACTTAACATACTTGTCAAAGTCAAATAAGAATAAGGTAACAAGAAAATACCAACTAATTCATAATTTGCATATGCCCCAAGGGATTTCAAAGTTAGGTACATCCCTGTTCACAGTTTGTTTATTTTTTATTCATTTATCCTCTCTTAAATATTTCTGCCCTTTTATTACTCTCTACAGGCAAACCTGCTGATTCATATGCAGTCCATTTCTTGTTTTCAAATTGTGCACCACCTTGGAATCACGTACCTTTTTTTTTTTTTTTTTTTTTTTTTTACAGCCACAACACAGACTTATTTAGGTGGTCCCTGCTTCATTCAGTCTTGATACACTTGTTCGTGTGGTCCCTGCTTCATTCAGTCTTGCTATTTTGGGTGTTTATGCATGGTTAATAGCAGCTAACACCTCCGGAGGCGTTTCATTTTCGTTCATGTGTATACGTGGACATACTACTCAAGTGGTCACACAGCAAATGTTTGGTGCTTGTGCATACTTGACAGGGCTAGTTTTGTAAATTCCACTCAGTTTATTTAGTTGTGATAGCAGGAACTATTTCTTACAAAGATAATTAAGGGAAATTTGGTTTATTTATGGTAAACAGCAGCTCGGATATACTAATGAAGGGGTCATTTGGGGGAGTGTTTCATTTTGGTTCTTGTGCATACTTGGAAGGACTGCTGAAGGGGTTGTCGATGGAGATGTTGCATTCTGTTGCATGTACATAGTAGGACAAACTGCTGAAGGGGTCACTGGGGAGAGGTTTCCTTTTTGTGCTTGTGCATACTCCGACATCAGATAAGGAAGTTATGTGTACTCACCATGATGTTCCATCTGTGCTGTCCATTCTTTTCATTCTTCATCAACTACCTACCCTCCGAACCCCCTGATTTTTATATATATATATATATATATATATATATATATATATATATATATAAAACACACTCACACCACGCACACACTTTTTTAAAATGCCAGGTTTTTCTGTCAGCACGAGCCTCAGACTAGCATTCATTATCCATGCTTAACCCAATATATATATATATATATATATATATATATATATATATATATATATATTGCTAAAAGTATAGATATGTCCTTGGATTGGACCTTTAGGAGCAGAATAAAAAAAGCAATGGCAATATCTGAAGGGTACAGTCATGCAAGTGGCTATAACTTGTGGGTGTGTGGGTGTATATGTACATGCAGAGAACAAGATTCACAACTGTTCATGGCTTTTTCACTCAAATGTGTGTTCAGTTTCTCGTACAGTTTGTGGCTTTCTTGTAAAGTGCTGTGGACTGCAGTCACTGAATAATAACTGTATGATTTTCAGACTTCATACCCTTCAGAACATGCTTACTGTGACATTACCTGCTTGGTATATAAACTGTAACTCCACTGAAAAATGCTTAATGCATCCAACACATAAGACTGCCACAGCGTGTAAAATCAGCAAGAAGATTTAATCCACGATAAAACGTACAAAACCAAGTAGTAACGTACACTGATAAGCGCTTTCACTCATCATAATATGAGCTTCATCAGAACCATCTTCTGATGAAGCTCATATTGTGATGAGTGAAAGCGCTTAACATCAGTGTACGTTACAACTTGTTTTTGTACGTTTTATCGTGGATTAAATCTTCTTGCTGATTTTAAACGCTATGGCAGTCTTATGTGTTGGATGCATTAAGCGTTTTTCAGTGGAGTTACAGTTTATCTTGTGGACTAAATGCTTATTGTTTTGTGGTTTCTGCTTGGTATACAAGACCAGTATATAAAATCTGGTCCTATTTTGGGATGTTCTTCATTCCACATTGCTGCAGTCCTAACCATTGGGTAGTCCGCTGTCCAGTCGGCCCGAATACCAAAGTATATGGCTGACGTCGGTCAAGGCGCATTAGACTGATGTCAGGACGTCAGGGTACTAATGCGCATGACCGACGTCATATCCTCAGTCTTTTTTGCCGCATGGTCCGATGCAGAAACAGTTTTGCGAGTGCAGGTTGGCGTTCTGAAATTTTCTGAAATCGGAGTTTCAGACCGAATCAAAGTTGGCTAAGTACCCCGTTGGGGAACATTTTGGTTTTTTCTTGCCTCAGTATTTAACCGGATGTCAGAAAAAGTGAATAACTGTATTTCTTGTGGGAAACAGATACCTCATAGGGATTACCATACTTTGTGTATACCTTGTTTAGGGCCTGAGCACGACGTTGTTGGCTGCCGCTCTTGTGCTAGGTTTAACAAACGCACTATTAAGAGAAGGTTAGACTGTGCCAGGTTAGTGTTTGGGAAGCGTTGTAATTATAAAATGCCGTCGGATGCTCCGACGCCCGCTTCGCCCAAAAAGCGCAAGGACAAAGCAGCAAAGCCTAGGGTTGAAGAACCGGCAGTCCCGGACGTCGGTTCTTTAGAAGGCTCAGTGGAGCCAGAGGTTTTGCCAGGAGTTTCTGTGGAGTCTCAGGCAGAGACTTTACTGTTGCAGGATGTGCCCTCTCAGGAGGTAGGCCAGGCTGAGGGGGCTTCTCAGGTAGCTGTTCTTCCCTCTCTTCCTAAGGGAGTTAGAGCCTCTCCTTCTGTTTCCAAGACTACTTTGAGAGGTAGGCCAAGTTTAGCTTCAGTGGGGGCTTCTCCTAGCACTTCAGGTTCTGTGCCTAAGAAACATATGCTTAAAATGGCAGAGGATTTGATTACTATGATTAGAGGTTCTATGCCCCCTCCTGATAAGAGGCCTAGGGTGGAGCCTGAGTTTGAGAGTTTTGAACAGTGTTCAGAGGCTTGAGTCTTCGCTGAAGACTTGCAGGAGTTTCCTCATTATTCTGATTCTGATGTGGATGATTCCACTCCTTCAGCTTCTCCTCCTGAGGATTTTTCATTTTCAGAGACTCTGCATTCCATGAGGGAGCATTTTAAATGGGAAGGCCAAGATTTCTCTGATTCCAGGAAGAGGCTTAGGGAATTCTTGTTTTTACCCCAGCATAGGCCCTTAGCTATACCTCCTGTGTTGAATGTGGTGGAAGATGTTTTTGCAGAGGCTTCCCTGAACCCTGATTCTTTGCCTCCTGCCCCTGTTAAACCTGATAGGTACTATAGGGTGCCTGAAGCTCATAAGTATCTTTTTAAGAGTCCCAGGGCAGACCCAGAAATTGTTTCTCAGGGGCCTAAAGGTGTTAAGGCCTCTGTTGTTAAAAATCCTGTTCCCTCTGATAAAGAGGCAAGGGCTTTGGATAGATGGGGAAAGAAAGTTTATACTTCTTCCACTGTAGCCATGAGGGAGTTGAATTGTCAGTTTCACATGCTAAAATATCAAAATTATCTCCTTTCACAATTGAAATCTAAGGTGGATGCTCTGGCGGAAGGTATTGAGTGTAAAGAGTTGCTGGATTTAGTTCATGTGTCTGAACAAGTGGGTAGGCATTCTTTGCAATGTGGTTTTGATGCTGTGCAGGCCTCCTCGAGGGTGGCTGCCACTGGTTCTGTCCTTCGCAGGCACGCTTGGTTGAGGGATCAGAATTTGGCTGAGCATGTTAAGACAAGGATTTTGGATGCTCCTTTACAGTCTGATGTGTTGTTTGGTTCGCCTGTGGAAGCAGTTTTAAAGAAAATGGAGGACAAGGCTAAATCTATGCAGACTGTTAAAGATTTTTTGCAGGTACAGCCTCCAAAGTTTAGCAGAAATTGGCCTACTAAGGGATGGACATATCCTGCTTATGATTCCCAGTCTAGGGGTAGGTCTAGACGTGGTAGGGGCAGAGCTCAAGGTTCTTTTAGGCCTAGAACAGGGAGTTCTCCTGCTCAGACTTCTGGTGAGGGCAGGGGTCAGTCCTTTCGTAAACAGACCCAATGACCTGCCTTTTCAGCTGCCAGTACATTCTCGTCTGGCAGCTCCTTTGGGAGGAAGACTGTCTCTTTTCAAAGAAAATTGGGATTTAATTACTCAAGACAGATGGGTTTTGGATATCATTCACCACGGTTACAGGTTTTATTTCCATACCTTGCCCCCTTTCAAAGGCATGCCAGACGTTCCTCCTCCACAAAGGAAAGAGGCTCACAAGCAAATTTCTCTGTTACTCCAAATAGGGGCCATTCAGCCAGTCCCTGTACCAGAAAGGGGCCTAGGATTTTATTCTCGCCTGTTCCTAGTACCAAAGAAGGGGAACACGTGGAGACCAATTTTGGATTTATCTATCCTCAACACTTATCTGGACATTCCCAAGTTCAAAATGTTGACGTTACAACAGCTTTTACCTCTGCTGGGCAAAGATCACTGGATGGTAACTTTAGATCTCAAGGAAGCTTACCTTCATGTGCCTATAAGACTAGGTTGCAGAAAGTATCTGCGTTTTCGAGCTGGAAATTCTCATTATCAGTTCTCTGCATTGCCCTTTGGCTTATCTACTGCGCCCAGAGTATTCACAAAGGTTCTGGCTCCAGTGATAGCTTACTTCAGGCTAAAAGGAATTCAAATCTATCCTTATTTGGACGACTGCCTGATTCTGGCTCAAGGAAAGGAAGACCTTCTACAGCATTTGGAATATGTCATAGCAGTGCTAAGATGCCTAGGGTATTCTGTGAACGAAATAAAGTCCAGTCTAGTACCCTCTCAAGACATGTGCTTTCTGGGTGTGAGACTGAATACAGCAGCCCAGATGGCCTTTTTAACCCCGGACAAACAAAAGAATCTTTCCAGTTACTTCCATCAACTATCTCTTCAGTCCGGGCTGACTGCAAGGACAGTCCTTCAAGCCTTAGGGTTCATGGCATCTTGTATTCTGGTGCTTCCCAATGCCAAACTGCATATGAGGAAGCTGCAATGGTATCTCAAAATGTATGGACACAGCACTGCCAGGATTTGGACACTGTCATTCAAATAATACCTTGCATTCAAAAAGAATTTTTGTGGTGGGCTCAGGAATGTCACCTAAACAAGGGACTCTCTGTGACCCGGCCAGAGGCGAGTCAGATTTTAACGACAGATGCCTCAGACATTGCTTGGGGAGCTCATCTAAACGGAAAGTGGATACAAGACAAGTGGCCTGCCAGACTACAGCATCTACATATCAACATGAAGGAGATGTTAGCAGTCCAGTTTGCATTAATGGCTTTCAAGGAGTTACTTCTTCCAGGGCAGGTGTTGATTCTAACAGACAACACAACTGTCATGTGGTACATCAACAAACAAGGGGAACACATTCTTATCCTCTATGCAGGCAAGCAATGATTTTATGGGAAACTGCGCTCAGCTTGCAACTAACTCTTCAGGCAAGGTTTCTGCCGTGAGCACAGAACTCCTTAGCAGATGTGTTAAGCAGACAAATCATGGATCCCCACGAGTGGAAACTGGATCTTCATGTATTTCAGAAATTGACAGTGTCATGGGGAACTCCAGACATAGATCTGTTCGCTTCTCCACTAAACCACCAGCTGCCACAGTTTTGCACAAAGGGGTTTCATCACACAGCATGGAAAGTGGATGCTCTTTCTTTCAGTTGGAAAAATCTTCATGTGTATGCCTTTCCACCTCTGCCTCTTCTTCCAAAGGTGCTCCTAAAGGTCAGACAAGACAAGCCAAGGATGATTTTAATAGCTCCAGATTGGCCTCGGCAACACTGGTACCCACTACTAAGGAGTCTGGTAAGGAAGCCTCCATGGCCTTTACCTTTGATTCCACATCTGTTATCTCAGAAGGAAGGTCACCTGCTCAATGCCAAGCTTCACTCTCTTCATCTAACAGCCTGGCATATTCTGTTTTGAAACATAGCAGGTCTCAACTGCCTCAACAAGTTTTAAATGTGATTATGGAGGCCAGAAGACCTAGTACAAGGAAAGTGTACGCAGAAAAATGGAAGAGATTTTTATTTTGGAGTGCAGCAAAGAATTTGGAGATTTCGGAGCCTAATTTGAGTGTGGCTCTTCAATATCTTACTGAGTTATTGGACAAAGGTTTGTCCTTCTCTTCCATTAAGATTCATGCTGCAGCAATTTCAGCTCACTATGATTGTGACCCACCATTGTTTTCGCATCCTTTGTTCAAGCAGTTTCTTAGAGGGGCAAAGAATATAAGACCCCACGTGAGCTCCTACTCCTGCTTGGGATCTCAATTTTGTGTTGGAAAAACTTACTCTACAACCTTTTGAGCCTGCGGCTACTGCTGAATTGAAATACTTGTCATGGAAGACTGCTTTTTTGTTGGCTATTACTTCTGCAAGAAGGGTTTCTGAGTTGCAGGCCCTTATGGCAGTAGAGCCCTTTTTGATTTTCCATAAGGATAGGGTATCATTACGTACTAATCCTTCCTTTATGCCTAAGGTGGTTTCTAGTGTGGCTTTAAACCAAACTATTCATTTGCCTACTTTTTATGCAGACCCCCAAAATAAAGGGGAGAAGATTTTGCACACTTTAGATGTACATAGGCAGTTGCGTTATTATTTAAGCAGGACTAAGGATTTCAGGCAGTCTCAGCAGTTGTTTGTTTCTTTTGCTTTGAGTTCTCAGGGCAAGCCTGTGTCTAAGCAAACTATTTCTAAGTGGATTGGGTTTTGCATTTCATTTTGTTATTCCCATCATGGCAAGGAGATTCCAGCTGGGATTAGGCCTCATTCCACTAGGGCTACTGCCACTTCAACAGCGTTTCTAAGGGGGGTGGCAACTAAGGATATTTTGGAGGCAGCTACTTGGAGTTCAGTGCATACTTTCTCTAAGCATTACCACCTTCCTCTCTACTCTAAATCTAGGGCTGGTTTTGCCACAGCTATTTTGCAAGGCATGTTGACAGCTCCTGCTTCCTTATGATTTGCCAGCCTCCCTTACCTCTGCTTTGGGATTCTACCCAATGGTTAGGACTGCAGCAATGTGGAATGAAGAACATAGTACAGTTTTGTACCTACCATAAATGTAGATGTTCGAGGATACACATTGCTGCAGTCCAATTTACCCTCCCTCCTTCCCCTCTGTGTTTAGGGGTGGTGGTGTGTGTTAGGATATACTCTTGTACATTTGTATATATGTTTGGTGCAGGGTGTTTTGGTTTTTTGGTTTGGGCTTTGTCTTTTTAGGGTCTTCTGACATCTGGGGCAAGAAAAGACTGAGGATATGACGTCGGTCATGCGCATTAGTACCCTGACGTCCTGACATCAGTCTAATGCGCCTTGACCGACGTCAGCCATATACTTTGGTATTCGGGCCGACTGGACAGCGGACTACCCAATGGTTAGGACTGCAGCAATGTGTATCCTCGAACATCTACATTTATGGTAGGTACAAAACTGTACTTTTCTGTCTCTGATTGTTAAACTAAGAGATTGAGGGTCATGAGACATGCAAAAAGTTTGCAATATATTTTGAGCATTTTTCCTGGCTTTGTCAGTCGTGTGCGGAATTTAGATGGGAAAAGAAGGGCTCAGTAATATACAAGTGTTATACTATTTGTACTGAATTACTCATGTCTTCTAACAGATTATAATGAGTCTGTGTTACATAATAGCTGCACAAGATAATATAATGAATGCCCACTCAACAGGTGATGTGCAGCAATTATCACCTGTCTAAGCATGCATAACTTTGGAGTAATGAAATGCAGCTCATTATCACATTAACAAGAATTAGTTACAATATAGCACTGAGTCATTATCACTTTTCAGGTAAAACTCTCAACAGCTGTCATTGTTATTCACATAACTAGAAGTTATCACATTTATGAATGCACAAGCCAGGTTTTTTTTGTCTGCATGGGGTCATTTCAAGCCACCCCGCCCCACCAGTTTCTTTCTGTTATTTTACAATTTGTTTGATACACAGTAAAGTCCTCATTGTGGTTATATGCTTCATATTTTTGTGAAATACTGCAATTGATTATTGTATCATATAGTCATTTCCTGCATCACACAGTCACTATATAGCTTATATATATATATATATATATATATATATATATATATATATATATATATATATATATATATATATATATACATATATATATATATATATATATATATATATATACATATATGTGTGTGTGTGTGTGTATATATATATATATATATATATATATATATATATATATATATATATATATATATATATATATATATATATATATATATATACACACACACACACACACACACATATATATATATATATATATATATATATATATATATATATATATATATATATATATATATATATATATTCGGGGACCTTGGACACTCCAGCTGTGGTGCTGAATACAGTGCACATCGTACCTAGACACCATGAATCTTATGATCATCCTGGATGGCAGTGGCAACATAAGAACTGTGCCCATGGGCTGTACAGATGTCACGGTTTGTTTAGGACTCAGATTATGAAAATTATGATTTTTGTAATATTTTGGTAAATAACTTTGCTAGGGAGCATGTAATTGTGCAAAGTGATATCTCATTTGGAAGACAGTGCTAGTCATTACAACATAGCAAAAGAATTGTGACTGTTCTACACATGTACAGATATCAAAGTTTGTTTCAGACTTATGGTTATGGAAATTGATTTTTTTTCATATTTTGGTAAATAACTTTGCAAAGCAGCATCTGAATGTGCTAAGTAATACCTCATTTTTGAAGACAGTATTGATAGTTCTGACATGGTAAAAGAACTGTACCTATACATTGTACATATGTACAAATATCAAATTTTGTTTTGGACTTACGTTATGGAAATTATGAATTTTTTCATATTTTGGTAAATAACTTTGCAAGGGATAATCTGAATGTGCTAAGTAATACCTCATTTTGAAGACTGTATTGCTGGTTCCAACATGGTAAAAGAACTGTGCCTGTATGTTGTACACATGTGAGATATCAGTTTGTTTGTAGTTAGGTTATGGAAATTGATTTTTTTCATATTTTGGTAAATAACTTTGCAAGGGAGCATGTCAGTGTGCCAAGTAATACCTCATTTTGAAGACAGTGTTACTCCTTACAACATGGTAAAAGAACTGTGTCTGTGCACTGTACACATGTACAGATATCACAGTTTATTTTTGTATGATTATGAAGATTACACATTTCCAATACTTCTCATTATTATGCCCATATATTTGCAAGGGAGCATGTTGATCACACAAATGATGCATCATTTTGAAGCGGACATTCAGATGCACAACTTCTACACTGATATGTAGGCTCTGTCTGTTAAAGGTGATGAGATATTACTCTGTTTATTTATCAATTATGAGAAATATTATATTAATCATATTTCTGTGAATATCTCCATAAAAGAGCACCACACAGTAATGGTTAATGTATCATTTTAAAGCTGACATTCATACTAACAAATTAAATACAAATTGTATGGGTCTACATGGTACATTACCAATATATTGTGCTTTGCTTTTCCAAAAAGGTAAAGAATATGCACACTATCAACATTCCTTGCCAAATATTTAATAATGACTTTGATATACACTATCAACATTTACACTGTTGGAAATGTCAGTGTCTGCTGAACAACTTTTGTGTTTACATTTTTAGTCTAGGTCTTATAGTTAGAGTTATGAACATCTGTTTTCTGTATGGTATTACAAATGGATTTTCTAAAAATGAGCTCAGGCTGCACTGTTGTTCCTATGGTGGAATTAAGTAGGCAGGTTTTTCTGAGCTGCTCCGGAGTGAATGAGTTAAGCAAAAATTAACTACCTTTGCAAACTGTACAGCCTCCTAGATTCAGTAGGCATTGCCCCTCGAAATATTGGTCCTTTTCAGCCCCCTCAAGGCCATCTCAAACTAGACCCAGGGGAAATAGACCCCCCCCCAGACTACAGTCTCAGGATATGCAGAGATCTAAGCAATGGAGTGCCTCCACTTCAAAAACAGGGAGTGCTAAGCCACCCCCTTATGGAAAGAATTCACAATGACTACTCAACTCCACTCCCCCACCTCTGTCCAACTGCTTGTGCCCCTAGGAGGAAAACTTGCCCATCATGCAAAAAACTAGACTTTCATCACCAAAGACTGATGGGTCATCAACCTTGTATCCCAGGGATACAAATATTACTTCCACTCTCTGCCAACCCCAAAAGGGTTCCCAGTCTTTCCTCCAAACAAGTGGGCATAGGCACAAAACCAAGTTCAATCCCTGCTCTCTATAAGGGCAATTCAACCTGTTCCTGCAGAACAGATAAGTCAAGGGTTCTATTCCAGACTTTTTCTGGTACCCAGAAAAGAGGGCACTTGGTGCCCTATCCTAGATCTTTCCATTCTAAACACCTTCCTGCTGGTACAAAAATTCAAAATGCTCACCCTGCAGCAGCAGCTTTCTATGCTGGCCAAAGATGCCTGGTTAGCCACCCTAGACTTAAAATACGCCTATCTCCACATCCATATCAGGGACTCTTGTAGGAAATATCTATGCTTCAAGGCAGGATCTGTGCATTATCAGTTCTCTGCACTTTCCTTTGGCTTATCCACTGCTCCCAGAGTATTCACAAAATGTCTGGCTCTATCCATTGCCTACTGCAGACAGAGAAAAATTCAAATTTACCCATACTTGGATGACTGCTGGATTCAGGCAGACAGGAAATGCTGTTGCAGCACCTTACATTTGTAAAAAAAAAACCTTTTAACCTCTGTGGGGTACACCATCAATGAAAAAAAATCAAAACTAATCCCCAGACAAAAATTTGTATTCCTGGGAGCAAGCTTGGACACAGCATCCCAGATGGCATTCAGACTACTTCACTCAAATGGCCACCAGAACCCAGCTGTCTGCAAGGAAAATCTTGCAGGCCCTAGGGTTCATGGCTTCATGTATCCTACTAATTCCATATGCCAGACTTTATATGAGGAAACTTCAGTGGTACTTAAAAAGCCTTTGGTGCCAACATTCTCAGGACCTGGAAACAGTCATTCCTATCATACCTTGTCTAAAGACAGGGTTTCTTTGGTGGGCAGCAGCATGCAACCACAACAAGAGACTGCCCTTTATTAAACCCCATGCCGCCCAGACCATAACCACAGATGCATCAAACTACGCTTGGGGGGCACACCTAGACAAGTGCATTCAGAGACACTGGAGCCCAAGTCAAATTCATCTGCACATCAACCAAAAAGAGATGCTAGCTGTTCAGAATGCTCTAACAGCTTTCAGATCCATACCCTCACCAGGACCCCTGCTAATAAAAACAGACAACACCACAGTTATATGTGGTACATCAACAAGCAGGGGGCAACCCACTCTTACCCACTCTGCAGGCTAGCCAAGGCCTTGTGGAACACAGCCTTGGGCATGCAGGTCCATCTGCAAGCTCAATTCCTGCCAGGCGAACATAACACACTGGCAGGCGAATTAAGCAGAAATCTCCTAGACCCACACGAGTGGCAATTAGAGCCCAGCACCTTCAGCCTTCTGATTAACAAATGGGGGACCCCAGAAATGGATTCCTTTGTCTCCCCCTACAATCACCAGCCCAGCAAATTCAGCACCAGGGCACCTCACAGCAGGGCCTGGAAAAGTGGATGCCCAATCCTTCCAGTGGGTAAACCTCTCAATCTATGCATTTCCTCCTCTGCCCCTTCTCTCATGAATGTTGCTCAAGATAAGACAGGACAGACCAAGGACAATTCTGTTTGCCCCAGACTGGTCATGCCAGCACTGGTACCCACTCCTGCGCAGCCTGTCACCGGTTCCACCCTGGCACCTACCCCAGAGCCCGACCCTGCTCACTCAGCAGGGGGGACAGATCTTGTATCTGCAACTGCAAACCCTAAATCTTGCAGCCTGGTTTATTCCTTGAATTCCCCCCAGTGACCAGCCTAAGCAAGCAGGTGCTGGACATCATTCTTGAAGCCAGAAGACCCAGTACAAGGAAATCCTATGCTGATAAGTGGAAAAGGTATTGCTCCTGTCTTCATTCTAAAGGAGAAGACACTACTCTGCCCTCCCTACTTCTAATCCTGGATTACTTAGCAGATCTACTCCACAGAGGCCTTTCCTTCTCCTCCATTAAGATTCATGCATCTGCCATCTCTGCTCATTACAACTCTGAGCCACCCCTATTCTCTCACTCTCTCATCAAACAGTTCCTGAGAGGGGCAAACAACTTAAGGCCACCAAGGAGAGCACCCACCCCTGCTTGGGACCTTAACTTTGTACTGGAAAAGCTCACGTCCCCCCCCCTTTGAGCCTGCAGTGTCAGCAGACTTAAAATTCCTTTCTTGGAAAACAGCATTACTCCTGGCCATCACTTCAGCGAGGAGTGTCTGAGCTTACATGCACTTGTGGCAGTGAAAACCCTTCATTATTTTTCATGCTGACAGGGTCTCCCTCAGCACTAATCCTTCCTTTATGCCCAGAGTGATGTTCAGCGTGGCATTCAAACAGTCTATACATTTGCCAACCTTCTTTTCTAATCCTCAGAATAAAGGGGAAAGGATCTTGCACTCCTTGGATGTGCACAGACAGCTCAGATTTTACCTTGATAGGACTAAACCCTTCAAGAAATCTGACCAGTTATTACTTAGTTTTGCACCAGGGGCAGAGAGCAAGGCCATTTCTAAACAAACAATTTCCAAATAGATAGCACACTGTATCCATTTCTGCTACAAGCATCATGGGAAACCAGCCCCTCAGGGGGTCAGAACACATTCCACTAAGGCAACGTCTACCTCTACAGCATTCCACAGGGGAGTCCCTACCAAGGACATTCTGGAGGCTGCTGCCTGGAGTTCTGTACACACATTCACCAAGCATTACCACCTGCCTATGTTTTCCAAATCCAGAGCAGGTTTTGCAACTGCAGTCCTGCAGGGCATTCTAGCCAGCCCAAACCCTTCTTGACTGCCTCCACCCTTTCTACAATCAAGTGTGATGACTGCAACAGTGAAACACGAAGAACATAGTACAGTTGTGTACACTTATAAATGTAGATGTTCGAGTGTGTTCACTGTTGCAGTCCTGGTTTCCCTCGCTCCAGCCCCCTGCTTTCTTCTCTGTATATACTACTCACCCCTTGCAGGAGTACTGGTATTGGTATTTAGTTTATATACTACTCACCCCTTGCAGGAGTACTGGTATTGGTATTTAGTTTATACTGGTGATGATTTCTTCCACCATAGCTTAGCTCCCTGTTGGGGGGCTCCTGACATATGGGGCAAGAAAAACTGATGTAATGGCGTCGGCTGCCTGTTTTTATACCCCCTGACGACCTGACATCAGACATGGAGCGATAGCAACCGATGCAGAATTACTAAGTCTCTGGTATTCGGGCTGACTGAGGGCTACCTGCATGCAGATAACCCAAGTGTGATGACTGCAACAGTGAATACACTCTTAACATCTACATTTATGGTAAGTGTACACAATTTAATTGCTGGAACCTGTGTTCTGAGAGACTGCTTTCCAGTCTATCTGCAAATATACAGAGCTGAGTACACTTTTTTTGGTTTTAGAGTTTAATTGTTGTTTAGATCTCTGTTGAAACTGTTGTCTTCCTGTTATGAGAGACTGCTTTCCAATCTATCTGCAAATATACAGAGCTGAGTATAGTTTTTCTGGTTTTAGTTTTTACTGTTAGTTGTTGCTTAGATCTCTGTTGAAACTGTTTTGTCCCATCCACTCTCCCTATTTTTGGGTTGTAGTTTAAGTTTGGCGGCTTTAGCAGTTGCCCGCCCCACTGTAGATTTGATCTAGGACACTCACCCCGTCCCATCTCTTTACCACATTCTACCTAATAAACTCTTTCTGCACTTGCTTTTAGTCCTTTTTAATTTAATTGCATTTTTAAACTGTGTTTGGTCTAATATTGCTACATACTTGTGTGCTAGCTTGCACTGCATGTGAATTGTTTTTGCTACTTTTCTGTTAAAAAAAAAAAAAAAAAAAACTGTAAGCCTGTTTCCTACCTTTCCTGTAACTAGTGTTCCAGATACAGGTTTGCTGTATCAAGGACTGTATGTAAGCTTCTGAGCAACCCAAACCTTAATGTGTTTGAGGGAAGCCTTTTAAATTATCAGTGGGAGTGGTCAACCTGTCAACCACATAAGGAGTGGTTCTAGCCCAGAAATTGTAGTTATTGGCCATTTGGGCAATCTCTTCCATCTCTCTCAACTTTCTGATTTGAAAGCCTGCATTTGCACTTGTTTCTGTCCTCTAACTCGTCTAGTGCAGATACAGATTCTTAGCTTTAGCACTTAAATTTGCATATTCGTGCTCAACACTTGTTCAGAACTTGTAAGCACTAAATAAGCTACTAAGTACTATAGCAGTCGACCTTCCTCATTACCTAGAGGAAAACAGTTTTTGTACTTACTTTTTTCACTTGCTTAGAGAAAAACAGCTCTTGTACTCACCTTCCTCACTTATCTAGAGGAAAATAGTTTTTTATTCAGGCATGTCCAAGGGTCAGCTCCCAGTGTTCTCTCCTGTCTATCTGATGAATCTGGGCATCTTGAGGCAATGTAGAAATTGCCTCATGTACACAGACAACCCTCTCTTCCTATCACCCAACACTACAACCATGCACTTATCTAGCCAAATTGGAGGTAAAGGTCTCTCCAACCAAGACTGAACTGACAGTCATGAGGAGAAGGTAAACATTTGTACCACACCACACTCATCACATAGTCTCACTAAATCTACACCACCAAAATCCACACATAGTAACAAAAAAACATTTACGGAGGCTCTCAATAATAATCTGTCTAAGCAACAAAGACCTCCAAAGCAGAAACGCAAGCAACCTCCATCCCCCAACACAACTCAAATGACACATAGCCCACAGACTCAGTGTGCCACTCAACCACAGCCAATAAGGCAAAACAACGTACCCAACACACTAGTCATAGGTGACTCTATAGTCAGTCACACTGATGTCCCACTCACCAGGCTAAACAAGGAGAAGGTTACTGTCAGCTGTCTATCGGGTGCCAGTATCCGCCACATAACCCACGCACTCAGGTCACTCTACATCAAGTACAAATATGACTCTGTCATTGTTCATGTTGTTGTGAATGACCTGAGACGTACCTCCCTGGACTACATGAAAAGAGACATGGAAGAGCTCTCCAATCTTGTAGCCCAGGCAGGTATGACCCTAGCCCCGAGTAGCATTCTGCCATCGCCCAGAATGATACCGCAGTGCAAGGACAAAATGATTGACTTCTACTATTGGCTAAGCTTCTGGTGTCATTCTAAGGGGATCCAGTATCTGTCTGCTTGAGATGACATGGTAGACAGATCATAATACTTTGCCACAAATGGCCTGCACCTGTCACCCCTGGGATTACGGATACTGGCTAAGGCTCTTGCTGCCCCCTATAGTGCCTTTTTTAGGCAAGGGTCAAATAAATTCACTACCATAACAAGAACAGGCAAACAAAAACTGAGGGTAATGCTACAATGCGATAAGTCTAAATCTCAAAATACACTCACTCGAGGCACTCAAAATGGAGAACATCGATATTTGTGCAGTGACTGAAACCTGGTTCAAAGCTCCAGAGAGCACCCCTGCACTACCAGGCTATAACTCTTACCACACTTTTCGGCCATGTAACCTTGACCAAAACACCAAAGACGGAAGTGTGTCCATATTCATTAAGGATATCCACACCTCCAGGCTGGTTGCTCAGCATAATGCATCCGAGGTTTATCCAAGTGCAACTAACTCTGGGCAAAACTGCAATCCAAATTGTAGCTTGCTACAGATCCCCCACCATGCCCCAGGATTCCTATTTCTCTTTTCTTGATGTACTGGAAATTATTACTGTTCAACCAAACACCCTAATAATGGGCGACTTCAACTACCCCACCATTAACTGGGAAAACTACTTGTGTACCAACTCCCTAGCTCAACGCTTTCTAGAATTCATAAACTCCAATGCCCTGGATCAACTTATCCACACCCCTACCAGGGGCAACAATATCCTGGACCTAGTCATTACCAGCATGAATGAACAGAGTTCCACACCTGAAGTCAACTCCTCGGTCCAGTCCGACCATAATCTAATCACCCTTGATATCCACATCCCACCCTCACCCCTCATTAAGGAAACCACAGTAAAAAATTTCTCCAAAGCCAACTTCATGCCTCTTAAGGCAGAAGTGGTGAACTTCATCACACCCATGCAGATGGACAATACAGTTACAACTGCTGAATCCTACACAAATGCACTCTATAAGCACTTAGACGAGTGCATGGATCGTGCTATCCCAAACAGAAGCAAGATGCTATCCTCCAAAAAAGGAAGCCAGTCTGGTGGTCCCCTGCCATAAACACTGTACAACAGAAGGAAGAAACTGTTGCAAAAGAGAGTAAAATCCCATGAGTGGAGGAGATCCCTGGTCAGCTTCAATAAGAAGCTGAGATCCCTTATAAGATCCTCCAAAGCTAGCTACGAAAACAAAATCGCCAGTAATTCTAAGGACAACCACAAAGCATTCTATAGCTATGTCAAGAATCTCGATGGCAGCACCCCGATCTACTCTGAGCTACAATACAACGGCACAAAAATTACAGAACCAACTGATATTGCCAACATCCTGGCAGATAGGTTCAGTGCTAACTTTACACCCCTCACCCCCTAAAGGGCCCATATCTATACAGGAAGAATGCAGCGTCCCTGTAATCACAACTACGCAGGTAAAAGCTGCACTCTCTTAAGCCAAAAACACAGCATCCATGGGACCGGACAACATCCCAGGCTGCGTTTTACACGAACGTATCATCATGGCACTCATAAACAGACATTGGTAACCTCCAAACTCTGGATCCCACCCAATTCGGGTTTGTGAAAGGCAGGTCATGCCTCCTGAACCTGATCGACTTCTTTGAGGCAGTCACCAAAGCCGTAGATGAGGGTAAGGTGGTTCACACAGCCTATCTTGACCTCACCAAGGCTTTTGACACCATTCCCCCATTCTGGAATTATAGCTAAACTCACTAAACTAGGTATAAATCCCTACATCACAAGATGGGTTGCCAACTGGCTCACTGACAGAACCCACACTGTAAAAGTTGCAGACTCCAAATCTGACCTCAAAGCAGTGACAAGTGGCGTACCAAAGGGTTCTGTCCTGGGACCTCTCCTGTTTGGTATCTACATCTCTGAAGTACAGGCTAACACAGAAGGCCTCTGGCTAACGAAGTTCGCAGATGACTGCAAACTAGGAGCCATAGTCAAGTCCCCAAATGATGTGGACATCCTGCAGAAGGGCCTCGCTGAGATATGCCTAGTGTCACAGCCATGGCCTCAAGCTCAATGCCAAAAAGTGCAGTGTCATCCCTTTTGGTAAAAATCTGTACCCATGAACTACAACATAGGCAGCAATCTACTTAACACCGATTGTGTGATAAGAGACCTTGGGACCCAAGTGGACAGTAGTCTCTCCTTTGATAGTCACATCACAGTAGTCAGGAAGTCCTTCTACGTGGCACACCTCATCGTAAAAGGGTTCTCATCCAGGACAAATAAGGTCATTGTTCCCCTCTACTCGACACTCATTAGACCCATTATAGAGTACAGCTCCCCTTTTGGAATGTACCTCACAAAGACATATGCAGCAGCTGGAAAGGCCACAGAAGTACCTCACAAAGATGATTACTTGCCTCAAACAAATGCCCTACACTGACCGCCTCAAAAAACTCAAGCTTTACTCCGTAGCATATCGCCTACTCTGAGGTGATCTTTGCCTAACATATAAAGCTATGTCAAACCCAGAGCTGTTGGACATGTTACACCTAAAAAAATCCCAATCCCTCCGAGCTACACGCTCTAGGGACCTAAACCTTGTCACCACAATAAACAGGACATGCTGGAGGGATAGATTCCTGTCCCAGAGACTTTCCATACTCTGGAACAGGCTAACCATCTATGTCCAGCAAAGTTCTTCATTAGCACTCTTTAAGAAAAATCTTGATGAGTGGATGGGAAATAAGAAATACACCCCGGGGATCACTTCTGTGTGTCTGCTCGACAGTGGCACAGGAAAATAACTTTCTTGGGTGGCATAAGCCAGGGAACCTTCTTGGCTAGGCTTACATAGGCCCTTGGGCCGATAGCCTAGTTACCTACCTTTAAACAGCTGTACTTTGTGTACACTTACCATAAATGTAGATGTTCGAGTATATTCACTGTTGCAGTCCTGGTTCCCCCCCCCCCCTCCATCCCCCTTGTCTCTCTCTCTATGTTCATCTCCTTACAGGGAATTTTTGGTATTTACTTTCTACTGGTGGTGTTTTTCCACCATAACCTAGCTCATTATTTGGGGGCTCCTGACAGGGCAAGAAAAACTGATGTAATGCCATCGGCTGCCTGATTTTATACCACACTGATGACCTGACGTCAGTCCTGGAGCGACAGCAACCGACGCAGAAATACTAAACCTCTGGTATTCGGGCCAACTAAGTGCTACCCCTGGCAGGATAACCCAAATGTGATGATGTGAATACACTCAAACATCTACATTTATGGTAAGTGTACACAACTGTACTTTCTTTTGAATATATGATTTTACTTGCAACTTCTATTCACCCACTAATGTTTGCACGCTGATCTTTTATGTAGTATCTTCTTCACATCTCTGTTTGATCCCATGTCATATTTTCTCATACTTTTCACTTCAATAAAAACACTTGATTAACAAATGCTTAAATACATTTTTACACCCTGACCCCTTTTATCTTGCAGCAAACATAGGATCATAGGAAATTACTAGGCTATTGACAGAAGGTCATTTCTAGCCTAGCTGTTTCATCCCAATATAATGAGTAGAAATGTTAGTTAATACACAAGATTGTATTTAGTAGTAACTGGTCATGGCCAGGGGGGTTGTGGGTGCTACTCCTGGTAAGAATTTACGGTGCCCCATCCATTTGTCGAGGTTTCTTTTGAACAGTGTCATACAGGTACTGTATTTCACGTGTATAGGTAGCCTGTTCCAAAGATGCAGCAGTCACTGGGAAGCAAATCTGTCCCTCCAGTATGTCCTGTTTTAAGTCACAGGCCATATTTAGGTCCCTGGAATGGGTGGCCCTAGTCCCATTTGATTTACGGTTATGCAGCAAGTTCAGTAGGTTTGGGTCTGAATTTGCTCTGTAATCCAGGCATACGTCTTCCCTATGAAGTCTCTAGAATACAGAGTAAAGTGAGAGGGACTTTAGTCAGTATGTGTACAGCATATGCTGGAGTCCCTTGATCTTCTTTGTTAGAAACCTCTGAGGTCTGTCCAGTTGCTTCAGGTGCTTAGTACGGTACATCCTGAGTGGAGCATTATACTCAGTTATGGGGTGGACTAGTGCCATATATAGAGGGGTTATAAACTCTTTTGCTCTTGATGTGATGCCTTTACTAATCAAGTGTGCTACGTAGAAAGCCTTCTTTACTACAGTAGACACATGGTGGTCGAAGTTAAGGTCGCAGTCAACTTGTGAACCCAAGTCCCTTACCACCTCATGGATACTTAGGGTGTTATTGTTGATTTGATAGTGTGAAGGGACATTGTTTGTGCCAAAGGGAATGATGATGCATTGCTTTGCATTCAGTTTGAGACCGTGACTAAGACACCAGTCGTTGGTCTGCATAAGACCCTCCTGGAGTGTACTGATGTAATTTGGGGATTCAGTAATTGCACCCAGTTTGCAGTCGTCTGCAGACTTGGTCAGCCACAACCCCTTAGTTTTGACCTGAACTTCGGAGAAGTATATACTAAACAGCACTGACCCCTGTGGCACCCTGCTGGTAACAGGTCTGCTGGTTGATGTGAAGTCATCGCCCACTTTGATACATATACATCTTTGAAAAAGGAAATTTACATCTCCTTACCCTTACAGTTGTCCCAAACTGATGATGGCACCTCCAGGCATTACCTATTCCGCAGATTCATAGGTTCATAGGTAGGTACTAGGCTATTGGCCCTGAGGCCTATACAAGCCCAGCCAAAAACGTATAATGGCTTTTGCCACCCAAGAAAATAATTTTCCTGTGCCACTGTTGAGCAGAGCCACAGAGGTGATCCACGAGGTGAATTTCCTATTTCCCATCCAATCATCAAGATTTTTCTTGGAGAGTGCTAATAAGGAGCTTTGTTTGATATAGATAGGTAGTTTATTCCAGAATATGGGAAGTCTCTGGGACAGGAATCTATCCCTCCAGCATGTTCTGTTTATTGTGGTGACAAGGTTTACGTCCCTAGAGCGTGTAGCTTGAAGGGATTGGGATTTCTTTAAGTGGAGCATGTCCAACAGCTCTGGGTTTGACATAGCTTTGTATGTTAGGCAGAGATCACCTATAAGTAGGCGATATGCAACGGAGTAAAGCTGGAGTTTTTTGAGACGGTCTGCGTAAGGCATCTACAAGTAACAAAAAGGAATCCAACTAAGTAACTGCAGCCCAGAAGTAAAGTCAGCAACACGCATCCACCAGGGCTCGGACACCAAAAAATATTTCTTCTTAAATTTATTGAACACAAAACACAACCAGTACACCAGGGTGCAATAGCAGCAGTCAGTGAAGGTTAAGCGCTTTCGTCTGAAATAAATCAGACTTCCTCAGAACCATGTTTAGGACCACAAGAGTCCTATTTACAGAAGTTTTGGCGCCAATTTTCACAAAGCATCTAATTACATTTTAAAGAGAAATGCTCCTGATCAAATAAACTGCTTTTGTACACACTTTTACGTGATTTCTATACATCAAGTGGTTGACAGTGCCGTTGTACACACAACATCACAATATTTCCAATAAAAGTCTACAAACCACCCGAAGGCTAAATATTCTGAAAACAAAATATAAAACCAACAATGTACAAGAATACCTGAAAACACACTCTTAAATCATCTACTAAAAGACTACAAAGTCTATGCCCTAATGAAATGACATGAATATATATATGTATATATTGAATAAGTACAAGTATATAGATGAATAATGTATAAAATTATATAAAAATTATATAAAAATTATATAAATATATGTATGTATACATATGTGTAAATGTATAAATAATAAATATATATATATAAGGCATCTGTTTGAGGCTGGTAATCCTCTTTGTGATGTATTTCTGCAGCCTTTCCAGTTGTTGATGTCTTGTGAGGTACATACCAAAAGGGGAGCTGTACTCTGTAATGGGTCTAATGAGTGATGAGTAGAGGGGAACAATGACCTCTTTTTTTTCTGGATGAGAAACCTTTTGTGATGAGGTGTGCCACGTAGAAGGATTTCCTGACTATGATTATCAAAGGAGAGACTACTGTCCACCTGTGTCCCAAGGTCTCTTATCACACTTTCGGTGTTACGTATACTACCACCTAAGTTGTAGTTCATGGGTACAGAGTTTTTACCAAAGGGATGACCATGCACTTTTTGGCATTGAGCTTGAGGCCATGGCATTGACAGGCATCTGTCTCAGTGAGGCCCTTTTGTAGGATGTCCACATCGTTAGGAGTTTCAATTATGGCTCCTAGTTTGCAGTCATCTGCAAACTTCGTTAGTCAAAGGCCTTCTATGTTAGCTTGTACTTCAGAGAAGTAGATGCCAAACAGGAGAGAACCCAGGACTGAACCCTGTGGTACTCCACTTGTCACTGGTCTGAAGTCGGATTTGGAGTCTGCTACTTTCACAGTGTGGGTTCTGTCAGTGAGCCAGCTGGCAACCCATCTTGTGACATAGGGATTTATACCTAGTTTAGTGAGTTTATCTTTAATTCCAGAGTGGGGGATGGTGTCGAAAGCCTTGGCAAGATCTAGATAGGCTGTGTGAACCACCTTACCCTTGTCTACGGCTTTGGTGACTGCTTCAAAGACGTCTATCAGGTTTAGGAGACATGATCTGCCTTTTACAAACCCAAACTTGGGGGGGGGGGTCCAGAGTTTAGAGATTACCAATATATTTGTTTATAAGTTCCATGATGATACGTTCCATGGCCTTGCAGACCAGGCTCGTCAGGCTAATGGGGCGGTAGTTCCCGGGGTGCATGATGGCTCCCCCCTTGTGGAGTGGGATAACCGTCGCTGTGCACCATTCAGCGAGCACAAAGCCTGAGGTGAGGCTATGATTGAACATGGTACTTGGGTGGGGTGCCAGTTCGTTCTGTAGTTCGTGTAGAAAGCAGCCTGGGATGTTGTCCGGTCCCATGGATGCTGTGTTCTTGGCTTTGGAGAGTATGGTTTTTACCTGTGCAGCCGTGATTACAGGAACTTTGCATTCTTCCGGTATTTAGATGGACTGTTTAGGGGTTGAGAGGGAGTTAGTTAGCACTGAACCTATCTGCCAGGATGTTGGCAATATCAGTTGGGTCTGTATATTTACTGCCATTGTGCTGTAACTCAGTGCAGATCTGAGTGTTGCCGTTGAAATTCTTGACATAGCTATAGAATGCTTTGTGGTTGTCTTTAGATTCAGTGGCGATTTTGTTTTCGTAACTAGCTTTAGAGGATTTTATCAGGGATCGCAGCTTCTTACTGAGGCTGACAAGGGAGATCCTCCATTCATGGGATTTTACTGTCTTTTGCAACAGTTTCTTCCTTCTGTTGTACAGTTTGTTTATGGCAGGGGACCACCAGATTGGCTTCCTTTTTTTGGAGGATAGCGTCTTGGTTCTGTTTGGGATAGCACGATCCATGCACTCATGTAAGTGCTTATAAAGTGCAATTGTGTAGGATTCAGTAGTCATAACTATATTGTCCATCTGCATGGGTGTCATGAAGTTCACCACTTCTGTCTTAAGAAGCATGAAGTTGGCTTTGGAGACATTTTTTTACCATGGTTTCCTTAATGGGGGTGGGGGCAGGATGTGGATATCTAGGGTAATTAATTATGGTCGGATCGGACCGGACCAATGAGGCGTTGACTTCAGGTGTGGAACACCAGTCACTCATGTTGGTAATGACTAGATCTAGGATATTGTTTCCCCTGGTGGGGGTGTGGATAAATTGATCCAGGACATTTGAGTTTATGAATTCCAGAAAGCGTTGAGCGAAGGAGTTGGTACACGAGTAGTTTTCCAAGTTAATGGTGGGGTAGTTGAAATCGCCTATTATTAGGGTGTTTGGTTGAACCCTAATATTTTCCAGTACATCAAGAAAAGAGGAGTGGGAATCCTTGGGCATGGTGGGGGTTCTGTAGCAAGCTACAATTTGGATTGCAGTTTTGCCCAGAGTTAGTTGCACTTGGATAACCTCTGCTGCATTATGCTGAGCAACTAACCTGGAGGTGTGGATATCCCTAATGAATATGGACACACCTCCGCCTTTGGTGTTCCGGTCCAGGTTACATGGCCAAAAAGTGTGGTATGAGTTATAGCCTGGTAGTGCAGGGGGTGCTCTCTGGAGCCTTGAACCAGGTCTCAGTCACTACACAGATATCGATGTTCTCCATTTTAAGGAGTGCCTCGAGTGAGTGCATTTTGAAATTTAGACTTCTAGCATTGAGTAGCATCACCCCCCGTTTTTGCTTGCCTGTTACTGTTAAGTTGGTGAATTTGTCATTTGAAACTTGCCTAAAAAAAGGCACTATAGGGGCGGCAAGAACCTTAGCCAGTATCCGGAATCCCAGGGGTGATAGGTGCAGGCCATCTCTGGTAAAGCATCGTGGTCTGTCGACCATGTCATCCCAGGCAGACAGATACTGGATCCCTTTAGAATGGCACCATAAGCTTAGCCAATTGTTGAAGTCAATCATTTTGTTGTACTGCGGCAATTATCTGGGTGATGGCAGAATGTTACTCAGGGCTAGGGTCATACCTGCCTGGGCTACAAGATCAGAGAGCTCTTCCGTGTTTCTTTTCATGTAGTCCAGGCAGGTACGTCTCAGGTTGTTCACACCAACATGGACAATGACAGAGTCATATTTGTACTTGTGGAGTGACCTGAGTGCTGGGTTATGTGGTGGATCATGGCACCTGACAGGCACCTGACAGTAACCTTCTCCTTGTTTAGCCTGGTGAGTGGGACATCAGTGTGCCTGACTATAGAGTCACCTATGACTAGTGTGTTGGGTACGTTGTTTTGCCTTATTGGCTGTGGTTGAGTGGCACACTGAGTCTTCGGGCTATGTGTCATTTAGGTTGTGTTGGGGGGTGGTGGTTGCTTGCATTTCTGCTTTGGAGGTCTCTCTTGCTTGCGCAGATTATTATTCAGAGCCTCCGCAAATGTTTTTGTGTTTTTATGTGTGGATTTTGGTGGTGTAGATTTAGTCAGACTATGTGATGAGTGTGGTGTGGTGCAAGTGTTTACCTTCTCCTCTTGATTGTCAAGTTCAGTCTTCATTGGAGAGAGCTTTACCTCCAGTTTGGCGAGATAAGTGCATCTTTCAGAGATTGTAGTGTTGGGTGCTAGGAGGAGAGGGTTGTCTGTGTACATGAGGCAATTTCTGCATTGCCCCAAGATGCCCAGATTCAGCAGATAGACAGAAGAGAACACTGGGAGCTGACCCTTGGACATGCCTGAATAAAAAAACTATTTTCTTCTAGATAAGTGAGGAAAGTGAGTCCAGGAGCTGTTTTTCTCTAAGCAAGCGAGGAAAGTAAGTACCAAAACTGTTTTCCTCTAGGTAATGAGGAAGGTTGAGTGCTGTAGTAATTAGTAGGTTATTTAGTGCTTACAAGTTCTGATCACGAATAAGCAAATTCAAGTGCTAAAAGTAAGAATCTGTATCTGGACTAAACTAGTTACAGGAAAGGGGGGGGGGGGGGAGTGCAAATGCAGGCTTTTAAATCCGAAAGTTGAGAGAGATGGAAAAACTGCCCCAACGGCCAATAACTACAAATTTCTGGGCCAGAACCACTCCTTATGTGGTGGATAGGTTACCTAGAGCTTTCCACTCCCACTGATAAGCTAGAAGACTTCCCTCCAACACAGAAAGCTTGGGGGGGTGGAGGGGGTGCTCAGAAGCTTACATACAGTCCTGGATACAGCAAATCTGAATCCGGACTACACTAGTTACAGGAACGTTTTATATTTATATATATATATATATATATATATATATATATATATATATATATATATATATACACACACACACACACACACACACGGAAAAGTAGCTAAAACAGCAGTAAAAACAATTCAAATGCAGTGCAAGCTGGCACACTTGAGTATGTAGTAGGGTTACCACCTGTCCCTCTTCAGACGTTGTGTCCTGCATAAAAATGGCAAATGTCCTGAGATTTTAGGACAACATTATTTCCTATATGTTATGTAATAGTTGCATAAAACATTTATTCTGTATCTGAAACGCCTAAATGTTATAAGAAATAGAATAATCAACTAAAATGCTACAAGAATAAGCTTTTATTTAGGCAAAATGTGAACTCCTGTTCTTTGTACTGGCCATGGGTATGTTTTGCCCTGCAACATCTTACATTTGTACTAAAAATGTCCCACTTTGGGCATCTGAAAGGGTGGCAACCCTAGCATGTAGCAATGTTAGACCAAACAGTTTAAAAAATGCAATTAAATTAAAAATGACTAAAGAGTGCAGAAGGAGTCTGTTGGGGTAGAATGAGGTAAAGAGATGGGACTGGGGGGAGTGTCCCAGATCAAATCTACAGTGGGGGCAGGCAACTGCAAAAGCCTCCAAATTTAAACAACAACACAGGAATAAGGAGGTGGGTATGGGAAAACCAACACCTTCAGCAGAGATCTGAAAAACTATACAGTGAAGCAAAAATAACTGCACAACTCTGAAGTCAGCCAGTAATTATATAAAATTAGTCAAAGAATTACCAGTACATAACTTTGAAGTGCTAGAAAAATATACTCAACTCTGTATATCTCCAGATAGTTCGAAGAGCACTCTGTCAGGACACAGGAAGGCTCCAGCAATGATATACAGGCTGTTACTATGAGGGTCTAATTTATGCAAGTAATCCTTGAGATAGTCAGATAACACACAGGATGTAAAACCAGTTATACCAACTTAAGACACAGAGAAATAGGGGGAGGGGGGAGAAACACCTTCAGCAGAGATATGGAAACTATACAGTGAAGCAAAAATAACTGCACAACTCTGAAGTCAGCCAGCAATGATATAAAATTAGTCAAACAACAATTACCAGCACATAACTCTGAAGTGCCAGAAGAATTTACTCAGCTCTGTATATCTCCAGATAGTCTGAAGAGCACTCTGTCAGGACACAGGAAGGCTCCAGCAAGATGGATTAACCATGCTAAATCACGTTAGAGCCTATGTTCTCCGTTACTCAGGTGCTGTCATTCCTTATATCTGTTCCCTTCCTGTATGTGAAGATTAGCTTGCATGCTTTCTTTATCATTTTATGTTGCTTTTTATGGAATCCCTTATCTATCGCTTAACTAAGGACATTAGTCTAGACATGCTCCTCTTTAAAAATAGAAATAAATCAAAGAAAACCTGCCTGACCCTCCTAAGGGAGGTTCACTACCAAGAGACAAAATATAAAAGAAAGTTTAGAGAGAGACCAGGTTTACCTATTGCTGTGGAAAATATGGAATGAGATTAACCTCTTTATACAATCCAAGTGTTGACAAACAGGAGAGAAGAAACATGCAAATGTTCCCTCACTGGCCTAATTTTAATAAGTTATTACCATGTTAATACAATGTAAACATTTAAGGGAACATCTTTTAAACATAGAGCAATTTTCTATTCATAGTAATTAATTCATTTAAGTAATGTGGAAGATTTTAAATGTTTTAATGTCTATGTAGTTATTTTGTCATACTTCCCTTAAAATTATGCTTTAAGGACACCTGGCTTAATTAATGCGAACAGAATAATAATCTAATAATGTACAAATGTTTTTAGTGTATGTATAACTTCCAAATTCAGTTTGTCATTTCCATCTGTCTCAACCTTTGAGTTATTGGATTTGATTAGATCTGAGGCTAGCAAACAGGACTTTGGCTCCGAAACTCAAGCTCTTCCCCCATAATACACTGATTCACCTAATCTCCTCAGATCTCATTTACTGCACCTGGTGACAGATGTAGTGTCAGAAGCTCTTCAGAAATAAGTGAATTGTGCTAATTTTTTGCCTTCTGAATCTGTTTCTCCAAGGGCTAAAACCCCCTCAGAGTGTGGCAGGGTTTTTGCACCCCAAGAAACACACACAAACACTCAGGCCTTCTTCGGAGCTACCATCCAAGCTTTCCAAGCCCTCGGATCCAAACTTCTGCCCTGGTGGATTCAAAGCACCCCTCAGATCCTTTTGGTGCTTTGATGTCAAAGAGCTATCCAAGACCGTCCACTTCTGCATTGGATCCTCAATCCTTGGATCCGATAGCATGGAGCCAGACTCCCGGTGTTCTCTGTTAGATCATAGTCTCCAACTTTACCTTCTAAGCTTTTGCAGACCCCAACCAAGCATTCCAGACCAGTTTCAGTGGCTTCCTTGAGGTCTTCTATGAACCTATTGTAACTTTATGTGGATAGGATGATATGGAAGATCCTCAAGACTCTGATCCAGATGGGGGTCTTACTTTCTCTATCCCCTCTGGGATCAGTGAGTGGCCCTGTTATGCTCCAGTTTCCTTCTCCAGTTCGACCACTGGCATTGGAGCCCCGGGATCTTAGCCAACCGGGAGATTGTGTCTGATCCGAGGAAGCTTTCTTCCTGGACTCCAGCAGTTACCCTGGCTGCCTCTGCTCTGATGTCGTCAGATCAAAGTTGGTTTCAGGTCTGGGATGTTGCCGTCGGATCCAGGGGAGGGCTTCTGTTCTGATCTTGTCAGATTCGTCCTGCCCCTTGGGGCTTCGGCACTTGACAGCTTGGGTCTGATTCTACCTGGGAACTGGGGATCGGAGGTCCCTACCTTTTCTTCCTGAGTTGCTTTGGCTCTGGGGGAGTTGGGGAGGGAGTCTCTTGAGTCCACTGGCTTTCCAAATTGTAGAAAGGGTTTTCTCTTCTAGAGATCCGGCCTTTCCGAGCTACAGTCCAGCCCATCATTCAACATTAGATCGGAGAACTGAGCCTATCATACCTGTTTAGGGTCAGCCCACCCCGAGGGACCTCCATACTCTCCCGTGGAGGGGAGCCCCTTCTGAGATCTCTCCTGAGCCTTCCATGGAGGGGGCTCCTCGTAAGAAGACTTGCAAGAGGAGGCACATAGACTCCCCTTTGGAGTCTCTCACTGAGGACACAGACCTTGAGGGAGAAAGATCCCCAAGATCACCACTGGAAGTTGTCTCCTTTGGAGACATTTTAGAGATCCTGAAGTAAAGAGGTGGTTGGCCCAAAATCCTTCTCCTGACTAGGCTGTTTTTGGAGATTTTCAGAGCAGGCCCATCTACATCTTCGGTGACCCCCCCCCCCCGGTGGGCAAAACTCATTTGTTTAGTGTCCTGCCAGGCCTAGAAGGAGGGTCTGTATCATCAGATCAAATGTTGATAATTTCTAATGCACTAAAGAGCGAAAATGCCGGAACTAGAAGTGCTTTTTTTTTTGAGATTGCAGTACAGTGAAGATTGGAATATTTGCCCTTTCCTCGCTGTACTGCGATCTCAGAGCTGGAATATATATTTAGCGGGGGGTGTGGGGGGCACAACCCCCCACAATAAGGAGATCGAGTTGTGGCATTTTCGCTCTTTAGAGCGTTCGAGATTTTCAACATTCGATCTGATGACATTGACCCTTGAAGGGCTGGACACTCTCGAACCAATTCTGAAATGAACAGATACGTTTTTGTCTCCCTCCAAAGACCGAGCACACTGGACTAAGCTGAGCAGAGCTCCTCTGTCCATCTGCCGAACAGGTAGTTCAGCGAGATGGACAGATTTGGTAAGTGTGGCTGTGCCTCTGCCACTTTTTTTGCTGAAAGTGTTAAATTATCTGGCACTTTACTCAGTTGCAGAGAGATCTGGTCAAAAAAACTTTCCAACTCTCTAGCAGTGACCATGTCAATGGAGGACTTTGTGAAAAATATCTCCCCAACTGGCTGCTCTTTCCTCCCTGTCTAATTCCTCTATGAGGCTCATTTTCTATTCTATGGAAGGTGCCTCATGGGCAGCCGGCTCAGGTATTGCTATTAGAAGACATGCCTGGGTGAGACTTTGTGACTTCGCGGAGCCCTTCAAGGTGTCTTTTGTTAACACCGCCTTCAATGGCTCCTCTTTGTTTGGGAAATTTGTCAAAGATCCCCTTACTCACAGTGAACAAGAAGGGAAGACCCTGTCTGCCATCGGGGTCAGGTTTCCCACCCCTCAGTCTTCTTTTTTCAGAAATCAGCCAAGTGGCAACAAAACCTGGTTCCGGAAATCTGAAGGGTCTTTCCAGGATCATCGTGGGGAGTCTTTCTCCAGAGGCATAGGGCAAAGGTTTAATGGGAGTTGCTGCCCCAAGGGCAGAGGGGAACCACAGAATCAGGGCTTCAGAGAGCCTTTCTCTGACAAGTCTTATCAGTGCTCCTGAAACTCTGTCTTAATGGTCAGCTCTGGAGGCATTCGGGGGTCATTTTTCATTACATCCAGATGCCTGGACAACTTGTGTGCTAAGGATTATACCCGGAGGTTATTATATCCCCTTTTCCCTTCAACCTCCAAAGACTCGAAAGAAACTCCCCAATGTTCCACCCAGTCAGAGGGGGAGTATGCAGCACCAAAGATTCAAAAACTACTGCAAAAGAGAGTCATTCAAGAGCTTCCAACCAAAGAGGATTCGAAATTTTCTACCCCTTCTTTTTTAGTGCCAAAGAAAACAGGGCACCTGTGACCCATACTAGATCTAAGCAACCTGAATTTGTTCATAAAGAAAGCAAAGTTCTGAATGGTTATGGTTCAGTCTGTCTTACCGCTGTTGTGAAAGGATGATTGGATGTGCTCAGTAGACTTGCATGATGCATACGAGCACATCAAAATAGACAGCCACTCCAGGCGTCATTTGCACTTCAGGGTGAGAGCCAGTCATTACCATTTCAAGGCTCTGTCCTTTGGACTCACCACAGTCCCCAGAGTGTTTACCAAATGCATGGCAGTAGTCGTAGCTCACCTGAAAATTAAAGGATTCCAGGTGTTTCCATACTTGGATGACTGGCTTCTGATTGCTCCAACCAGGCATCAACTTATTCAAGCCAGGGATTACTTGTTGCAGATATCCATTCCTCTTGGTATCGCCATAAACCTGACAAAATCGAGCCTATCTCTGGCAGAGAGGTTGGAATTCACTGGGGTTCTTCTAAACCCATCAGGTCAAACAGCATCGCTACCCCCTCATCACATACTAACTTTGAGATACCATGTTTGAAATATTTTGGATCTTCCGTCTCCAATGGCAAGACTAGTACTTCAAGCTCTTGGGTCCACGGTGGCCGCCATCACTCTTGTCCCATTAGTAAGGGTTTTATGCGAGTGCTTCAGTAGACCCTGGCTGTTCAATTGTCTATTCTCTACCAGCCTCTATCAATTCCTATCAAGTTGACTCCAGTTTGCAGAATGCATCTTCGATGGTGGCTTCTTTTAGATGACCTGACGATTGTCAAGCCTTTCCTTCTCCCACATCCATAGTGACCACGGATGCTTCCCACTTGGGGTGGGACATTTCAAGTGAAAGATGGTCCAAGGCACATGGAAAGACCAAACTGCATATCAGTGTTCTGGAGATGAGGGCAGTCCTCCTCATGTTGCAATCCTTTAAGGACATTTTCCCTCTAGGAACTGTTGTAGCTCACACTGACAATATGTCAGTAGTCTGGTATTTCATCAAACAAGGGGGAACCTGTTTGTACCCCTTGTGCAGAAAGGCCATGAGGTTTGGGAATGGGGGATATCTTCAGACCGCTTTCTACTTGCAACATATGTACCAGCGAAATCCAACATTCTTGTGGACAGACTCAGCAGGTCCATTCTGACTCCTGGCAAGTGGTCCCTCAATCAGTCGGTAACCGACTATTTTTAGCCGTTGAGGCCAGCCATGCTGCAAACTGTTTGCTTCTCCTCAAAATTACAAGTGCAGCAGATGCTTCACTCTGATCACTCCACTGGGGGAGTCCCCAAGGGATGCTTTAGTCACAGTCCCCCCCCCCTGGTCTCCTGTATACCTGTCCTCCTCTTAAATTGATCCCAAGGTTTATGCAGAAATTCAAACAGTTGCACACTCCAGTGGTCCTCATTGCCCCCTTCTGGCCTCATCAGGTCTGGTTCTCCTTTCTCTGGTCTCACCTGAAATATCATCCATGGATACTGGAACCCAGACAGGACCTCCTTTTCCACCCATCGGTGGGTTATCATCTGAATCTGTGCACCCTCAAACTGACCGCTTGGTTTCTCCAGTTCCAGTGATTGTACAGAGGTCTGGGCTTGCCTCCCCTGTTCAAGACAGTGTGCTAGCTTCACATAAACTTTCTACCAAAAAGGTGTATAGAAGCAAATGGAAAAGATTTGCCTTTTGGGCATCCAAGGAGAATATTGATCCTTTTTCAGCTCCAATCTCTACTATTCTTTTATTTCTGGCATCTCTCTTTATGGAGGGTGCTAGTTTTTGAACCATTAAATTTCAGTTGGCAGCTCTATCCAATTTTCATTCTGGGAATCTTTTTGGTTCTCCTGTTACGTCAACACTATGTAAAGCCTTTATGAAGGGAATTTTTCTGCTGTGACCTCTGGTTAAGGATCCTTCCCATCTGTGGGATCTCACCATTGTTATCCAAGGCCTAACTCAAAAACCTTTTGAACCATCCGGTGACTGTCAAATAAAATTTCTTTCCTGGAAAACTGTCTTTGTTAGCTATCACATCAGCCAGAAGGATTTCTGAAATTCAGGCTCTGTCTTCTAGCCACCTTACATTATTTTCCATCAAGATAGAGTATCCCTTCAAATCAATCATTCCTTCATGCCCAGAGTAGCCTCTGAGATTAACTTGAATCAGTCCATTTAGTTGCCAGTTTTCTTTCTGAATTTCTCCATTATGGGGGACTGCACCTTCTTGGTGTCAACAGAGAACTATGTTTTCACATCCACAGGGCAAAACAGTGTCGAAACACTGACAAGTTATTTGTGTCCTTTTCACCCAACTGCCCAGGCCAAGCAGTTTCAAAAGTTACCATTGCTAAATGGATTACAGACTGCATCTCTGTAATTTATTCCAGAAATAGCCTACAGTTGCCCCATCTTCCTAAAGCTCATTCAACTAGATTTATGGCTACGTCATCGGCTTTTTCCTCCAGAGCATCAATTGACAATATTTGTACCACCACAGCCACCTTGGTCAAAAGCTCATACTTTTATCACTCATTACAAATTGGACATTGTCGCCAGAAGCAGGGCTTCCTTTGGTTCAGGTGTTCTGAAATATCCTTCCATGAGGCCACTCGAGGGTTATGTAGCTGGGGACTCGTGGAAGAATGAAAAGGACAACATAAGTTATGTACTTACCGTAACTTGGCATCTGTGTTGTCCATTTTCATTCTTCCTCACCTTCTATCCCAGCCATAGGTTCATAGGTAGGTACTAGGCTATCGGCCCTAGGGCCTATACAAGCCCAGCCAAAAAGGTACCCTGGCTTTTGCCACCCAAGAAGATTATTTTCCTGTGCCACTGTCGAGCAGAGCCACAGAAGTGATCCCCGGGGTGAATTTCCTGTTTCCCATCCACTCATCAAGATTTTTCTTGAGTGCTAATGAGGAGCTTTGTTTGATATAGATACATAGTTTATTCTAGAGTATGGGAAGTCCCTTAGACAGGAATCTATCCCACCGGCATGTTCTGTTTATTGTGGTGACAAGGTTAAGGTCCCTAGAATGTGTAACTCAGAGGGATTGGGATTTCTTTAAGTGGAGAATGTTCAACAGTTCTGGGTTTGACATAGCTTTGTATGTTGGGCAGACAATATGCAACACAGTAAAGCTGGAGTTTTTTGAGACGGTCTGCGTAGGGCATCTGTTTGAGGCCGGTAATCCTCTTTGTGAGGTATTTCTGTGGCCTTTCCAGTTGTTGTGGATGTCTTGTGAGGTACATACCAAAAGGGGCGTTGTACTCTATAATGCATCTGAGTGATGAGTAGAGGGGAACAATGACCTTTTTTTCTGGATGGGAAACCTTTGTGATGAGGTGTGTCACGTAGAAGGATTTCCTGACTACTGTGGCAATGTGATTATCAAAGGAGAGACTACTGACCACCTATGTTGTAGTTCATGGGTACAGAGATTTTACCCAAGGGGATGACAATGCACTTTTTGGCATTGAGCTTGAGGCCATGGCTTTGACACCAGGCATCTGTCTCAGTGAGGCCCTTTTGTTGGATGTCCACATCGTTAGGAGTTTCGATTTTGGCTCCTAGTTTGCAGTCATCTGTGAACTTCGTTACCCAAAGACCCTCTGTGTTAGCCTGTACTTCAGAGAAGTAGATAACAAACAGGAGAGGACCCAGGACTGAACCCTGTGGTACTCCACTTGTCACTGGCCTGAAGTCAGATTTGGAGTCTGCTACTTCCACAGTGTGGGTTCTGTCAGTGAGCTAGTTGGCAACCCATCTTGTGACCTAGGGATTTATACCTAATTTAGTGAGTTTATCAATAATTCCAGAGTGGGGGATGGTGTTGAAAGCCTTGGCAAGATCTAGATAGGCTGTGTGAACCACCTTACCCTCGTTTACGGCTTTGGTGACTGCTTCAAAGAAGTCTATCAGGTTTAGGAGACATGATCTGCCTTTAACAAACCCGAACTGGGTGAGGTCCAGAGTTTGGAGATTACGAATGTCTTTGTTTATAAGTTCCATGATGATACGTTCCATGGCCTTGCAGACCAGGCTCGTCAGGCTAATGGGGCGGTAGTTCTCTGGGTCCGTGGTGGCTCCTCCTTTGTGGAGTGGGATAACTGTTGCTGTGTGCCATTCAGTGGGCACAAAGCCTGAGGTGAGGCTATGATTGAACATGGTACTTAGGTGGGGTGCCAGTTAGTTCTGTAGTTCTGTAGTTCGTGTAGAACGCAGCCTGGGATGTTGTCTGGTCCCATGGATGCTGTGTTCTTGGCTTTGGAGAGTGCAGTTTTTACCTGTGCAGCCGTGATTACAGGAACTTTGCATTCTTCCGGTATAGAGATGAGCCCTTTAGGGGGTGAGAGGGGGGTAAAGTTAGCACTGAACTTATCTGCCAGGATGCTGGCAATATCAGTTGGGTCTGTATATTTAGTAGTAAAATAGCAATGATGTCACTGTTCAATAGTATCCAACAACAACTCTATAACACACCAATGACTTTATTGCAAAGCTTGCTGATGAAGAGTGTAGACCCGAAAGCTTTGCAATAGTGTTTGGTGTGTTATAGAGTTGTTTCTGTATATTTGGTGCCATTGTGCTGTAACTCAGAGCAGATCTGAGTGTTGCCATTGAGATTCTTGACATAGCTATAGAATGCTTTGTGGCTGTCTTTAGAATCAGTGGCGATTTTGTTTTCGTAACCAGCTTTGGAGGATTTTGGGGGATCATAGCTTCTTACTGAGGCTTGCCAAGGGAGCTCCTCCACTCATGGGATTTTACTCTGTTTTGCAACAGTTTCGTCCTTCTGTTGTACAGTTTGTTTATGGCAGGGTACCACCAGATTGGCTTCCTTCGGAGGATAGCGTCTTGGTTCTGTTTGGGATAGCACGGTCCATGCACTCGTGTAAGTGCTTATAAAGTGCAATTGTGTAGGATTCAGTAGTCGTAACTGTATTGTCCATCTGCATGGGTGTCATGAAGTTCACTACTTCTGTTTTAAGAAGCATGAAGTTGGCTTTGGAGAATTTTTTTACCGTGGTTTCCGTAATGTGGGGTGGGGGCAGGATGTGGATATCTAGGGTGATTAGCTTAAGGTCGGATCGGACCAATGAGGCATTGACTTAAGCTGTGGAACACCCATTCGCTCATGTTGGTAATGACTCGATCTTGGATATTGTTGCCTCTGGTGGGTGTGTGGATAAGTTGATCCAGGGCATTGGAGTTTATGAATTCCAGAAAGCATTGAGCGAAGGAGTTGGTACATGAGTAGTTTTCCCAGTTAATGGTGGGGTAGTTGAAATCGCCCATTATTAGGGTATTTGGTTGAACCCTAATATTTTCCAGTACATCAAGAAAAGAGGAGTGGGAATTCTGGGACATGGTGGGGGTTCTGTAGCAAACTACAATTTGGATTGCAGTTTTGCCCAGAGTTAGTTGCACTTGGATAACCTTGGATGCATTATGCTGAGCAACTAACCTGGAGGTGTGGATATCCTTAATGAATATGGACACACCTCCACCTTTGGTGTTCCAGTGTAGGTTACATGGCCGAAAAGTGTGGTTTGAGTTATAGCCTGGTAGTGCAGGGTGCTCTCTGGAGCCTTGAACCAGGTCTCAGTCACTGCACAGATATCGATGGTTCTCCATTTTAAGGAGTGCCTCGAGTGAGTGCATTTTGAGATTGACTTCTAGCATTAAGTACCATCGCCCTTAGTTTTTGCTTGCCTGTTCCTGTTACGGTGGTGAATTTGTCATTTGAACCTTGCCTAAAAAAGGCACTATAGGGGCAGCAAGAGCCTTAGCCAGCATCCGGAATCCCAGGGGTGATGGGTGCAGGCTGTCTCTGGCAAAGCATCGTAGTCTGTCGACCATGTCACCCCAGGCAGACAGATACTGGATCCCTTTAGAATGACACCAGAAGCTTAGCCAATTGTTGAAGTCAGTCATTTTGTCCTTGTACTGCGGTATCATTCTGGGTGTTGGCAGAATGCTACTCAGGGCTAGAGTCATACCTGCCTGGGCTACAAGATTGGAAAGCTCTTCCATGTCTCTTTTTATGTAGTCCAGGGAGGTACATCTCAGGTCATTCACACCAACATGGATAATGACAGTCATATTTGTACTTGTTGTGGAGTGACCTGAGTGCGTGGGTTATGTGGCGGATCCTGGCACCCAACAGACAACTGGCAGTAACCTTCTCCTTGTTTAACCTGGTGAGTGGGACATCAGTGTGCCTGACTATAGAGTCACCTATGACTAGTGTTTTGGGTACATTGTTTTGCCTTATTGGCTGTGGTTGAGTGGCACACTGAGTCTGCAGGCTATGTCTCATTTGGGTTGTGTTGGGGGGGGGGGGTGGAGGTTGCTTGCATTTCTGCTTTGGAGGCCTTGTTGCTTGAGCAGATTATTATTGAGAGCCTCCGCAAATGTTTTTGTGTTTCTGTGTGTGGATTTTGGTGGTGTAGATTTAGTGAGACTATTTGATGAGTGTGGTGTGGTGCAAGTGTTTACCTTCTCCCTTGACTGTCAAGTTCAGTCTTGGTTGGAGAGAATTTTACCTCCAGTTTGGCTAGATAAGTGCATCTCTCGCAGGTTGTAGTGTTGGGTGGCATTGCCCCAAGATGCCCAGATTCATCAGATAGACAGGAGAGAACTGTGGGAGCTGACCTTGGACATTCCTGAATAAAAAACTATTTTCCTCTAGATAAGTGAGGAAAGAGGAGCCATCTCCCATCCTTGTGGCCCCTAGATCATCTCTGGAATTATTGAGACCCTAATGTTCCCAGTTCGAGCCTCTGGTTTTGTTTTTCCTTCTGTTGTGGTTACATTCTTCTTTTGTAAACACTTGGGAAGCAAACTTGATATGAGAGGGCTGGGCAAAGGGTAGAGCATTATGACTAGAGGAAGGAGCTCGAGACTTGCAGACTAGTATGTAGAAATCCGGGTCGGATCCATAACCCACTTGTGAGGAAGAATGAAAATGGACAACACAGATGCCAAGTTATGATAAGTACATAACTCATAAATTAGTTTGCAGCATAAATGTAAAGAATACAACAGTAATGCAACAGCTGATGTAGAGCTTAATATAATCAGATCAGTATGTCTGCAGTAACTGTCGTCTATCGTAGGCAACACACAGAGGCAAGACTTATGTTTCTGTTCCTTCCATTTAGTCCATATATAAAAGCAATATATATGTTTTTGTTCTTTACATTCATCTTATTTCAGTTATCCATAATTTTTATATACTTTATATTTTCACATGTTTAAAATGTTCCTAATAGAAAATTACAGATTAGTACGTATTTTATATTTTCCTAGCAGAATATTTACTGTGATACAGATGAATGTCAGTGTGCGAGTCGGTGTTTGACCTTTCCTTCCATTTTGCTGAACATTTGCTAACGGGATTACATTCTGAGGCTATTTTTCATAAGTGGTTTACGTTTGCCTATTTAGGGGAATTGATTTATTGATTGTTCAAGTAAATGTTCATTTATATTGGAAGCTGTGCTTTTGATAGAGAGGATTTTTTATACAACAACTAGACATTTATAATCTGTCTTGGTTGAGGTCCTTTTAGCCAGGCAATGTATTCTCTTAGAGAGCTTATTTCTTTACATGTTTCCAGCCACCAGTGACATTCATTTAAAAGGTTGCCCACATCTATTCAGGGAAGATTTTGTAAACTGGTATCTACTTTTGTTTGAGATTCCAGTACTGTAACAGTACATAACTTTCATTTCTTCGTAAGCCTCAAAAAGAGGGTTACAGTATGGATACCCAAATAATTACTGTGAATGGAAAAATAGTCTGTACTTAAAAAATGTTCTTTAGTTTCTTACCTTGTATTGATGTGGTAATAACACTGATTAGAGAGTTGATGATCTCAACTAATTAGGACCAAGTATAGTTCAGATAATCTAACATACACTGAACTGGATAAAAACTTCTAAAAATCTTGTTTTTTCTGTACTCAGGAAATACACGTTTTAACCATTCAATACATCCAGTGGACAGTAAATATTTTTCACAGACAAGCAGGCTACATGTTCAAAAAACATGCCCAAGTTAATACATATAACATTTACATATTCAGACTTTGATCTTTCCTACTCAAAAACTTTGGAAGACTGGGTTCGGATAATCGACTCTACTGTAATTAGGACATTTTTTTAGGACCCTATCAGGAGTGTATTCCCAGTACATATTTTTCACCCACAGCTCTCACACACACACACACACACACACACACACACACACACACACACACACACACAGATTGTATACATATAAAGGGGAGTATGATGTTTAATTTACTTATACCACTGTGGATTTGATAAAATCATCTTTATGCAAAAGTGCTTATCTGTCAAATAATTAAAACCATTTTGAAACCTGGGGAAACTAACAATGTGAAGTTCAATTTCGCCATTCATTCTTGACTGATGGGTTCCAAGCTGATCCATCGGCTCCGGTACGGCCACATGCAAAGCTCGAGGTCTTTCAGTAGGTCGAGGCCAAGCCCCTATCCCATGATGCACTGTGAATTACCTCAGATCTGGTTTTCCGCAGCATCTGATCGGAGGCTCCAGTGCAAGCTTGGGCCAGTACAATTTATAAACTTTTTTGTTTTGCAGTTTGTTGGCTTTTATAGCTTCCTTGAAGTTCCCCTCTCCAAACCCTCAAAAAAATCAAAAAAAGTCTGATGACTCTGTGACATCGGCTCCACAGACTTCGGAGCCGACTGTCTTTTCTTTTTGGAGCTGACCCCACAGCATTGGAGCTGGTATCCGAAGTGCCTCAGTCACTATTGCTCCGTGCATTCATCTAGATCTTTCAGCCTTTCAGATTTGGATATGGATCGAATGGTGCAGAAGCTTTTACAGGCATCAGGCCTTGCTAAATTGTTGTCGGCTCCGAACCAAGCGGCTTTGGAGTCAAAGACCACTACTCCTGCTTTGGCTACTCCTCCTCCGAGCTGTATCAGCCCTTCGGAGCCAGAAGAAGCAGAACTGTTGATTGTGGAGCCAAGACCTGCTCCAGTGTCCTCTGCTCCATCCACTCTGACGTCCTCGGCAATGACCGGAGACTAGGAGCCGACACTCTCCAGTCGAATCCGGGGAGGATAGTCAGATCGACTTGTCGGTGCCGACTCTTCCTCTCAGGGCTTCGGCTCGGATGAGCTCGGCTCTTACCTCCGGCTCTGAGCCCACTGCCTCGGTGCAGGAGGGGTTGGCTGTTGCCTCTGGTCCACTGATTCCTTCCCGTCGGAGCTGTGGTGCCTTCGAAGCCATGAGGAGAGCTTTGTCTCCCAAGACATCCTTGACTTCAGGCCTTGCTTCCTCATCCCCTAATGCACCTGTGTCTGCTTCTGCTTCCATCACCCAGGCTAAGCGTAGAGACCCAGAGCCTCAGGTAGCCCCACAGGGTGCCCCGTGCTCTTCCGACTGAGGAGGTCCCCAGGAAGAGATTGTGCAAGAGGAGATACTTGAACTCTCCACAGGAGTCTTTAACATCTGGCACTGACTTGGATGAGTCAGAAGGGTCCCCACGGTCCCCGTCTGACGATATCTCCTTTGCTGAGATACTTGAGGTCCTTAGGCAGAGGGGTGATTGGCAGTCCAAAAGCCCTACTGAGGATGAGTCAGTTCTCTTGAAGGCTTTCGGTTCTCAACCCTCCACTTCTTGGGTGAGTCCGCCCTTTGATGAGCTCATGCAGTTGGTTTCTCAAAGGGCATGGGAGTCACCGGAGTCCATGGAGACTGTCCCTAGTATGCCTTAAGAAGTTTATATCAGTCCCACCCGACAAAACTTTCTTAACCAAAGGAGTCCCAGTTGATGGCATGGTGGTGGCAGTGGCGGCCACCAAAAAGAAAATCTCTGAGACTTCCTCGTTTAGCCATCCTAATAAAGAGAGTCTAGGATCATGGATAGGTGTAGGAAACGCATGTTCAGTTCAGCGACTTTTGCTCTCCATTCACTGAACTACTTAACCCATTTTACTCGGTTGCAAAGAGATCTCCTTAAGGAGTTGGGAGATGCTCTTCAGGGTACAGTAGCTGCAGGTGCCTCTGTCAGAGTTGCTGCCCAGCTTTCTACCCTAAATTCTATTGTCAGATCGTCCATGCATCTCATATCCTATGCGGTTGATGGAACAAGTAGAGCAGCGGGTACAGGAATCGCTCTTAGAAGACATTGCTGGATGCTCTTGTGTTCCTTCGCGGTGCCCTTCAAGTCATCCTTCATTAACACCCCCTTTGATGGCTCATCCTGTTTTGGGCCTAAAGTGAAGAAAACCTTGACTAGGTGTGAACAGGAGGGAAAGACTCTGCCATCGGAGTCCGTTTTTCCACCCTTACCAGACCTTATCCCAAAGGTCAAAGGGGAGGGAAAATGTGGTAATGGAAAGCCCAAGGAGCCTTTCCCGACACACGTAAACCCCCCTCAAGGGGCAGAGGAGGGGGTAATGGTGGAAGACACCACCCTTGTGATATAGGGGGTTTGCAACATCAGGGTGACAGAGATCACTTCTCTGGGCAACCCTATCAGCATTCCTGAAAGGAGGCCCGACTGTCCTGCTCTGGAGGCAGTCGGGGGTCATTTATCTTTGTATCCAGACGCCTAGCAAGGGATAATAAAAGACAGCTGGATAGAAAGTATTATTTCCAGAGGATACTTCATACCATTCACCACACCCCCCCTATCCATATGGAGAAACCCGGACGTTCCACCCAGTTACAGGGAATAAGCAACTATAGAGGTCCGAAAGTTGCTACAAAACAGAGTCATCCAGCCAGTCCCTGCAGACCAGACAGTATCCGGAACTTACTCAAGATTCCTTTTGGTTCCAAAGAAAACAGGGGACTGGAGACCCATTTTGGACCTCAGCAGACTCTACCAATATGTAAAGAAAGAGAAGATCCGGATGGTCACGCTTCATTCTGTACTCCCCTTCTTAGGGAAAGACAATTGGATGTGCTCGACAGATCTCAAGGATGCGTAATACCACATAAGGATGGCCAGGCCATCCAGAGATCACCTGCATTTCCGGCTGGGAGCCAGTCATTTTCAGTTTTGAGCCCTGCCCTTTGGTCTCACTAAAGCCTCCAGAGTGTTCACCAAATGCATGGTAGTGGTCATGGCTCACCTGAGGCATCTAGGATTCCAGGTTTTTCCGTACCTAGACGATTGGCACCTTACTGCCACCATCAGGCATCAACTTATTCAGGCAAGGGAGTACACTCTCTCACTCTGCAATCATTTATGTATTACAGTCAACTAAGAAAAGTCTGCCTTGTCACCATCGCAGCATATCATTTTTATCGGGGCAGAGCTAGACACCTCAACCACCACTCTAAAGCTACCAGTCAAAAGAGTCTTTCTTCTTCATCAGCATGTCAGCACATTAGTATCGAAAGACTGAGCACCAGCTTCAGAAGTTCTGAAAGTACTGGGTATGATGGTTGTAGCAATCCTAGCCATACCATTAGCAAGAATGCATATGTGGATCCTTCAATGGCTGTGATTCACTCAATGGTCTTACCAGGAACTACCTATGGACCACACAATATTGATTATGAGCTTTTGCAAGAAAGATCTCCAGTAGTGGTTGACATCTCTTCATGTCACCATAGGACACCCCTTTGTTCTACCCCCTGCAGTAGTCATTGTGACCATGGATTTTTCCCGGATATGGTGGGAGGGGGGGCATTTTCAGGGAAAGAATGCCCAAGGCACATGGACCGATCAGGAGTCACATTTGCATATCAATTTTCTAGAGATGAGAGCAGTACTTTTGGCATTGCAGTACTCTCTTCCTCTAGGAATGATTGCGATTCAGACATACAATATGTCAGTAGTCTGGTACTTGAACAAGCAAGGGGGAACCAGATCTTACCCCCTTTGCTGAGAAGCCCTCAGAGTTTGGCAGTGGGCTGTTTCCTCCTAGCGCTTTCTTTTGGCAATGCACATCCCAGGGAGATCAAACGTGATAGCAGACAAACTGAGCAGGGCAATCTTGTTGCCACACGAGTGGTCCCTCAAGAAAAAGATTGCAGACAGGAGTTTCCACAAATGGGGCCAGCCTTGCTGCGACCTTTTTGCCAGTCACATCAACACAAAATGCAGAAGCTACTTTGTCCTGATTCCCCCTCTGGGAGAAGCCCTGAGGGACACACTCATACACGATTGGCCCCCGGGTCTCCTCTCTGCATTTCCACCAATACCGTTGATACCCAAGGTTCTACAGAAAGCAAAATCCCTGGGAAGGGCCATCATCCTTATAGCCCCTCATTGGCCTCGGCAGATTTGGTTCCCATTCCTTCAACATCATCTCTTGGAGGATCCCTGGATTCTGGACCCAGTTCCAGACCTTCTGACACATCCGTTGGGAGGCCATCATCCCTCTCTGCAGTCATCGAAGCTGACAGCTTAGAAACAGATGTCTTGCCTCTGTGTGTTGCCTAAGATAGATGACAGTTGCTGCAGGCATACTGATCTGATTATATTAAGCTCTGTTGTATTACTGTTGTATTCTTTACATTTATGCTACAAACTAATTTATAAGTTATGTACTTATCATAACTTGGCTTCTGTGTTGTCCATTTTCATTCTTCTTCACAAGTGGGTTATGGACAGCAGTGTACTACAGAAAGTTTGTCCCCAGTTGTAGTACCATAGCTGCTCCCCTCACAGACCTGACAAGGAAAACCAGGCCAGATAAGGTAGTGTGGACCACAGCATGTCAACAGGCATTCCAGAAGCTTAAAGAAGCTTTGGGAGGACCCCCTGTGTTAGCCAGTCCAGATTACAGCAAAGAATTTGTTGTGCAGATGTATGGTTAGATTCATGGGGTGGGGGCTGTACTTAGCCTGATTTCTTCAGAGGGCGAAGAGCACCCAGTGGTTTATCTCATTCGTAGGCTCCAGCCCAGGGAGGAATGCTATGGAACTGTAGAAAAGGAATGTCAAGCCATAGTGTGGGCACTGCAGAAACTTCAACCTTATCTGTATGGAAGAAAATTCACTGTAGTTAACAGATCACAATCCCCTTACATGGTTACACCAAGCCAGCCAGCAAAATGCTAAGTTGCTAAGATGGAGCCGAGGGTTACAAGCATATATGTCAGTGCAGCACCTCAGTGGGGTTAGCAGCACCAATGCAGGTGGGCCCTCAAGACAGGGAATGGTTAATATATACTCATATAGACCTAACCCTCTCAAGCAATGTTTCTCAAGGGTCACTTGAAAAACTAGCTTGAGTTCTCCTGGGGGGGGGGGGGGGTTATGTGAAGGCTGCCAGCCTAGCTAGATCGAATTTTGTAGATAATTCTTTGTCATGTGTAAATATTATATAATCCACAGGTTTGGTTTACAAATGTAAAGAGAACTATATGTTATGATTAAATTATATGTTGTACTGAGCTTCAAAAATGCAACCACAGTGCAGTCTGCGGGAAGAAGGCTGATAAGTTTAAGCATTGTATGACGGTTTGATCTCAAGCTCAGAGACAGAGTGTCTGTGCCAGGAAATTCTTTCCGTTGTCTTGATTTAAGAGATAATTACTAAGATTTTATATGTATAATGTATTTTATTGTTGTGGCTTTCTGTCAGGTGCAGATTACTAAGAAATGTAAATTCTGAGTTTCTGTTAGCCTGGGAACTAAAGAAGTGATAAAAATGATGTAATGTGAAATGACTCAACAGTACTGGGTGTTTCTCAATTTAAGACTTTTTCAGAGAAAGATTAGAGCATTTTGGATTTTGTCTGAAGAACATTCACTCACTAGCACTTGCTTGCTCTGTATGTAAGTAAGATATTTATTTAGAACAGTGATTTCTCTCCGAGATAGAAATAGCCAAATTAGTCTAGCTTTTTTCTATATTTGTCAGACTATTCTGCAGTATTATTTTAAAGCATTTTCTTGTGATTTCTGAACTCTGTATTAGCACTGTGTTGAATTGATGAGTATTGTCTTTGTTTTTATTATTTATTAAATATTTTAAACTTATTAAAATATTTTAATATTATTTTATTAAGGGCGGGGCAGTGATGCAGCGGTTAAAGCTGTTGCCTCACAGCAAGAGGTTCTCCGGTTCGATTCTCGGCTGGGGTGCCTTCTGTGTGGAGTTTGCATGTTCTCCCTGCGTTCGCGTGGGTTTCCTCCGGGTACTCCGGTTTCCTCCCACATTCTAAAGACATGCTTCTGGAGCATTTCTCCCTGGGCCTCTGCTGAAAACAGGATCTGTGGAACCTAGTCGGACTTTCCCGGTCAACAAATGTTAAATAAAAAAATAAAAAAAAACTTTCAACTGTGGCTGTTTTTTGTGTAGAGGTAATTTAAGCTCTTAGGGTGCATTGCATGTATTTAGTGACACTGTCCAAGCCACTCAAATAGTCTTGCTGTTTAGCACACTTAATATTTGGTTAACAGTAATATTACACAGTGAAATTAATCACCCTTTGGGAAGGGCCTTAATAGTATCTGATATTAGTGGTTGGTGGTAGTGATTTCTACCTTATAGTCTGGACAGAAGGGGGCATAGCCGGAGAACCTGTGCCATCTTTCCCAAGGAGTGTCTGTGTGTTTGTTTATAACTCGTATCTCAGTGTGTGTGTGTCAGCTACTTGGGCAGGGACACGAAGCACTGGTTGGACAGAGAGGGTGCTGTAGGTTGTAGCTTGACCACTAGGCTGAGATCTGTACCCTATAGCTGTACCAGTGGGGAGTCTTATTTGGGATCTGGAGAAAAAGGGAGAAACCAGCCCCAGACTGACTGTGATCTCTCTGTGCTCTTAAGGGAAATTGTACTTTACTGTGTGTGTACTTGTTATCCTTCCCAGTGTGTATGCCGCTCACTGGTGCTAGTGGTGAGGATTGAGGCTCCTTGATTACTGGGTCAGTGCATGGGCATCACAGCATGCATCTGGGGCGTTTCTCCCCAGGCCTCCACTGAAAATAGGCTGTCTCCTAGTTGAACTTTCCCGGTCAACAAATGTTACGTAAATAAATGATGGTGGTATTTCATTTCCCTTCTTGTACGCTACAGTTAACTTGGAATAATTCCCATGTTGTATCTCACTGAAATGAATTTTTTTTGTATGTGTTAACTGAGGGGTTGATTTCTGAAGCTGGCATTTGCAAGCATCATGGACCATCTGAATAACATTTATGAAATTTCTTTTGTTAGGTTGTGGGGGGTGTATATTTTTTAAATGCATTTCAGATTTCTGAGAACCTCTTTCAGTGTGATCACACATTCTCTCACATTTCACACACAGTACTGCCTTCATCAAACAACTTAATATGAGTAACTGCAATTCAGATAATTAAGTATTTCCATGAATTAAATTCCTACAAAAACTGCTGACAGTGTTGAGCACTGCAGCTAATGAGTTGTGAAATGCCTCACTGCTGTCAGCTGAAAAATTGCCTTAAATGAGTTAAAAGTGCACATAACTGAGCAGCTAAAGGAGATATTTGATTTACTGCTATTAAATCTTGTGTTGCATGCTTTTATTAAGTGTGACTGCATTTACCCTTACCAGTCTTTGTTACATGAACACATCTCATTACCAGAGGTACATTACTGGCAGCTGTCCACACAATTGCCACTCTCCTGATGTGGATAGTACATGTCTGCACCAAGGGATCATTTAGAATACGTCCAGCCTTTCTGTGACTTGTTGGTTCATAGATTCATAGCTGTTTACTAGGCTAACGAGCACAAGGGCCTTTTTAAACCTTGCCATGCATCCAAACTGGCTGACAACTTCTGATACCTTTAATAAGTGTAAGCAGAGACTTGGAAGATGAACCATTTACAGGTCACCTCCAGTAAATTAATTGGTAAACCTTGTCATGAAAAAAGAATTTTGTTATTAAAACAGTTAACATCAATGTTATACTGAAGCTAAACGTAATTTGTCCTTTAGTTTCTTTTTCTCCTCATTGGATTTCCCAGAATTTACTTGTGCTTGTCTCTTCAAAGAACTATTGTTCCAGTCCGTATCTTCAGTTTGGTCTAGATTTTTTTTTTTGTTTGTTTTTAAAAATGACACTGCAGAGTGTGGGCTTCAAAGTGTCTAATTTCACCTGGAGGAAATATTTTGAGCCTGGCAGGAAAGAGCAAATGCACCTTAAACTGTTTTATCTTAAGTTCTTTTATAAGAGGCAAAATACTCTTCATTTTGGTTATCACAGCATATGAATAGTCATCATCAAAACTTATTAGATTGTCAGCCAGTTTAATAGGAGATTTGGACCAGGCTGTTTTAAGTATTAGCTCTTTGTCTTGAGATGAGAAGAACTTAATAACTGATCTCAGAGAAGGGTTTGTTTTTGGTGAAGTAGAAACTAGACACCTGTGTTCTCTTTCTGTACCATATGACATAGCTTTAGATAAATTGAGAATCTTGGGAAGCCAGATAGTAAGAAAAAAGTTATCAAGTTTGCTATCCATTCTGTCCATTATTAAAGAAATGTTAGAAAGAACAATTGGAGTTCTTTCTTTAAAGGTAAGTCCTGAGAAATTGTCTTTGAATGACGTATTTCACAGCTGCTGGTACAGACCTTTCAAATGAATAATTTGACAAGAAATGTTTAGACATTTTTTAGATAATATCCTTCTGTGTAGTATCAGGTAACTGATTTTGTTCAAAAATTTGATTTAGGATATTATAAAAATAAAATTTCATGTCAGAACTAAAAATAGAGTTGCAGAACAAGAAAGCTGTGCTACTAGCTTGTCAGCATCCTGGCCACATGTAAGTTAATTTTTATTGTGCACTGGGTGTTGCATTTTTTGCAGAAAAATATTAAGTAATGCTAATGTAATTCAATATTAAAAAGATGCAATTTCAATTGTATCTCCGCTGCTTAGCAAAAAGAAGAAAATGGAAGCTGTTTTTCATGAGTAAGTGACATTTTTTATATGTGACTAACCTCACTTTTTCTGTGACTTAAGCAAAAGAGAAAATGCTGACAGACATTTTGATCAATCAGCAGTTTACATTTATGGTGTTTTAAAAATATAACTATATTATCAGTAACCGGTACTCTTTTAGAGACATACTTCAATAAGTTATTTATTTTTATTTATTGTTGTTTGTAACTGGGTTGATCCAACTGAGCCAATGGTCCATTTTCAGTGGAGACCCGAGGAGAAAAGCTCCATTTACAATTACAGAGATGCAGCAAAAGTAAAGATTACAATGGCTATACTAGCAAGAACTCGTACATCAATATTAAAGTCAACAGTGTTATACTGTTGTATTCTAGTAGCAGAATATGTATACAGTAAAGTAAGGTAATTAAAATGCAAAAAAAAAATTACAGTGCAAAAATATTTACAAGAAAAAAGTGTAAGTGTACAGTAGATCATATAATTAGAAAAAGAAAAAAGTATTGCTGATGGGAGTGAGAAAATGGAGTTAAATAACAAGTAGTTCATCAGGTTGGAGCAAAACAGGGACAGGACCAGCTCTTTTGTAGGTAGTTTTTAAGTTCAAGTTTGAATTGGTGTTTGTAGGGGTTACTTCTAATGTTAAGAGGAAGGGAGTTCCAAGAGTGTGCTACAGAGTATTTATATAGGGACTTTCCAATAGTTTTTGATGGTTTGTAGATGTCCAGTAGATGCTTGTCGGATGTACATACCTGACGTCTTGGGTTATAAGGAGATACAATATTAGAGATGGAGAGGCAGGAAGCGGGGTTATAGAGAAGCGAGTGTGTGATATGCAGTTTTGGGAATACAGGTCATTGTAATGACTGAAGGGCGAGGCAGTGGTGGGATTTGTAGGGTAGGTTGGAGGCATATCTAGCAATTTTGTTGTATGTTTGCTCTAGTTTGGTAAGAAGAGATGACTGAAGGTTAGTAAGGATTGGTGCAGCATATAGAAGAGAAGGTAAGAGAAGAGATGGGGAAAGGGAGGGTTTGGTGGCGGGTAAAAGACGTTTGACTACGGTATAGGAGACACAAAATTTTCGTTTTTTTTTTATGCATTGATTGATATGAATGTTGAATTTTAGTTCATCATTGATAGTGACACCAAGCAATTTAGTATGGGGTTCAGGTATGATGTGGGTTTTGTCAAGGGAAGTAATGGAGAAAGAAGATTTGAGATGTGCCATTGTTTTAGGGAGGAAAAGTAGAAGTTTAGTTTTTTTTTGGGATTTAGTATTAGTTGGTTATCATTGAGCCAGGTTTTGATGGAAGTGAAAAGTGTTTTGGGTGAGAGGAAGGAGTTCGGGGATGCTATGGGTGGTGGCAAGTGTGGAGTCGTGGGCATATTGTAAGAGGGTAGACAGGTTAGTAGCAGAGCATAATCTGTTGGTAAAAATGTTAAACAAGAGGGGGCTCAGAATGGAGCCCTGGGGAAACACCAGTGTTGACAGACAGAAATGGGGAGAAGACAGTTTGCCAACGTACAGATTGTTGTCCATTAGTTAAGTAACTACAGAACCAGTTAATGGAGGGAGTACAGCGATGAAGTTCAGAGAGTTTAGTTATTCAAAGAAAAATATAAAAGATAATTGGCAACATTATATTCTGCTCTTTATAGTAATAGGCATATCCCGGTAAGAAGAAACTATGAAGGCAGGAAGTTAACCTTAAGCCATTATAGTGAAATTATAAGAAAATCTGCAACAGAAGTTCAAGCACTAAGCCATCAAAGGAAAAAAGTCAGAGAAACCCATTCAAAATGAAATACTAACCAGAAGTAAAAAGGGAAGTGTTCATATTTATAGATGAGAAGAATGTAATAACTGATCTCGGTGAAGTTAGTTTTTGGTGAAGTAGAAACTAGAGAATAAGATGAATCTGTGAACAGCAGAGTTTTGCCAATATGCTAATCCACAGTGTGCCAACCAGTGGCATTGTTTTTTTTTTTTTTTTTTTTTTTTTTTTTTACATATATGCAGCATGCTAAAAACTACTCAAGCAAATGTGCACAGATGTAAGTGTGCAAGTTAACCTACAGTGGGCAGGTAATACTTATATACGTCCTTATGAATGGCACATTCGAAGTCTGTTTCAACTACAAACGTTTCTGAAGTAGAGTGTATTTAAGTTTATAATTTTATTGAAGGCAAAGCTGTCACATAAAGCCAGTACAAATAGCAAATAGACTGTTAGTAACATAATTCCACACTATATCTATCATGCACAATACAGACCAAACCCCTAGACCTAAACCAGTTCGGTTTTGTCAAAGGCAGATCCCACCTACCTAACCTCATCAACTTCTTCATGAAGGTTACTGAAGCAAAGGATGAGGACAAATCAGTGCACACCTCCTATCGAAACACTGCAAAGGCATTCAATGCCATCCCATACTCAGGTATGTTGATAAACTCTCTTAGCCATGTGTTATTCCCTACGCATCTAATTGCATAGTGAATTTGTTCACAAATAGAGCCCAGGAGATTAGGGTAGGCAGATTACTTCCTCCAAAAGATCTGTCACTAGTGGTGTACCCCAAGGTTCAGTCATCAAGCTGTCTGATTACCATGTACCCTCTATTCTAAGAAAGTCCTTTGTCATTGTGCAGCTTATTAGTAATGTATCATATCTAGGGCTGGGGATGTGATCATTCCACTGTATTCTGCACTCATTAAGCTAATTGTTGAGTATAATGCTGCCTTCAGTATGAACCTGTCCAAACTCTTAACACAATTTGAATGGCCACAAAGGTTTCTAACCAAGGAAATTAAGGGATATTATGTAGTCCAGTCTCGCCTACATTCTTGCCCGTGGATTCGGAGCCGAACCTCTGCTCCGACTCTGCCATTAGAAGTCTTTCAATTGACTGGGCTAAGAGGTATCCCATGCTGAACTGCTCCCTTTCCCCAGATCTCGTTTGCCGCTCGTAAAGCTCAGATGTGGTCTCGCTGTTGGCTGTGGCTAAGTATAGCTTTTTGTCTTCGACTAAAATCTGTTGCTCCAAAAGCTATTTTTATAGCTAGGTGTGTGTGTTGTTGGTTTGTGGAAGCTTTTTTGTGCTGCCTTTCATGGCCTTTGTCTTACTTTTTGCCTTGGTATCCCGTTAGCTATCTCCCAACGGGCTAGGCACGTTTCAGTTAGAGGACCTAGTCCTCCCTTGGTTATCTGTTTTACCCTTCTGTGTTCGTTTTGTTTTTTAGGTACCTATCTCTCCAGGCTAGGACTGTTTAAGTTAGAGGACCTAGTCCTTCCCCTTGTTTTCTGTCAGGGCCGTTTGAGTTAGAGGTCCTTGTGGGCTGTCTGCAGTTTATTTAGAGTCTAGTATCCCAATTTTGTTGCTGGTGTCTGTTTTGACTGTTGTGTTGTGTCTAGTGTCCTGCCGACCATGTCCAAGGATACAAAAGAATATAAGCCTTCAGGCTTTAAGAAATGTACTAAATGTGGGTATAAGATGTTGGTTACTGATGGGCACTCTGTGTGTGTTTATTGTTTGGGGGTTATCCACCTTCAGGAGTCTTATGCGTTCTCTCACGCATTCAGCCCTTGTGTTCTTCAAGAAAGGAAGAACAAACTAATTTTGAAGGGATTACTGAAACCCTCCTTCAAGGAAGATTTGGAGAGGTCTTCTTGTGCTAAGTCTTCTCCCTCTAAAAGAGACAAAACCTCCAAAGCAAAATACAATCTCCTGCTCCATCAGTATAATCATAGCCTCTGGAGAAAGTTACTAAGTCTACTTGTGGCATCCTCGGCTCCACTATCTTCGGTGCCAAAGGAAGTTTGTGAATCGACAGAACCTACATCGGCTCCCAGCCTCTCAGAGCCGTTTTCCAATTTTTAGACTGGTTTCTCCTCCTCGCAGGTCTCCTTCAGAGAGGAGGTCTAGATTTCCTACCTTGTCCTCCAGGACACACTCTGATGTGGATAGAGTGGTGCAGAGACTGCTCCAATTACCGGTGCTGGCTAAATTGCTTTCGGCTCCAGCCCAGTTGGCTCTGGAGCCCATTACCCATCCATTGTCGATAGATCCTCCGAGCAAATCTCAGCCTTTGGAGCCAGAGTGGTTGGTGCCATCTGATGCTTCTAGGTCGGCTCTGATAGCCCATCCTGTCTTATCGTCTCTGATCTCAGCTCCGACCCCGTTGGCTCCGTCCACGGGGTCCAGGACTCATGGTTCCTCAGTCGGACCCGAGGGGAAGGTCTCAGGACGGTCTTTGGCTCCTACCCTCCCTCTCGGTGCTTCGGCTCGAGTGAGCCTGACCCTTGCTTCGACTTTGGACCTTGTCCCTTCTGCTCCGAGGTCTTCCACGGTTGGTCGATCTTCAGAGCCGGGGGGACCAGCTTTCGAGGTCATGCTGAGTGTGCTGGCCAGGTCCTCAGCTGCATCATACAGCACTGACACTCTACCCCCTCCAGCTCCGGTATCCGTCTCTGATCGCCCCCTATCTTTAGACAGTGGAGACCCAAGGCCTCAGGATACCTCCATGAGTGGTCCCCAAATTTCTGAGGGCCCCCCAGAGTTTTGACTGAGGAGCCATCCAGAAAAAGAATGTGCAAGAGGAAGCACATAGACTCCCAGGAAGAGTCTCTCAAGTCGGACACTGACCTTGAGGAATCGGAGGGGTCCCCCAAGTCGTCCTCTGAGGATATCTCTTTCTCTGATATCCTAGAGATCTTGAAGCAGAGAGGCGACTGGCCCACTAAACTCCCGTCCGAGGAGGAGTCGGTGTTCCTGAATGCCTTTGGGGCTCAGCCCCCCACCTCCTGGGTTTCTCCACCCTTCAACAAACTTTTGGATCTGGTTTGTCGAAGGGTGTGGGAAACCCCTGATACTGAGGAACCAGTCCCCAGGAGACGCAACAAATTTCTGTCCGCCCCCGCTAACAGGGTTTCTCACAAAGGGTGTTCCAGTAGATGGCCATGGTGGTGGCAGCGGCCACCAAGAAGGAATTGGCCGAGACTTCATCTACCGTCCATCCCCCTAACAAGGTGTCTAGGACCATGGACCAGTATGGGAAGTGTATATTTTCTTCAGCGGCCTTTATCTGCAGTCGCTGAATTACTTGTCACATTTTACATGGCTCCAAAGAGATCTCCTGAAAGAGCTTGGAGATTCTCTGCAGGGTAACGTTTCTGACGCAGTGGCTCAGAAAGTCAATGCTCCGATGTCTACCCTAAATTCTATTGCTAACTCCTCCATGAGGCTGATCTCTTATGCAGCCAAAGGAGCGAGTAAGGCAGCGAGTTCCGGAGTTTCTCTCAGGAGGCACTCCTGGATGCGCCTCTGTAATTTCGTGGAGGCCTTCAAGTCTACATTCACCAATGCCCCGTTCGATGGATCCTAGTTCGGAACCAAGGTGAAAGACACTCTCACTAGGTGCGAGCAAGAGGGGAAAACTCTGTCTGCCATGGGATGCGCAAAGTGATTCCCCCTCCAGAGGCAGGGGAGGGGGTGGTAACTCGGGTAGACTCTGCCCTAGAGGCAGAGGAGGCCCGCGTAACCAGGGAGACCGCGACTCCTTTCGTGATTCTCTCTACCAGTGCTCCTGATGGGAGGCCTGACTGAGCATCTCCGGAGCCAGTCAGGGGTCACATTTCACTATACCCAGAAGCCTGGCAATACATCACCCAGGACCAGTGGGTATTAAAAATAGTTTCTGGAGGATATCACATTCCCTGCTCTTCTCCCCCCACCGATCAAAAGAATCCCAGATGTTCTACCCAATCAAAGGGATTCCGCAGCTTCAGAGGTTATAAAGCTGCTAGAAAAAGGAGCCATCCAGCCTGTCCCCTCAGACCAGATCGGATTAGAGACTTATTCCTGATTCTTTTTGGTGCCGAAAAGAACAGGGGACCTGAGACCCATCTTGGATCTCAGCCGCTTGAACCTCCATGTGAAAAAGTCTGAGTTCCGAATGGTCACGTTGCAATCTATTCTCCCATTGTTGGAAAAAGAAGTATGGATGTGCTCCATTGACCTCAAGGATGCTCACTACCATATAAAGATGGACAGGGCATCCAGAAGTCATCTACACTTCTGGCTGGGAACCAGTCATTTTCAATTTCATGCTCTGCCCTTTGGTCTCTCCACAGCCCCCAGGGTGTTCAAATATATGGCAGTAGTGACGGCTCACTTGAGACGTCAGGGATTCCAAGTGTTTCTGTACCTGGATGACTGCCTCCACTCTGCCACCGCCAGGCATCTATTACTACAGACCAGAGACGCCACTATTAAGCTGGGTCAACAACTGGGTATCACTCTAAATTGGGAAAAGTCTGCCTTGTTGCCCTCGCAGCATGTCACCTTTATAGGCACAGAGTTAGACACCGTGCTCATGAGGGCGTTTTTACCACAAGAAATTATTCAAGGTTTGCAACAACAGGTATGCGTTGCTCCCTCTAAAAAAGTGAAGGCAAAAACAGTTCTCAAATTGTTAGGGATGATGGCTGCAACAATTCTGCTGGTTCCTCTTGCGAGGCTACACATGAGGCTCCTTCAATGGCTGCTCTTCGTCCAGTGGTCTCTACATCTTCCGCTTTCTCATCTCTTAATGATCACAGACAGGTGCAAGCAAGATCTACGCTGGTGGCTTCACACCAGCATCCTCAATGCGGGAAAACCCTTTGTCCCATCCCTTCCTGTTGCCACAGTGACCACGGATGCCTCCCGGATGGGGTGGGGGGGGGGATTATCTCGGCAGGACCAGTCCAAGGCACATGGCAGGAACACGAGATACATCTGCATATCAATATCTTGGGGATGAGAGCAGTGCTACTAGTGTTGCAAGCACTTCAGAGCTTTCTTCCTCTCGAGACAATTGCTATCCACTCAGACAATGTGTCGGTGGTATGGTATCTGAACAAACAGGGAGGTACCAAGTCGTACCCCCTTTGCAGAGTGATCATTCGAGTGTGGCAGTGGGCAGTGTCTTCCCAACATTTTCTTATAGCAACACACATTCTGGGGAAGTCCAACATGATCGCCAACAGGTTGAGCAGAGCTATTCTGATGCCTCACGAGTGGTCCCTGAACAGTCAAGTTGCGGAGCAGATTTTCCACAGATGGAGTCAGCCTTGCTGCGACCTATTTGTCAGTCCCCTCAATACCAAGTGCAGCAGCTACTTCACCCGTATTCCCCCTCAGGGGGAGTCACCAAGGGACGCTCTAGTTCACGATTGACCCTCCGTTCTACTTTATGCCTTCCCGCCTGTTCCTCTGCTGACAAAGGTTATTCAGAAAGTGCAATCCTTGGGAAGCAGAATGATTCTGATTGCTCCACACTGGCTTCGTCAAATTTGTTTCCCCTTTCTCCATCCCTATCTCATGGACGTCCCCTGGATTCTGGACTCACAGCCAAATCTACTGACTCATATGTCAGGGCAGTTCCATCCCTCTCTTCAGACCCTCCGGTTGACAGCCTGGCTACTCCACTTCCATCACTAGTCAGGCTACATCATTTTTCTCCGGAAGTAGTTCATATTCTGTCTTCTTCCCATAAGCCTTTGACCAGAAAGATTTATTCCAGTAAATGGAAAAGATTCTCCATCTGGGCTCATGCAAGACAAATTGATCCTTATACAGCTCCAATTTCTTCAGTTCTGGATTTTCTCTCCATGCTTTTCAATCAGGGGTCAGCAGCCGCAACCATTAAAGTCCAGTTGACTGCTATTTAAGCTTTTCACATCGCTAATGAATCCAGTCTAATGGGGCATAGACTTTGTAAGGCATTCTTAAAGGGTACTATGCTGCTTCACCCTCCAGTCTTTGACCCGGTCATGCCTTGGGACCTAAATTTTGTGCTTCAGTATCTCACTTTGTCCCCCATTGAGCCTACAGCTACTTGTGAATTGAAATATTTGACTTGGAAGACAATCTTTTTGGTAGCCGTCACTTCAGCTAGACGTGTCTTGGAGCTCCAAGCTTTGTCAGTCAGACCACCTTACTTGATATTTCACAAGGATAGGGTTTCCCTCAGACCAAATCCTTCCTTTATGCCGAAAGTGGCTTTGGTTAGTAATCTCAACCAATCCATTGAACTGCCTATATTTTTTCCAGAGTTTTCTAATAAGGCAGAATTTAAATTTCACCAGCTGGATGTTCACAGACAGTTGCGTTTTTATTTGCATAGAATGAAAGAGCTTAGAAAATCGGATCAGTTATTTGTCTCATATTCAGCAAATAGGATTGGGTCTCCTGTTTCCAAAGTGACCTTGTCTAGATGGATCTCTAGTTGTATTTCCTTCATTTATGCTTCAGGTGGTAAGGAGTTACCATTTAGAGTGAAGGCTCATTCTACCCGATTGATGTCTACCTCTACAGCATTTCAGGCCAGGATGTCTATGGATGAGATTTGTGCTGCGGCTACATGGGCATCTCCTTACATTTTTATTACTCACTACAAATTGGATTTGGTATCCAGTGGCAGATCTTCCTTTGGTTCCACAGTGCTCAGGAGTATTTTCCATTGAGCCTGCAAGGGTTCAGGTGCTGGGGACGCTGTCACACAGGTAAGAATGTAGGCAAGATTGGACTACATAACATCAAGAAGTTATGTACTCACCATAACGTTTGATGTATGTAGTTCATCTCACCTCACATTCTTACTTACCCCCCGCCTTCCCCCATCCTGGAGGACCTAGACGTTAGGTCTGGTTTCAGTACTCCTTTTATTGTTGGAATGTCTTTCCTTCTCTGTGTTGTGTATGAAGGGTGAGTGATTGAGCTTGCAGCAAACAAGATCTGGGGAAAGGGAGCAGTGCAGCATGAGATACCTCTTAGCCCAGCCAATTGAAAGACATCGAGCTAGAGTATGGCCAAGTCGGAGCCGAGATTCGGCTCCGAACCCACTGGTAAGAATGTGAGGCGAGATGGGCTACATATTTCAAACATTATGGCAAGTACATAACTTCTTGTTTAATCAAAACTGCACTGACCCTCTCAGCTTCCTGTCCCCCTTTTCAGTATCAAACAGTCTGCTGAGGGACAGTCTCTGCCTTGCATATAGAGCCTCAACAAACCCTGTCGCTTCTGATCTACTGCAGATATTCAAATGCAGTGGTGGAATAAACACCTGCTCTTTTGCAACATAAATAGAACATGTTGGAAGGATAGATATGCATCACAGATAATACCACCTGTATAGAATCATCTTCCTTGCCATATAAATCAAAGTAATTTCCCTTAGTCTATTCAAATGTAATCTGGATGAATGGATGGAAACCACAAATTCACCCTTTGTTCCTTCTGGATACGGGTAACATGTAAATGCTCTGCCTGGCTCTGGCTTATTCATCCTTAAATTACGGGGGCCAAAAACCTTCATGGCAATGCAGAGCTAGGTTTCTAAAGATCCTCATGGATCAATAGGCCTAGTAAGTGCCTATGAACCTATTAGTTGCTGCAGAGAACTCCCACAGCTAGGAATACCCACTGCGTTAATCCTATGGTCAATAGTTTTACTAGTTATTGCTTCTAGCACATTATATATAGCACGTTTTATTGCATGCTGCATACTTTTATTGCTATTAACTAATCTGCATGGTTAAACTAAAATTGTCTGCCTTACAGGGCCTGATAAATAAGGTTTTTACTGTCACACTGTTTGTAAAGCTTTTTAGCTAGTTTCACTGTGTGAAAGGTATTAACGGGAAATTTTCTCTACTTGTTAAGCACCTATTTGATCTGATTTCCTGCCAAGGAGTGTAGCATACAACTGATTTGTTTGCAGTTAAAAGCATTCTGTAGAGTCTCCTTGCACCTTTAGCTGTTTAAAAACTTTCATGTTGTGGCTCACTGCTGTTCTGCTGCTGTGATAAACATTTCTGTAGTGTTTACTGTCTAAAAGGGTGTAGGCTAGTAGTTGTAGTATTGTCCCAGTTCAGATTAGCTGTCTGTGGACCGGTTTGTTTTTGTAGTGGTTGTTCTGAGCACATGACCAGGCCATCTTGAATTAGACTTTCTTTACCTTTGTGGCAGGATTGTGTTGATTGGCTGCTGGCTGGTGGAGGTTAGATGGTCTAGGGCTTGGGGTAAGCACTCATTGGTTCTTTTGAGCTTTTTTTAAAAAAGTTATTTAAGGTTGTATCTTCTGGTATTTAAGCCCTAACTTTGAGGGGATTTCTGTCTATACACACTGAGCCGAGTGGAGGAGGGGCATTGACTTCAACTCTGATCTGTGATATATAACTAAGTATCCTGTTTTTTTTTTTTTTTTTTTGCTTATTTTTACTAGTTATTGCTTCTAGCAATTTATGTATAGCACTTTTTATTGCCTGCTGCATACTTTTTACTGTATTTTATTGCTGTTAACTAATCTGAATGGTTAAACTAAAATTGTCTGCCTTTCAGGACCTGATAAATAAAGTTTTTACCGTCACACTATTTGTAAAGCTTTTTAGCTAGTTTCAGTGTGTGAAAGGTATTAACAGGAAATTTTCTCTACTTGTTAAGCACCTGTTTGTTCTGATTTCCTGCCAAGGAGTGTATCATATAACCGATTTGTTTGCGGTTAAAATCATTCTGTAGAGTCTCCTTGCTCCTTTATCTGTTTAAAAACTTTAATTTTGTGGCTCACTGCTGTTCTGCTGTGATAAACATTTCTGTAGTGTTTACTGTCTAAAACAGTGTAGGCTAGTAACTGTAGTATTGTTCCCCACCCTCCCTCCTTGTTGGTGTCTTGCTGTTATACGTGGTGGCTTTGCGGATGTTCTTCGTGTTTCACTGTTGCAGTCATCACATTTGGGTTATGCCTGCCAGGGTAGCCGTAGGCTGGCCCGAATACCAGAGGCTTAGTATTTCTGTGTCGGTTGCTGTCACTTCAGGACTGACGTCAGGTCGTTAGTAGTATAAAGTAAGGCAGGCGACGCCATTACATCAATCTTTCTTGCCATGGAGCCCAAAGCAGAAGCAGTTCGCACGAGTGCCGGTCGGCTACCTGAGTTTCATCTTTCAAATTGAATCTGAAGTCTTCTAAAGCTAAGTACCCCATTGGGGATCCTTTTTTTTCTGGCCGTTGCCTTTTGCAGACAAAGGAATATCCAAATTTACCCATACTTAGACGGATGTCTGATTCAGGCAGTCAATCAGGAAAAGCTGCTCAAGCACCTGGCCTTTGTAAAGTCCCTCCTGACCTCCCTAGGGTACACACTCAAAGAAAAGAAATCTAAACTAGCGCCCACCCAAAGGATTATATTCCTGGTAGCAAGCCTGGGCACAGCATCCCAGATGGCATTCCTTACACCAAAGAAGCAAACTTACTGACAGCCTACTTGTCAACTAGCCACCAGACCCCAGTTATCTGCAAGGAAAATCCTGCAAGCTCTGGGGTTCATGGCACCTTGCATTCTACTCATTCCATATACCAGACTGCATATGAGGAAACTTCAGTGGTACCTAAAAAGCCTTTGGTGTCGACACTCTCATGACCTGGAAACTCTTATACCTATGATATCTTGCCTCAGAAAAGATTTTCTTTGGTGGGCAGCAGCATGCTCCCACAATAAGGGACTACCTTTCTCACCACCCCCCGCCATCCAGACCCTCACCATAGATGCTTCAGACTATGCCTGGGATGCACACCTGGATGACAGGTGCATACAGGGCCAATGGAGCCCACGGCAATTCCATTTCCACATGAACCAAAAAGAGATGTTAGCTGTCCAGCATGCATTGACAGCTTTTAGGCCCCTTCTCTCCCCAGGGGCTCTCTTGATCAAAACAGACAACACCACTGTGATTTGGTATATCAACAAGCAGGGAGGCAGTCACTCCTATCCTCTATGACCCTTTGGCACACAGCCTCTGCCATGCAACGCCGCCTGTTAGCTCAATTCCTGCCAGGTTCCCTAAATTCTCTGGCAGACCACTTAAGCAGAAATCTTCTGGCAGCTAGACAAAAGAACCTTCACTCTAATAACTCAGAAATGGGGCACTCCGAAGGTCAACTTCTTTGCCTCCTACACCAACCATCAGCTCAGCTAGTTCTGCACCAGGGAGCATTACTGCATGGCCAGGAAAGTGGATTCTCTGTCTTCCCCTCTGCAGCTTTCCTAAGAAGAGTCCCCACCAGGGACATCCTGAAGGCTGCCACGTGGACATCTGTTCACACTTTCACCAAACATTACCACCTGCCTATCTTCTCCAAATCCAGGGCAGAGTTTGCCGCTGCAGTGTTGCAGGGCATCCTAGCCAGCCCCTAGTCTCCTTGACAGCCTCCATGCTTTTCCTCAGCTTGGGAATCAACCCAAATGTGATGACTGCAGCAGTGAAACATGAAGAACATAGCACAGTTGTGTACACTTACCATAAATGTAGATGTTCGAGTATATTCACTGTTGCAGTCCTGGTTTCCCTCCCTCCATCCCCCTCTTCTTTCCTCACTCTCCTTACAAGGGACATTTTGGTATTTACTTTCTACTGGGGGGGGGGGGTTCTTCCACCAGAATCTGGTTTCCACTTGGGGGCTCCTGACAGGGCAAGAAAAACTGATGTAATGGTGTCGGCTGCCTTGCTTTATACTACTGATGACCTGACATCATCCTGAAGCGAAAGCAACTGACGCAGAAATACTAAGCCTCTGGTATTTGGGCCGGTTGAGGGCTACCCTGGCAGGGATCACCCAAATGTGATGACTGCAACAGTGAATATAATTGAACAGCTACATTTGTGGTAAGTGTATACAACTGTACTTTGCCCCGCCCCTACCGTAAATTTGATCTGGGGCACTCCTCCCAGTCTAGTGTCATTAGCTCATTCTACCTAATACAGAGAGAATGTTTGAGAAGACCAAACCACTTAGTTTCCTAACCTTGAATTATCTTCTTCTTCTCCTTTCTCCCTTTCCTTTACAAAAAAAAAAGAAAAAAAAAACTTTGCTGTAATCTCCCTGTGTTCTGCTTAGCTGCAACACAAAAAAATTTACACATGTTTCCTCCCCTTCCTGTAACAGGTCTAGTCCAGATACAGATTTGCTGTATCCAGGGCTGTTTGTAAGCTCCTGAGCCCCCCAAGCCTTTCTTTGTTGGAGGGAAGCTTACTAGCTTATCAGTGTGAGTGGTAAGCACTAGGTAACCTATCTCCCACATAAAGAGTGGTTTTGGCTGAGACATTGTAGTTATTTGCCATTTGGGCTGCTTTTCCATCTCTCAACTTTCTGATTTAAAAGCCCGCATTTGCACTTGTTTCCCCCCTTTCCTGTAACTAGTCTAGTCCAGATACAGATTTGCTGTATCCAGGACTGTTAGTAAGCTTCTGAGGTCCCCAAGCCTTTCTGTGTTGGAGGGAAGCCTGTTTGCTTATCAATGGGGGAGTGGTAAGCACTTGGTAACCTGTCTACCACATGAGTGGTTTCTGGCCCAGAAACTGTATTTATTGGCTATTTGGGGAATTTTTCCATCTCTCTCAACTTTCTGATTTAAAAGCCCACATTTGCACTTGTTTCTTTCCTGTAACTAGTCTAGTTCCGATACAGATTCTTAGATGTCCTTCAAGAATGCAACTGCAGTCCTGACATATGGGTTGTCCTGCCTCAGGCAGCCCTCGGTCGGCCGGATTCCAAAGTCTGGGTCCGGCGTCGGCTGGTGTCGCCTCCTCCCCGACGTCAGAGCGGCTGGGGTATAAAGGCATCAGCCAACGCCATCTTCCTCAGTCTTTCTTGCCGCGCGGTTCCCGAAGCAGAAGCAGTTCGCAAGTGCCGGTCGGTCAGCTCCTGTGTTTTACGTATCCGAAGTAATCAAAAAGCTATGTACCCCGTTGGGGAACCTTTTCTTGCCTCAGCCGATGTCAGATAAAACTGCAAAAGTTAATAACTGTTTGTCTTGTGGTAAATAAATACCTCATAAGGACTTCCATTCTTACTGCCTTCCCTGCCTTGGCCCAGACCACGACGTCTCGGCCTGTGCTGCCTGTGCTTGCTTCAATAAGCGCACACTTAGGTGCCGGGCAGAATTTGCTGAAGACATTTTTGGCGAAAAATACTCCTATACCATGCAGTCGGAACAACCGACAACACATATTTCCAAAAAACGAAAGGACTGGGACCGACATCTTCGGCCCGCGACTTCCACCGACACCACGCCAAAAACTACCGCGAGTGCATCGGTCTCTTCTGAGGCGGTTATTCCACCGCTCCAGACCGACAACACTGCTTTACCGTTCACTTCGGCCCCGGAGCCTACGCCGGTGCCGGTTATTGATTTTCCTCCAGAAGCTGAAGCCCAAGATTTACCCGAGACCATACCGGTGGACAAGGTTACTCCTGCACGTGGGGCAGCTAGGCCTCCGATGTCCATGTCGATCAAGGCCTACACACGTGCTAAGGCTTCCAGCCAGGCTAAGTCTCACCCTCCTAAATCTTTTCCTCAGGGTCCCACTACTGATAAACAGATCATGACTTTAGCTGCAGATCTAATTTCCTTAATCAGAGGTTCTCAGGCTCATCCTGACAGAGGTTCTCAGCTGCCTTCAGACAAAAGGCCCAGGGTTGAGCAGACGGACACCTTTTCTTCAGATGAAGCCTCTGGTGACTCTGATCACTCAGATACCCAGGAAGAGTCCTTCCAGGCCTACGAGGATTCTGATGTGGAGGAATCTATTCCTTCTGCCTCTCCTCCCGAGGATATTTCTTTTGGGGAAATTCTCCACTCCATGAGAGAGCATTTTCAGTGGCAGGGCCAGGAATTCTCCGACTCCAGGAATCGGCTTCGTACCTTCCTTAAGCTTCCCCAGCACAGGCCTTTAGCTATCCCTCCAGTGTTAGATGTTTTGGATGATGTATACTCAGATTAGAGTGCTTCTCCTGATTCTCTCCCTCCTGCTCCTGTCAAGCCAGACAGATACTACAGGGTTCCTGAAGCTCATAAACATCTCTTTAAGGCCCATTCTGTTGACCTAGAAACTATTTCCCAGGGACCCAAAGGAGTGGCCACATCCACGGCCAAAAATCCTTTGCCTGCAGACAGGGAATCTAGGTCCCTGGAGAGGTAGGGCAAGAAAGTTTATACCTCAACCACCCTTGCCATGAGGGCCCTTAATTGCCTTTTTCATATGTTTCAGTATCAGGATTTCTTGATGGATGATTTGCAGAAAAAGTTAGCCTCTCCTGAGCCTTTAGATAGAAAGGCCTTGCAGGATTTGGTTCATAATACTCAGCAGGTTAACAATCATTTTCTTCAGTGTGGTTATGATGCATTTGGAAGCTTCATGTAGGGCAGCTATGACAGGGGCCGTCATACGTAGACATGCATGGTTGAAAGAACAGGCATTGCCAGATCATGTTAAAGTAAAGCTTCTAGATGCACCTCTGGAAAAACACAAGCTATTTGGTGCTAATGCTCAGGATGTGTTAAAATCAATTGAGGAAAAGGCTAAATCAGTGTAAACAGTCAAAGATTTCCTCCCTGTTCAGCAGGAATTGGCCTTCTAAGAATTGGTCCTTTCCAGACACTGACAAGTTTCAAAGGGGAAAAAACAGGCGTGCCTGAGGGAGAGGGCAATACCGAGGCTCCTACAGGGGACGCCAATGGCAACTGACTAATCAGAGATGTGGCGCAGGGACTTCTACTGCTCCACAGGGACAATCACAATGACTTGACTTTGACACCACCGACCAAGGCTCAGAGAAGCACCTTTAGGCGGAAAATTATCCTTTTTTTCAAAAAATTGGCACGTTTTAACAAGGGACAAACAGATTCTGGACATAATAGACCAAGTCTACAGGTTCCACTTCCATACTTTACCTACAAAACAAGGCATGCCAAACCTGCCACAAAATCAAAGAGCAGAGGCATTCGTACAAGTTTCAAAGCTGATACAAATCAAAGCAATAGAGAAGGTTCCTCCTCAGGAACAAGGCCAGGGATTCTACTCAAGACTGTTCCTTGTTCCAAGAAAAGAAAAGCAATGGAGACCTATACTGGACTTGTCCACTCTAAACACTTTTATCATTGTGCCAAAATTCAAAATGCTGACGCTACAGCAACTCCTTCCCATGCTGGGCAAGGGGTCTTGACTGGTTACTCTGGACCTCAAGGAGGCATACCTGCATGTCCCAATCAGACACAGTTGCAGAAGATACCTCAGATTTCTTGCAGGGTCAGAGCATTATCAATTCTCAGCATTGCCTTTTGGCTTATCTACTGCGCCCAGAGTATTCACGAAATGCCTGGCATCAGTAATTGCACACTGCAGACTCCAGGGGATACAAATATACCCTTACCTGGACGACTGCCTTATACAAGTGGACAGCAAACAAGCCTGGACAAAAAACTTGAATTATGTCCTTCACTTACTACAGGCTTTGGAATACACAGTCAACTTTCAAAAATCAAGACTACTGCCAGCCCAACAAATAATTTTTCTAGGAGCCAGACTAGACACAGAATTGCAAATGGCTTACCTCACAGAAGAGAAGCAAGAACAATTACCACATTACTTCAAAAGCCTAGCAAAGCTCACCCAGATGACTGCAAGGAAAATCCTGCAGGCCCTGGGTTTCATGGCATCTTGCATTCTACTGATTCCACTGGCGAGACTACACATGAGAAAACTACAATGGTACCTAAAAAGTTTATGGTCTCAACACAGCCACAACTTAGAAGCAATCATCCCACTCATCCCATGTCTACAAAGGGAATTTTTGTGGTGGGCCCAAGCAAGCCAGTTAAACAAAGGTATGTCTTTCAACAAACCTCAAACAAGCCAAACCATTACAACAGACTCCTCAGACCATGGATGGGGGGCGCACATGGAGGGCAGATGCATTCAAGGGCAATGGGCCCCCCAGGAAGTGCATCTACACATCAATCAAAAAGAGATGTTAGCAGTAATTCATGCAATCGAGGCCTTCGGAAAATATCTTCAACAAGGTCAACTGCTAATAAAGACAGACAACGCCACTGTTATGTGGTACGTAAACAAGCAGGGAGGTACTCATTCTTACCCCCTTTGCAGACTAGCAATGACTCTTTGGGAAAAGTCCCTGAAACTGAACATACAGCTGCAATCCCAGTTTGTTCCGGGCAAGGACAATGTTCTGGCGGGCAGTCTAAGCTGAAACATCCTGGACCCGCACGAATGGATGTTGCATCCAGACATTTTTGCACAAATAACTCATGCATGGGGGAGGCCGGACATAGATCTCTTTGCCTCCCACCTCAATCATCATCTGAAAAAGTTCTGCTCGAGAACGCACCATCCACAAGCCTGGAGAATAGATGCTCTCTCCTTCAGCTGGAAATCTCTAACAATCTATGCATTCCCACCTCTACCATTAATGTCCAAGGTGTTACTGAAGATCAAAGCAGAGTAACCGAAAGGCATCTTAATAGCTCCAGATTGGCCAAGACAGCACTGGTATCCATTACTAAGGAGCATAACTTGCACCAAGCCGTGGCCCCTGCCTCAATGGCCTCTACTCTTGACCCAGCACAATTACAGGACGGTTCATCCCAACCTGCAAACTCTGCAGCTGACAGCTTGGAGGGTTCCATGATTTCTCCCCAGATCTCTCTCTCCAAGGAAGTTCAACAAATATTATTGGAAGCACGCAGACCTTCCACCAGAAAGACTTATTCAGCCAAATGGAAGAGATTCAACATGTGGAATATCAACAAGGGTCAGGATGCATCAGTAATGAGCATCCCACAGATACTGGAATACTTGGCAGAAATGCTGCATAATGGACTGTCCTATTCTTCCATAAAAATACACGCTTCAGCAATTTCAGCAAAATACAACACTGACCCACCTGTGTTTTCACATCCTTTGCTAAGACAATTTCTAAGAGGGATAAAGAATATCAAACCTCCCAGAAAACAACCAGTGCCTGCATGGGACCTCAACTTCGTGTTGGAAAAATTAACTCTTCCTCCTTTTGAGCCAGCAGCATCTTCAGAATTGCAATTTCTTTCCTGGAAAACAGTTTTCCTGTTGACAATTACCTCAGCAAGAAGAGTTTCGGAGATACAGGCCCTCATGGCAGTACCTCCATTTCTCATTTTTCATCAGGACAGAAGAACCAATCCCTCTTTTATGCCAAAAGTGATATCCAGGGTGTCTCTAAATCAAGCAATTCACCTGCCTACCTTCTTCCCCAATCCTCAAAATAAAGGGGAAAAGCTGCTGCACACTTTGGACATACACAGACAACTACGCTACTACTTGGACAGAACAAAGGCCAACAGAAAGTCTGACCAACTATTTGTAGCATACGCTGCTGGAGTGCAAGGAAAGGCAATTTCCAAACAAACTATTTCAAAATGGATTGGACATTGCATCAGATTCTGTTATTCTTTCCATGGAAAGGGTGTGCCAGCCAATATCAGGCCACACTCCACCAGAGCTACAGCCACCTCCACAGCCTTCTTAAGAGGGGTGGCTACAAAGGACATTCTAGAAGCTGCTACATGGAGCTCCGTGCATACATTTTCCAAGCACTACAACCTGCCTTTATATTCCAGATCCCGAGCAGGCTTTGCTTTGGCAGTCCTGCAGGGCATTTTAGCTACACCATCCTTATCTTAGAGCCTACCGCCCCCAGCTTGGCTATGGTATTCAACCCATGTGTAAGGACTGCAGTTGCATTCTTGAAGGACATAGTACAGTTTTGTACCTACCATAAATGTAGATGTCCGATAGATATGCAACTGCAGTCAGGTTTTCCCTCCCTCCTACCCCTCTGTGTATTGGGTCCACTTCCCTCCTTTTATTATTAGCTGGGGATATCTGTTATGGTGTATCTGTTTATTACTTTTGTGTATGTCTGGAATTTTTTATCCAGTTTCTAAATTTAGCCTTCCTTGGAGGGCACCTGGCATCTGGGGCAAGAAACACTGAGGAAGATGGCGTCGGCTGATGCTTTTATACCCCAGCCGCTCTGACATCGGGGAGGAGGCGACATCAGCCGACACCGGACCCAGACTTTGGAATCCGGCCGACCGAGGGCTGCCTGAGGCAGGACAACCCATATGTAAGGACTGCAGTTGCATATCTATCGGACATCTACATTTATGGTAGGTACAAAACTGTACTTTTTAGCATTTGATTTTGCTTATTCGTGCTCAGCACTTGTTCAGAATTTGTAAGCACTAAATAAGCTACAAATTACTACAACACTTAACCTTCCTCTTTACCTAGAGGAAAACAGTTTTTGTACTTACTTTCCTCACTTGCTTAGAGAAAAACCGCACTTGTACTCACTTTCCCCACTTGTCTAGAGGAAAATATTTTTTTATTCAGGCATGTCCAAGGGTCAGCTCCCAGTGTTCTCTCCTGTTTATCTGATGAATCTGGGCATCTTGGGACAATGTAGCAGTTGTCTCATGTACACAGACAACCCACTACTCTTACCTCCCAGCACTACAACCTGTGATAGATGCACTTATCTAGCCAAACTGGAGGTAAAGCGCTCTCCAACCAAGACTGAACTTGACAGTCAAGAGGGGAAGGTAAACACTTGCACCACACCACACTCATTACATAGTCCTACTAAACCTACACCACCAAAATCCACACATAGAAACACAAAAACATTCATGGAGGCTCTCAATAATAATCTGCTCAAGCAACAGAGACCTCCAAAGCAGAAACGCAAGCAACTTCCGCCCCCCCCCCCCAACACAACCCAAATGACACACAGTCCACAGACTCAGTGTGACACTCAACCACAGCCCATAAGGCAAAACAATATACCCCGACACACTAGTCCTAGGTGACTCTATAGTCAGGCACACTGATGTCCCATTCACCAGGCCAAACAAGGAGAAGGTTACTGTCAGCTGCCTGTCAGGTGCCTGGATCCACCACATAACGCACACACTCAGGTCACTCCACAATAAGTGCAAATATGACTCTGTCATTGTCCATGTTGATGTGAATGACCTGAGTCATACCTCCCTGGACTACATGAAAAGAGACATGGAAGGGCTCTCCAATCTTCTAGCCCAGGCAGGTATGACCCTAACCCTGAGTAGCATCCTGCCATCGCCCAGAATGATACCGCAGTACAAGAACAAAATGACTAAAACAATTGGCTTAGCTTCTGGTGTCATTCTAAGGGAATCCAGTATCTGTCTGCCTGGGATGACATGGTCGACAGACCACGATGCATTGCTAGAGATGGCCTGCACCTGTCACCCCTAGGATTCTGGATACTGGCTAAGGCTCTTGCCGCCCCTATAGTGCCTTTTTTTAGGCAAGGTTCAAATGACAAATTCACCACCGTAACAGGAACAGGCAAGCAAAAACTGAGGGTAATGCTACTCAATGCTAGAAGTCTAAACCTCAAAATACACTTCCTCGAGGCACTTCTTAAAATGGAGAACATCAATATCTGTGCAGTGACTGAGACCTGGTTCAAGGCTCCAGAGAGCACCCCTGCATTACCAAGCTATAACTCATACCACACTTTTCGGCCATCTAACCTGGACTGGAACACCAAAGGCAGAGATGTGTCCATATTCATTAAGGCTATCCACATCTCCAGGCTAGTTGTTGAGCATAATGCAACCAAGGTTATCCAAGTACAACTAACTCTGGGGAAAGCTGCAATCCAAATTGTAGGTTGCTATAAATCCACCACCATGCCCCAGGATTCCCACTCCTCTTTTCTTGATATACTACCCTCTGATATCTCATCTTTGTCCGCACTACCACTTTTTAAAAGACAACTGAAAATGCATCTCCGTGATCACTGGCTTTGCTCCTGTACCAACCCAGATTAACTTTCCTTCTTCCTCTGTCTTTTCTTCTACCATAATTACTTTCATTCTCTTCTCCCTATATCCTTGATAGCTATCCCTGTACATAAAATCTATGTAGATAAATGTTATCTCATATATACTGTATGACCATTGTAAAAAAAAAAAAAAAATTAATTTTTTAAAACATTTTATTATTTCTCTTTGGTTTTTGCTCCTATCATATTTGTATATTACATATATTAACCAACTCCATTTTGCCTGTTGTATTGTATTGCCTATTGCTGTTTAAACTTGTAATAACCATTGGAGCTTTTCTCCCCGGGCCTCTACTGAAAATGGACATATATCCAGTTGGACTAGCCCGGTCAACAAATGTAAAATAAATAAAATAAAAAATAAAATACTGGAAAATATTAGGGTTCAACCAAACACCCTAATAATGCGTGACTTCAACTACCCCACTATTAACTGGGAAAACGACTCATGTACCAACTCCTTCACTCAGTGCTTTCTGGAATTCATAAATTCCAATGCCCTGGATCAACTTAACCACACCCCCACCAGGGGCAACAATATCCTAGACCTATTCATTACCAACATGAATGACCGGTGTTCCACACCTGAAGTCAATTCCTCTGTGGTCAGATCCGACCATAAGCTAATCCCCCTAGATATGCACATCCCGCCCCCACCCCCCATTAAGGAAACCACTGTAAAAAAATTCTCCAAAGCCAACTTCATACTTCTTAAGACAGAAGTGGCTAACTTCATCACACCCATGCAGATGGACAATACAGATGTTCTTCATCTCACATTGCTGCAGTCCTGACACTTGGGTAGTCCGCTGTCCCAGTCGGCCCGAATACCAAAGTATAAGGCTGACGTCGGTCAAGGCGCATTAGTCTGACGTCAGGACGTCAGGGTACAAATGCGCATGATCGACGTCATTTCCTCAGTCTTTTTTGCCGCATGGTCCGATGCAGAAGCAGTTTTGCAAGTGCAGGTTGGCGTTCTGAGATTTTCCGAAGTCGGAGTTTCAGACCGAATCCAAGTTGGCTAAGTACCCCGTTGGGGAATATTTTGGTTTTTTCTTGCCTCAGTATTTTACCGGATGTCAGAAAAAGTGAATAACTGTATTTCTTGTGGGAAACAGATACCTCATAGGGATTACCATACCTTGTGTATACCTTGCTTAGGGCCTGAGCACGACGTTGTTGGCTGTCGCTCTTGTGCTAGATTTAACAAACGCACTATAAAGAGAAGATTAGATTGTGCCAGGTTAGTGTTTGGGAAGCGGTATAATTATAAAATGCCGTCGGATGCTCCGGCGCCCGCTTCGTCCAAAAAGCGCAAGGACAAAACAGCAAAGCCTAGGCTGGAAGAACCGTCCGTTCCGGACGTCGGTTCTTTAGAGGGCTCGGTGGAGCCAGAGGTTCAGCCAGAAATTTCTTTGGAATCCCAGGGAGAGACTTTATTACTGCAAGATGTGACCTCTCAGGAGGTAGGCCAGGCGGAAGGGGCTTCTCAGGTAGCTGTTCTTCCTTCCCTTCCTAAGGTGGTTAGGCCCTCCGCTGCTGTTCCCAAGGCTTCTCCCAGGGGCAGGCCAGGTTTTGTTTCAGGTGTTACCCCTAGTTCTTCAGGGTCTGTACCTAAGAAGCATATGCTTAAGATGGCAGAAGATTTGATTACTATGATTAGAGGTTCTATGCCCCCTCCTGATAAGAGGCCTAGGGTGGAACCTGAGCTTGGGAGTTTTGAGCAGTGTTCGGATGCTTCTGAGTCTTCGGCTGAAGACTTGCAGGAGTATTCCCCTTACTCTGATTCGGATGTAGATGATTCTACTCCTTCTGCTTCTCCTCCTGAGGATTTTTCATTTTCAGAGACTCTTCATTCCATGAGGGAGCATTTTAAATGGGAAGGTCAGGATTTCTCTGATTCCAGGAAAAGGCTTAGGGAATTTTTGTTTCTACCCCAGCATAGGCCTTTAGCTATACCTCCTGTTCTAGATGTGGTGGAGGATGTTTTTGCAGAGGCTTCTCTGAACCCTGATTCTTTGCCTCCTGCTCCAGTTAAACCGGATAGATATTATAGGGTGCCTGAAGCTCATAAGTATCTTTTTAAGAGTCCTAGGGCAGACCCAGAAACTGTTTCACAGGGGCCTAAAGGTGTTAAGGCTTCTGTTGTTAAAAATCCTGTTCCTCCAGATAAAGAGGCAAGGGCTTTGGATAGATGGGGAAAGAAAGTGTATACTTCTTCCACTTTGGCCATTAGAGCTTTGAATTGCCAGTTTCACATGTTGAAATACCAAAATTATCTCCTTTCACAATTAAAGTCTAAGGTAGATGCTTTGGCGGAAGGTATTGAGTGTAAAGAGTTGCAGGATTTAGTTCATGTTTCTGAACAGGTGGGTAAGCATTCTTTGCAATGTGGTTTTGATGCTGTGCAGGCCTCTTCGAGGGTGGCTGCCACTGGTTCGGTTCTTCGCAGGCACGCCTGGCTGAGGGATCAGAATTTAGCTGAGCATGTGAAGACAAGGATTTTAGATGCTCCTTTACAATCTGATGTGTTGTTTGGTTCGCCTGTGGAAGCAGTTCTAAAGAAAATGGAAGACAAGGCTAAGTCTATGCAGACGGTTAAAGATTTTTTGCAGGTTCAGCCTCCAAAGTTTAGTAGAAATTGGCCTACCAAGGGGTAGACATATCCTGCTTATGATTCCCAGTCTAGGGGTAGGTCTAGACGTGGTAGGGGCAGAGCTCAAGGTTCTTTTAGGCCTAGAACAGGGAGTTCACCTGCTCAATCTTCTGGTGAGGGCAGGGGTCAGTCCTTTCGTAAACAGACCCAATGACCTGCCTTTTCAGCTGCCAGAATCTTCTCATCTGGCAGCACCTTTGGGAGGAAGGTTGGCACTTTTCAAAGAAAATTGGAGTTTAATCACCCAAGACAGATGGGTATTGGATATCATTCACCACGGTTACAGGTTTTATTTCCATACCTTGCCTCCTTTCAAAGGCATGCCAGACATTCCTCCTCAACAAAGGAAAGAGGCTCACAAGCAAATTTCTCTGTTACTCCAAATAGGGGCCATTCAGCCGGTTCCTGTGTCAGAAAGGGGCCTAGGATTTTATTCACGCCTGTTTCTAGTACCAAAAAAGGGGAACACGTGGAGACCAATTTTGGATTTATCTATCCTCAACACTTATCTGGACATTCCCAAGTTCAAAATGTTGACGTTACAACAGCTTTTACCCCTGCTGGGCAAAGATCACTGGATGGTAACTTTGGATCTCAAGGAAGCTTACCTTCATGTTCCTATCAGTCTAATTTGCAGGAAGTATCTGCGTTTTCGAGCTGGAAATTCTCATTATCAGTTCTCTGCATTGCCCTTTGGCTTATCTACTGCGCCCAGAGTATTCACAAAAGTTCTGGCTCCAGTGATAGCTTTCTTCAGGCTAAAAGGAATACAAATCTATCCTTATTTGGACGATTGCCTGATTCTGGCTCAAGGAAGGGACGTGCTTCTTCAGCATTTGGAATATGTGATAGCAGTGCTAAGATGCCTAGGGTATTCTGTGAACGAAATAAAGTCCAGTCTAGTACCCTCTCAAGACATGTGCTTTCTGGGTGTGAGACTGAATACAGCGACCCAGATGGCCTTTTTAACCCCGGACAAACAGAATCTCTCTCTTTACTTCCATCAACTTTCTCATCAGTCCGGGCTGACTGCAAGGACAGTCCTTCAAGCCTTAGGGTTCATGGCATCTTGTATTCTGGTGCTTCCCAATGCCAAACTGCATATGAGGAAGCTGCAATGGTATCTCAAAAATGTATGGACACAGCACTGCCAGGATTTGGACACTGTCATTCAAATAATACCTTGCATTCAAAAGGAATTTTTGTGGTGGGCTCAGGAATGTCACCTAAACAAGGGACTCTCTGTGACCCGGCCAGAGGCGAGTCAGATTCTAACGACAGATGCCTCAGACACAGCTTGGGGAGCTCATCTGAATGGAAAGTGGATACAAGACAAGTGGCCTGCCAGACTGCAGCATCTACATATCAACATGAAGGAGATGTTAGCAGTTCAGTTTGCGTTAATGGCTTTCAAGGATTTGCTTCTTCCAGGGCAGGTGTTGATTCTAACAGACAACACAACTGTCATGTGGTACATCAACAAACAAGGGGGAACACATTCTTATCCTCTATGCAGGCAAGCAATGATTTTATGGGAGACTGCGCTGAGCTTGCAACTGAATCTTCAAGCAAGGTTTCTGCCAGGAGCACAGAACTCCTTAGCAGATGTGTTAAGCAGGCAAATCATGGATCCCCACGAGTGGAAACTGGATCTTCATGTATTTCAGAAATTGACAGTGTCATGGGGAACTCCAGACATAGATCTGTTCGCTTCTCCACTAAACCACCAGCTGCCAAAGTTTTGCACGAAAAGGTTTCATCACACAGCTTGGAAAGTGGATGCTCATTCTTTCAGTTGGAAAAATCTTCATGTGTATGCCTTTCCACCTCTGCCTCTCCTCCCAAAGGTTCTCCTAAAGGTCAGACAAGACAAGCCAAGGATGATTCTAATAGCTCCAGATTGGCCTCGGCAGCACTGGTACCCACTACTGAGGAGTCTGGTAAGGAAGCCTCCATGGCCCTTACCCTTGACTCCACACCTATTGTCTCAGAAGGACGGGCATCTACTCAATGTCAAGCTTCACTCTCTTCATCTAACAGCCTGGCATATTCTGTGTTGAACCATAGCAGGTCTCAGCTTTCTCAACAAGTTTTAAATGTGATTATGGAAGCCAGAAGACCTAGTACAAGGAAAGTGTACGCAGAAAAATGGAAGAGATTTTTATTTTGGAGTGCAGCAAAGGATTTGGATGTTTCTGAGCCAAATTTGAGTGTGGCTCTTCAATATCTTACTGAGTTATTGGACAAAGGTTTGTCTTTCTCTTCCATTAAGATTCATGCTGCAGCAATTTCAGCTCACTATGATTGTGATCCACCATTGTTTTCTCATCCTTTGTTCAAGCAATTTCTTAGAGGGGCAAAGAATATAAGACCCCCACGTAGAGCTCCTACTCCTGCTTGGGACTTCAATTTTGTGTTGGAGAAACTCGCTCTACAACCTTTTGAGCCTGCAGCTACTGCTGAATTGAAATATTTGTCATGGAAGACTGCTTTTTTGTTAGCCATTACCTCTGCAAGAAGGGTGTCTGAATTGCAGGCCCTTATGGCGGTTGAGCCTTTCCTGATTTTTCATAAGGATAGGGTATCTTTACGTACTAATCCTTCCTTTATGCCTAAAGTGGTTTCTAGTGTGGCTTTAAACCAAACTATTCATTTGCCTACCTTTTATGCAACTCCCCAAAATAAGGGGGAAAAGATTTTGCACACTTTAGATGTACACAGGCAATTACGTTATTATTTAAGCAGGACTAAGGATTTTAGGCAGTCTCAGCAGTTGTTTGTTTCATTTGCTTTGAGTTCTCAGGGTAAGCCTGTGTCAAAGCAAACTATTTCTAAGTGGATTGGGTTTTGCATTACTTTCTGTTACTCCCATCATGGCAAAGAGATTCCAGCTGGGATTAGGCCTCATTCCACTAGGGCTACTGCCACTTCAACAGCATTTCTAAGGGGGGTGGCAACTAAGGATATCTTGGAGGCAGCTACTTGGAGTTCAGTGCATACGTTCTCTAAGCATTACCACCTTCCTCTCTACTCTAAATCTAGGGCTGGTTTTGCCACTGCTATTTTACAGGGCATGTTGTCAGCTCCTGCTTCTTTGTGATTTGTGATTTGCCATCCTCCCTTACCTCTGCTTTGGGATTCTACCCAAGTGTCAGGACTGCAGCAATGTGAGATGAAGAACATAGTACAGTTTTGTACCTACCATAAATGTAGATGTTCGAAGATCCACATTGCTGCAGTCCAATTTACCCTCCCTCCTTCCCCTCTGTGTTTAGGGGTGGTTGTATGGGTGGACTTGTACCTTTCTGACTTTGTATATATTGTGCATATATTTGGTACAGGGGTGTTTGGTGTGTTGTTGTTTTTTGGTTTGGCCTTATCTTTTTAGGGTCTTCTGACATCTGGGGCAAGAAAAGACTGAGGAAATGACGTCGGTCATGCGCATTTGTACCCTGACGTCCTGACGTCAGACTAATGCGCCTTGACCGACGTCAGCCTTATACTTTGGTATTCGGGCCGACTGGGACAGCGGACTACCCAAGTGTCAGGACTGCAGCAATGTGGATCTTCGAACATCTACATTTATGGTAGGTACAAAACTGTACTTTACGACTGGCGAATCCTACACAAATGCACTCTATAAGCACTTACACGAGTGCATGGATCGTGCTATCCCAAACAGAACCAAGACACTACCCTCCAAAAATGGAAGCTAATCTGGTAGTCCCCTGCCATAAACAAACTACAATAGAAGGAAGAAACTGTTGCAAAAGAGAGCAAAATCCCATGAGTGGAGGAAATGTTCTTCGTGTTTCACTGTTGCAGTCATTACATTTGGGTAATCTGCTGGCAGGTTGCACTCAGTCGGCCTGAATTCCAAAGTCTTGGGTCCTGCATCAGTTGCTGTCTTCTCTTCCATGACGTCAGGTCGTCAGGGGTATAAAACATGCAGCCAACGCCATTTTCTTTAGTCTTTATTGCCGCGCGGTGCCCGAAGCAGAAGCATTTCGCAAGTGCCGGTCGGCCGACTACTGAAATATTCAAGTTTGAGTTTCAGAACCGAAGTCTTCACTAAAGCTAAGTATCTCGTTGGGGAAACTTTTTTCTTGCTTTTTACTGATGTCAGAAAAAGTTAATAATTGTATTACTTGTGGGAAGCAAATACCTCATAAGGATTTCCATTTATACTGTATTCCTTGCCTAGGCCCTGATCACAACATGCCTGGCTGTCGGTTTTGTGCTAGATTTAACTAATGCATTATTAAGCGTCGGTATATTTTTGCATCAGAGTATTTTGGAAACAGATTTAACTACCCAGAAATGTTGTCGGATAGCAATCCGACTACCGGAGTACATAAAAAACGCAAAGAAAAGGACAGAGAAAGGCAGTCGAGATCCAAAACCGAAGAAGCTTCTCCTAAGCCAGTCGCCAGTACACCGGTACTCAGTGAGGCGCCTTCGCAGCCCCTGATGCCCACTACCCTCGAGTCGCAGGCCTCTACCGACACCCATGTGGAGTTCAGCATACCGCAAGATACTCAAGGTATTGGACTGACGGATGTATCTCCCTCGGATGGGTCTGGAGCCGCTGAGCAGGCACCGGCTTCTGAAGGTGTATTCAGACCTTAACATTTGTACATCAAACCGATGACAGCTGCAAAACCAAAGACAAAAGCAACTTCTAAATCTAAAAAACCGACACATGAGCCACATGCACAGACCTCTATGCCTAAAAAATAGATGGTCAAAATGGCTGAAGACCTTATTACCTTGATCAGGCGTACCCATCCCCCTCCAGATAAGAGGTCTAGGCAAGACACTGATTATGAATCTTCAGATTAGGTTTCTATTTCTTCTGATCAGGAATTATCTATACCTCCCTATGAGGATTCTGATGCTGAGGAGTCTATTCCATCTGCATCTCCTCCTGAGGATTATTCATTTGGAGAAACCTTGTATACTTTGGAGCATTTTCATTGGGAGAGTCGAGACTTCTCAGAATCAAAAAAGAGGCTCAGGGATTTCCTTCTCCCTCAGCACAAGCCTTTAGACATTCCCCCCCTATTTTAGACATTGTGGATGTGTTTTCGGAGTCAAGCTTGACCCCTGACTCCTTACCTCCGGCTCCCAGTAAGCCTGACAGAGTCCCCGACTCGCATAAATTTTTATTTAGAAACCCTGCTGCTGATCCTGAAACTATTTCACAGGGTCCAAAGGGAGTTAAGGCCTCAACAGCAAAAAACCCTACCCCCTGTGACAGAGATTCCAGGGCACTGGACAGATGGGGGGGGGAGGTTTATACATCTGCAACCTTGGAAATTAGGGCCTTAAATTGTCAATTTCATATGCTTAAGTACCAACAACATTTTATGGGATTGCTGAAACAAAAAAATATGTTGATTTCAGAATGTGCAGAAAATAAAGAATTGCAGGAATTATTGCATGCAGCTGAACAAGTTGGAAAGCATACTTTGCAATGTGGTTTTGATTCTTTAGAGGCCTCTTTCAGGGCCGCAGTTACTGGATCTGTGATTAGGAGGCATGCCTGGTTAAAGGAACAAAATTTGCCTGATCATGTTAAAGCTAAATTGCTAGATGCACCTTTACAGCATGATTCTCTGTTTGGTATTAAGGCAGAAGAGGTTTTAAAGAAAATGGAAGACGAAGCAAAGTTTATGCAAACTGTTAAAGACTTCTTACAAGTGCAGCCACCAAGATTCAGTAGACACTGGCCTACAAAAAAATGGTCCTTTCCTGTGCCAGACAGAGCTCAAAGGGACAAATCCAGACACCCTAAGGGTTCCAGGTACCAGGCACAAAACTCACACAGGTCAAAGCAATGGGGCTCATCCACCTCCAAATCTGGAGGAGATAAAGTGCAAACCTGCAGAAAGTAATCCCAGTGACTTCCCTCTGCCTACACCAAGCACTTATCTTTTGGCAGCACCCATAGGGGGAAAATTAGAACTTTTTGCTCAAAATTGGCAGTTAATAACCCAGGACAGGTGGGTACTAAATATCGTATCACAGGGATACAGATTCCATTTCCACACTCTGCCAATGACAAATGGTTGGCCAGATCTGCCAAAAAATCAATGGGCAGAGGCACAGAAACAGGTTACATCCCTCATGGTTATGGGGGCCATTCAGACAGTACCAGAACAGGAAAAGGACAAGGTTTTTACTCGACTGTTCTTGGTACCCAGAAAGGACAAGGCCTGGTGGCCAATACTGGATTTATCAATTTTGAACACACACCTGGACATTCCAAAATTCAAAATGCTCACTTTGCAGCAGCTTCTGCCCATGCTTGGCAAGAATGCTTGGCTGCTGACTTTAGACCTAAAAGAGGCATACTTGCATGTCCCAATAAGACAGTCGTGCAGAAGATATTTCAGATTCAAGGCTGGCTTAATGCATTACCAATTCTCTGCACTGCCCTTTGGCTTATCTACTGCGCCCAGGGTCTTTACACTGTGCCTGGCACCAGTAATTGCATTTTGCAGACAAAGAAGTATTCAAATATATCCTTACTTGGATGATTGACTCATTCAAGCAGAGACCAAGGAGACTCTTCTACGATACCTGGCATTTGTGAAAAGGGTTCTAACATGCCTAGGGTATACAATAAACGAAAATAAATCACAACTGATATCCTCTCAAAAGATAACATTCCTGGGTGCAAGCTTGAATACAACCGCCCAAATGGATAACCTCATGCCAGACAAACAAAGGCAACTGACTACTTACTTCAAACTGATGGCAACAAAAATCCAGTCTTTTGCAAGACAAATTCTGCAGGCTCTGGGCTTCATGGCACCCTGCATGCTACTAATTCCATATGCAAGACTGCATATGAGGAAACTTCAATAGTACCTAAAAAGGTTATGGAGTCAACACTCACACAGTCTGGAAACAATGATTCCTCTCATTCCCTGCCTGCAACAGGAGTTTCTATGGTGGGCAAAGGCGTGTCACCAAAACATGGGACGGCCCTTCACTCTACCCCCTGCCAGCCAAACCTTAACAACAGACGCATCAGATTATGCTTGGGGGGCCCACATGGCAAGAAGATGCATTCAGGGAATATGGGCACCAAATCACATGCATCTACATATCAACTAGAAAGAGATGCTAGCTGTTCAAAATGCCCTAACAGCCTTGAAGGACTTACTTCATCCAGGACAACTACTGATAAAGACGGACAGCACCACAGTCATGTGGTATATAAACAAGCAAGGAGGCACGCACTCATACCCCCTTTGCAGATTAGCCATGGCACTGTGGGACACAGCTTTGACCTACCAAATACATCTTCAAGCTCAATTCCTGCCAGGAAAACTAAACACTCTGGCAGACGATTTAAGCGGAAACCTTATGGATGCTCGCGAGTGGAAACAAAATCCACAAGTCTTCAGCATGATAACAAAGAAATGGGTGAGCCAAGACATAGATCTATTTGCCTCTCCTCAAAATTATCAACTGAAAAGATTCTGCACAAGGACTTATCACAGACAAGCATGGAAAGTGGATGCCCTATCCTTCAGTTGGAAAAACCTGTCAGTTTACGCCTTTCCTCCTCTGCCTCTTCTACCCAAGGTCCTCCTAAAAGTCAGACAAGAGAAGCCAACGATGATATTAATTGCCCCGGATTGGCCCCGCCAATACTGGTACCCAATCCTAAGGAACTTGTCTCAATACCCAGCTTGGACCTTGCCTCAAAAACCACAACTACTGCCCCAGCTAAACAATCACATCCTGCACAATCAATTAAAGACTCTGAACCTGGCAGCATGACGAATCCTGTAATCGTACAAACTACACCTCTTAGTGATGGATGTCATTTTGGAAGCCAGAAGGCCTAGTACTAGAAAATCTTATAATGACAAATGGAAGAGATTCTGTGCTTGGAATCAAGCACAAGGAACTGATACAGCAGAACCACATATCCCTCAGATATTACAATATTTAACTGAGATGCTTGACAAAGGCCTATCTTTCTCATCAATCAAAATCCATGCCTCTGCCATTTCTGCTCATTGCAATACAGAGCCACCAAACTTTTATCATCCTTTACTAAAGCAGTATCTTAGAGGAGCCAAAAATTCAAGGCCTCCTAGAAGATCACCATTACCTGCATGGGACCTCAATTATGTGTTGGAAAAGCTCACCCTGCCTCCATTTGAACCAGCTGCTACCGCTGATATAAAGTTCTTATGGAAAACAGCTCTGCTACTAGCAATTACTACAGCAAGAAGCGTTTCAGAGCTACAGGCCCTCATGGCTGTAGAGCCTTTTATCATATTTTACCCAGACAGGGTGTCTCTGAGGACAAATCCTACTTTTATGCCTAATGTCGTTTCCAGTGTGGCTCTTAACCAAACAATTCATCTGCCAACTTTTTATCCAAATCCATAGAACAAAGGGGAGAGAATTCTGCATTCCTTGGACGTACACAGACAGCTAAGATTCTACTTGAGCAGGACTAAAGCTCTGAGAAAAACTGAGCAATTACTAGTGTCCTATGCTGCAGGATCAGAAGGAAAGGCTATTTCAAAGCAGACAATTGCAAAGTGGATAAGCCATTGCATCCGTTTCTGCTACTTACACCATGGCAAACCTGTGCCCGAGGACATTAAGTCTCACTCCACCAGAGCTGCCGCTACTTCAGCAGCTTTTCACAGAGGAGTACCAACCAAGGACATTCTAGAGGCTGCTACTTGGAGCTCTGTTCACACCTTTACAAAGCATTACCATTTGTCTCTCTACTCTAAGTCCAGGGCAGGCTTTGCCACTGCAGTGCTGCAGGGCCTTATAGCCTCACCTAATGCTGTTTAGCTCCAGCCTCCCAACCATACCTTTGGGATTCTACCCAAATGTAATGACTGCAACAGTGAAACACGAAGAACATAGTACAGTTGTGTACACTTAACATAAATGGTAGATGTTCGAGTGTATTCACTATTGCAGTCCAGGTTGCCCTCCCGCCACCCCCCTGTCATTCAACAGTTTATCTTTCCTTCTCTATCTTCTACAACCTATGTGGTGTATTTGCTTGTAGATGAAGGTAAATTTTATATTGATGCATGTATATATATATAAATATATATATATATATATATATATATATATATATATATATATATATATATATATAATATTGCTACCTTTTTGGGGGCACCTGACATCGGGGGCAAGAAAAACTAAACAAAATGATGTCTGATGCATGTTTTAGACCCCTGATGACCTGACTTCATGGAAGAGAAGACAGCAACCGACGCAGGACCCAAGACTTTGGAATTCAGGCCGACTGAGGGCAACTTGCCAGCAGATTACCCAAATGTAATGACTGCAACAGTGAATACACTCGAACATCTACATTTACGGTAAGTGTACACAACTGTACTTTCTCTGGTTAGCCTGAGTAAGAAGCTGAGATCCCTTCTAAGATCCTCCAAAGCTAGCTAAAAAACAAAATCACCACTGATTCTAGGGACAACCACAAAGCATTATATAGCTATCCCAAGAATCTCAATGGCAACACCCAGATCTGCTCTGAGTTGCAGCACAACGGCATGAAAATTATAGAACCAACTGATATTGCCAACATCCTGGCAAATAGGCTAACTTTACCCCCCTCTCACCCCAGGAAGAATGCAGAGTCCCTGTAATCGCAGCTACGCAGGTAAAAGCTGCACCCTCTAAAGCCAAAAACACAGTATTCATGGGACTAGACAACATCCCAGACTGTTTTACGTGAACTTCAGAAGAAACTGGCTCCCCACCTAAGCACCATGTTTAATCATAGCCTCACGTCAGGCTTTGAGCCCACTGAATGGCGCATAGCAATAGTTATCCCACTCCACAAAGGGGGAGGCACCACTGATCCTGGGAACTATCGCCCTATTAGCCTGACAAGCCTGGTCTGTAAGGCCATGGAACGTATCGTCATGGAACTCATAAACAAAGACATTGGTAACCTCCAAACTCTGGACCCCACACAGTTCGGGTTTGTGAAAGGCAGATCATGCCTCCTGAACCTGTTTGACTTCTTTGAGGCAGTCACCAAAGCCGTAGACGAGAGTAAGGTGGTTCACACAACCTATGTTGACCTCACTAAGGCTTTCAACACCATCCCCCATTCTGGAATTATAGCTAAACTCATTAAACTAGGTATAAATCCCTATGTCACAAGATGGGTTGCCAACTGGCTCGCTGACAGAACCCACTGTAAAAGTTGCAGACTCCAAATCTGACTTCAAACCAGTGATAAGTGGAGTACCACAGGGTTCAGTCCTGTGAACTCTCCAGTTTGGGTATCTACTTCTCTGAAGTACAGGCTAACACAGAAGGCCTTTGGTTAATGAAGTTTGCCGCTGACTGCAAACTAAGAACCATAGTAGTCCCCAAATGATGTGGATATCCTACAGAAGGGCCTCACCGAGACAGATGCCTGGTGTCAGAGCTATTGCCTCAAGCTCAGCGCCAAGAAGTGCATTGTCATCCCCTTTGTTAAAAACTCTGTACCCATGAACTACTACATAGGCAGCAGTCTACTCAACACCAAATGTGTGATGAGACCTTGGGACCCAGGTGGACAGTAGTCTCTCCTTTGATAATCACAACGCCATAGTAGTCAGGAAATCCTTCTACATGTCACAAAAGGGTTCTCATCGAGGAAAAAAGAGGTCATTGTTCCCCTCTACTCAACACTCATTAGACCCATTATAGAGTACAATGCCCCTTTTGGAATGTACCTCACAAGACATCTGCAGCAGCTGGAAAGGCAACAGAAGTACCTCACAAAGAGGATTACTGGCATCAAACAAATACCCTACACTGACCGTCTCAAAAAACTCCAGCTTTACTCCGTTGCATATTGGCTACTCCGAGGTGATCTCTGCCTAACATATAAAGCTATGTCAAACCCAGAGCTGTTGGACTTGCTACACCTAAAGAAATCTCAATCCCTCCGAGCTACTCGCTCTAGGGACCTAAACCTTGTCACCACAATAAACAGGACATGCTGGAGGGATAGATTCCAGTCCCAGAGACTTCTCATACACTGGAACAAGTTACCCATCTATGTCAAGCAAAGTTCCTCATTAGCACTCTTCAAGAAGAATCTTGAGTGGATAGGAAATAGAAAATACACCCGAGGGATCACTTCTGTGACTTTGCTCGACAGGGGCACAGGAAAATAACTTTCTTGGGTGGCGTAAGCCAGGGAACCTTGTTGGCTAGGCTTACTTAGGCCCATGGGTTGATAGCCTAGTACCTATCAATGAACACTAGGGAATAAAATGCAGGCAGGCTAATGTCAGTCCTGAGCAGAACCCCATCTTCATACATGAGCTTAAGACTTGATGGTAAATGCTATGTGGGAAGGGTGGGATCCTAAACAGGCAAACTGTGCTAAAGTATGGAACCAAGTGCTGGCAGTATAAATGCTATGGAGGAAGAAATCGTACATTTCTAGGAAAAGTGTGAATGACATGGCATCCCATGTGCAGAGTAAAGCACATTAAAATGCAATTCCTTTGTGCAAAGCCCGACACTTGATAAGACGTATTCATATCCCTTCACAGTAATAGTTACAAAGGTGAGGCTGATGCTATAGGTACTACTCAAAGTGGTGTGGATGAGGCTGGTAATTTGATATTTACATCCATGTGATTTTCATTTCTCGATAATGCGTTCCAGGTTTATCATTACTACCTCTTTCTGGAGAAGGGAAAATTTGCTGCTTTTTCCCATATTGGTAATTCTCTCTCAACATCTCTCTGCCTGAATCCTTTTTAATTTCCAACATCATAAGTGGTTAATTGTCATTTTTTTTTATATAACCTTGTGTGAGCTTGGGATTTATGGCTGGTTTATGAAAAGTCAGATAAAGTTACAACCACACACTGGAAATCAGTATCAAAAGCTTTATTTCTGAAAGCTAAACTCACTGCATGTATATGGAAACTGTTTTGAATTTTGAAGATAGCATAAATTACTTGTGTATCATTGCACATTATCACTGCAGCTGCCATTTGCTGTTAGAAGATGTAATTTACACAAACTAGTTAACTATATGTCAGTAATACCTGCATAATTTACGTTGTCTAGTCACTGTATTCACTGCCATTAACATAGTACTTCATTTGTACAAGATGTGACATCACTGATTTAAAGGCATTAAAATACTGCCTGTTTAATACATATGTTTGTCATTACCTAGTTCCCCATAAATTTGGTAGGGATCCCTTATTATTTGGTGGAGCAAAAAGAAACTGCAGCTCAGCTCTGTTCAAGATATTTTGTCATGCAGGCCGAGAACCAGCTCTAGCTGTTACTGCATATGCTTTATACCAGATCTAAATGTTAATGCATATGCTTTGTACCAGATCTAGCGGTTATTGCGTATGCTTTACACTCTCTAGAGCAGTCATAAGAGAACACCAAAAGTCTGGACAAGCCTGTAGATGTGTGTTAACACTAACATGTTTACAGAAAATTGAAAACTCTTGAAGGTCATTTCTCATAGAAACCGTACTATTTCTCTTTTATCAGCCGTTCGTTAGGAGAGAGTAATTTTCACTGTGATGGTTATCTTGTCACATATTGGTACAAAAATAACTGCCTTGTAAACTAGCCGGTATGTTGTTAGCTCCTAGTCATCTTCAAGATATCATTGTATTTCTCATGTTATCTAACATTTTTACAGTTTTTTGGTTGCCCGCCTTCTGTGAAAAGCTTGATTATTCAGCCGTAGGAATATAATTTGCCACAGTAACTGTGAAATGTCTTCCCTTCCTTTTATTTTCAAACTGTACCACCTTGTTTTCATCCTAAATATGCTGCCTTCAGAAGCTTTGAGCATGTTAAGGCACTTAAAAAGCTCTGTAATCTCTCACTTTGGGGGCTTTCTGCAGTGAATAAGCTCCATCTCTTTGCAGACCCCCCCCCCCCAGTAGCTTCACTGCTTGGGGTACATGCAACCCCACATTGGACATGTCATGGCCTTATGGGCCTCAGATCCTTGTGTTTTGAACTTAACTTGCTTTAATTTATGTTACATTTATGTAGGCTGGGGTGAGAGGCTATATTTAGCCTTTTCCTTTGTACATTAAAAACTATCCACACACAAAAGTAATAAACAGTGATTTCGTATGCAGACGTTTCTTGATGGGTTATTGTTTGGGTTTATCCTCTTCACCAATGTCAGTGTGGTATTTTTTTTCTTATCTTCTTTGATGATGACTGCTATGACATCACATGTACTCTGCAAGAGATTTAGCCTCTGGAAGTCCAAGATGTCCTATATCACTGTTGCAGTATTCTTTACAATAGGGATACCCTGCCAAGTGTAGCCCGACGTCCGGTGCCAGTATACTAAAGTCTTTAGGTTGTAATAGGTACACCATGCATCACAGACATGCTCTCTCTATACACTGTGTAGGGCATAAAGGTGACATACAGACGTACCATCCTCAGAACAACTTTTTTGCCAGTCCAAATGCCATCTTCGATTGCTAGTCTGAAAGCTCATTTGTCTGCTGCTTATCAAGCTGCTTTTCAGGTAAGTGCCCTGTTGGAATTTTTTTTTTTTTTTTTTTTTTACTGATAATCTTTTATTTTTTGGATGTTGGTTTCATGTCATCCAGAAGGGGGAAATGCCAGTGTGAGAGACAGATTCCCCATAAGGATTATCACGAGTAGTGTTTGTTTTGCTTATGTGCTTCTCACAACCATACGTCTTGTACCATTTGTCAAACATTTGTTCCAAACATCTTGTGTCGTCAGCATTCTTCTTTAACGCTTTATTTAGAAAACCAGCGTCTTACATTCTTGGCTAAAGATACTTTGGAGGAATCTTTCCGGCATGAGGGTCAGCTCTTCGTGAAGAAGTAGACCAAGAAAGCTCAGTCGTGTTTTTCGACTGTACCACCTCTGGCAAACGTCTCTCTCTTGAGGTTAGTGAAAGCCTGGATGACTCTCCATTTTTTTAGTCAGTTTCCTCTTCTGTGACCGCTTCGGAGACTGGCATGGATCCGGCTTCTTGCACGTCCATGGAGGCCTTGCAGACATCCGCTTCAAATGTTCGGGGGAACCATGGTTTAGTATTTTTGAAGGGCCTTAGGGGTGTTCCTCAAGTCTTGGTGAGAGAAGAGATTCCTTCTACCCTTGAGTGTCATCAGGGGTCAGAGCCGCCACCTAAGATTTTTCAGGCTGACGTCCCCTTGAAAAAGAAGCAGAAAACTAAGCACTTTCTCCTGCTCCCAAAGATCCTCAAAGTCAATGGCAAAATTCCATGCAAGATCTTTCTAATGCTGTTATAGCTTTGAAGCCTTCTCAAGGGGTTTCTTTTCCTGCACCCCTTGATCTTCTATGCTCTTAAGAGGCCTAGGGAGCAGGTTTCATCTGAAGAGGATGTGGATTGTGGTGGAGAATCATTGATGTATTCTTCACAGATTCCCTCTCCCTTGGATTATGGCTTTTTTTTAAGAGATTTCTTTTGATGACACAGTCTTCTGTATGATGACATTTTTTAAGTGCGATTGTGCTGAGATCTATGCTGTTCAAAAAAAGTACTAGGAGCTTCTTCAGATGGGGTCTCCTAGGCTCTCTGCTGTTCCTCCTGTTCTGGGTGCCTTGGTGGATACTTTTTCCACAGCTTCTCAAGCTCTTGACTTCCTTCCTCCAGTCCTAAAAAACTTATAAGTTTTACAAGGTGCCTGAGGATTGCAAATTCCTTAATAGGTGCCCCTCTGCAGACCCTTCTCTTGTATCTGTTGATTCTGATAAGCCATATAAACTTTTGCCTTCTACAAAGCTGCTTTCATCTGACAAGGACAGCAGAACTGTGGAGATGTTTGGTAAGAAAGTGTATACTTCTGGTATCTTGGCCTTTTGAGCTGTAAACTACCAATATGACCAGGTATGTATTCGCTATTTTCTGTCGGGACTACTGACTTTAAGGGGAATACTTCAGCTCTTTCTTTACTAGGGACATCATCTCAGGTTGCTCACCATTCCATTAAATGCAGCTGATGCCTTGTCTAGAACTGCTGCTTTTTTGGTTCTGTTTTGAGGAGATATTCCTGGCTTCAACTACAACCTTTGCCTGATGATATTAAGGCGAAAGTGATATATGTTGCTGTAGATAAACAGCTCAGCAGAAGCAGCACCAAAAAGGTAAGTCCCTTCAGGAAAAGGATACAGCTTTACAAGGTTTGAAACATTTTTTTGTTTCACCCATTCCCAAGTTTCAAAGGAATTACCCTAATAAACCTGCCTTTGGATGGGTCCAGAGCCGCTGAATAGCCACCGGCTTCTGAGGGTGTTTTCAAGCCTCAACATTTATATTAAACCAAAGCCAGCAACAAAAACAAGGTCAAAAACTTCTTTGTCTAATAAACCGACGCATCTTGCCATTCCTCCAAAGGTAAGAAGGGTGGTAGAAGGGCTCCTTTTTCTAAGTATGCTCAGACTCCTTCAGCTCAGAAGCCTCTTTTTCCAGACAAGCCAGGTGCTGCCTGACTATTCTTGCCCTTCTCAATCACATTCCTCTCTCTTTCCCCTGTCTCTTCCTATTTGGTTTAATATCACTCAGGATTCTTGGGTTTTATCCATAATCTGCCAAAGAGTATTATATGGTTTGGAAATTTGCCCCCCCCCCTTTGGGTATTCCTCAGCCTCCTCAGGAACAGCGACCCTTTTCCCCAGCGGTGCTTCAAGTCTTGTGTCAAGGAACAGTTCAAGAAGTTCCAGTTTCTCAGAGGGAGGGAATAGATTTTATTCCAGAATGTTTTTGGTCCCCAGGAAAGAAGGCACCTGGAGACCCATTCTGAATTTCTCTCAGCTAAACACCTTTCTGAAGGTTCCTTTCTTTTGGATGCTATCCCTTCAAACCTTATTTCCTCCTCTTCTTCCTCAGGCTTTCCTAGTTTCCCTGGACCTCAAGGATGCCTATCTCCACATTCCAGTTCATCCCCTTTTCAGGAAGTTTTTACATTTCTCTGTTGCTTCCTTGCATTTTCAGTTCTCTGCTTTGCCCTTTGGCCTCAACTGCCACAACAGTCTTCACCAAATGCCTCACTCCTGTGATTGCTTTTTGCAGATTGAGAGGAATACAGACCTTTCCTTACCTGAATAAGCTGCTCATTCATGATGTTCTTCGTGTTTCACTGTTGCAGTCATTACATTTGGGTAATCTGCTGGCAGGTTGCCCTCAGTCGGCCTGAATAACAAAGTCTTGGGTCCTGTGTAGGTTGCTGTCTCTTCTTCCTTGATGTCAGGTCATCAGGGGTATAAAACATGCAGTCGGCGCCATTTATTCAGTCTTTCTTGCCGCACGGTGCCCGAAGCAGAAGCAGTTCACAAGTGCCAGTCGGCCGACTCCTGAAATTTTTGTATTCGAGTTTCAGAACCCAAGTCTTCAAACTAAACTAAGTACCCCATTGGGGAAACTTTTTCTTGCTCCTTACTGATGTCAGTAAAAGTTAATAATTGCATTACTTGTGGGAAGCAAATTCCTCATAAGGATTTTCATTTGTACTGTATTCCTTGCCTAGGCCCACATCACAGCGTGCCTTGCTGTCGGTTTTGTGCTAGATTTAACCAACGCACTATTAAGCATCAGTATATTTTTGCTTCTAAATATTTTGGTACAAGATTTAATTTTCATGAAATGTCGTCTGTTAGCAATCTGACTACTGGAGTTCACAAAAAACGCAAAGAAATAGACAGAGACAGACCGTCGAGGTCCAAAACCGACAAAGCTTCTCCTAAGCCAGTCAGCGGTTCGCCGGTACTCAGTGAGCTGATACCCGCTACTTTTGAGTCGCAGGCCTCTACCGAGACCCATTCGGAGTCCGGTATGCCGCGAGATTCTGAGAGTATTGAACCCACGGATCTCTCTCCCTTGGATGGGTCCAGAGCCGCTGAATAGCCACCGGCTTCTGAGGGTGTTTTCAAGCCTCAACATTTATATTAAACCAAAGCCAGCAACAAAAACAAGGTCAAAAACTTCTTTGTCTAATAAACTGACGCATGAGCCACATGCTCAGGCCCCTATGCCTAAAAAACAGATGATCAAAATGACTGAGGATTTAATTACCTGGGCAAGACACTGATTATGAATCTTCAGATCAAGTTTCCATTTCTTCTGATTCCTCTATTCCACCCCATGAGGATTCTGATGCAGAGGAATCTATCCTGTCTGCATCTACTCCCGAGGATTACTCTTTTGGAGAGACTTTGCATACTTTAAGGGAACATTTTCACTGGGAGAGTCAGGACTTCTCTGAATCAAAAAAAGAGGCTTAGGGATTTCCTTCTTCTTCCTCAGCATAGGCCTTTGGCAATACCTCCTGTATTAGACATTGTTCATGATGTGTTTTCGGAATCGAGCATGGCTCTTGATTCCCTGCTTCTGGCTCCTAGTAAGCCAGACCGAAATTACAGGGTTCCTGACTCCCACAAATTTCTATTCAAAAATCCTGCTGCTAATCCTGAGACTATTTCTCAGGGTCCCAAGGGTGTAAAGACTTCTACAGCCAAAAATCCTACTCCCTCTGACAGAGATTCCGGTGCACTGGATAGATGGGGAAAGAAGGCTTATACGTCTGCAACCTTGGCAGTCAGGGCCTTAAACTGCCAGTTTCATATGCTTAAATATCAACAGCATGTTATGGGCTTACTGAAACGAGCAGAAAATTATCTTGATTTCTGATTGTGTGGAAAATAGAGTTACAGGAATTATTGCATTCCACAGAACAGGTTGGAAAGCATACTTTGCAATGTGGTTTTGATTCCTTGGCGGCCTCTTGCAGGGCCGCCATTACTGGATCTGTGATTAGAAGGCATACCTGGCTCAAGGAGCAAAATCTGCCTGATCATGTTAAAGCTAAATTGTTGGATGCCCCTTTGCAGCATGATACTCTGTTTGGTAATAAGGCAGAAGAGGTTTTAAAGAAAATGGAAGACAAAGCTAAATCTATGCAAACTAAAAGATTTCTTGCAAATGCAGCCACCCAGTTTCAGTAGACACTGGCCTACTAAAAATTGGTCCTTTCCTGCGTCCAACAGAGTCACTCAAGGCAAATCCAGGCGTTCAAAAGGCTCCAGATACCAATCACAGGGTTCTTACAGGCCAAAGCAATGGGGTTTCTCCACCTCCAAATCTGGAGGAAACAAAGCACAACCCTACAGTAAGCAGTCTCAATGACTTTCCTCTACCATCACCAAGCACTTATCTTTTGGCAGCCCACTTGGGGGGAAAACTAGGACTTCATGCTCAAAATTGGCAGTTAATTACCCAGGACAAGTGGGTATTAAACACAGTATCCCAGGGGTACAGATTTCATTTCCATACTTTGCCAATTCCAAACGGATGGCCAGATCTGCCACAAAACCAGTGGGCAGAGGCCCAGAAACAAATCATGTCCCTCATGGATATGGGGGCTATTCAGCCGGTACCAGAAAAGGAAAAAGGACAATGTTTTTATTAAAGACTTTTCCTGGTACCCAGAAAAGACAATTCATGGTGTCCAGTACTGGATTTATCGATTTTGAACACGTTCCTGGACATTCCAAAATTCAAGATGCTGACTTTACAACAGCTACTGCCTATGCTAGGCAGGAATGCTTGGTTAGTAACTCTAGACTTAAATACCTGCATATCCCAATAAGGGAATCCTGCAGAAGATACCTCCGCTTCAAAGCAGGTTTTTTTGCATTACCAATTCTCTGCACTGCCCTTTGGCTTATCTACTGCGCCCAGGGTCTTTACAAAGTGCCTGGCACCAGTAATTGCATTCTGCAGACAAAGAAGCATACAAATGTATCCTTATCTGGATGATTGTCTCATTCAAGCAGAGGACAAGGACACTCTTCAACATCTGGCGTTTGTAAAAGAATTACAGGTTTTAGGGTATGTATTTTTAAATATTTTGTATTAATCAATTGATGACAATTATGCAATTAATTCAATCACATGAGCAGGGTTGGTTTGGTTTAAATTTTGAGTGAAGCAGCAACCTAATACACTTGAAAAAGCCTGTTGTGGTTACTTGGATGGTTTTCTTGTTGTGTGCAATAAACAGTTTGGAGCTGTAGTGATCCTATCTAAAGTACTGTTTTGTGTCATTAAACGGAGGGTTCTGTGCCTCAGTGCCTAGAGGGATTCAAGGCTTCTAGCATGCCTAGGGTACACCATAAACAAAAAGAAATCACAACTGGTACCCTCTCAAATAATTACATTCCTGGGTGCAAGTTTGAATACAACTGCCCAGATGGATTACCTCACACCAGACAAACAAAGGCAACTGACAACATACTTCAAACAAATGGCAACAAAAACCCAGTTATCTGCAAGACAAATTCTGCAGGCTGTGGGGATTCATGGCTACCTGCATTCTACTAATTCCATATGCGAGACTGCATATGAGGAAACTTCAGTGGTACCTAAAATGTTTATTGAGTCAACATTGTCACAGTCTGGAAACAATGATTCCTCTCATTCCCTGCCTACAACAGGAGTTTCTTTGGTGGGCAGAGACATGTCACCAAAACAAGGGACTGTCATTCATTCTACCCCCTGCCACCCAAACCCTAACTACAGACACATCAGACTATGCTTGGGGGGCCCACCTGGCAGGGAGATGCATTCAGGGCAAATGGAGCCCAAACCAAATGCATCTGCATATCAACCAGAAAGACGCTAGCTGTTCAGAATGCTCTGACAGCCTTCAAGGACTTAGTTCCTCCAGGACAACTACTGATAAAGACGGACAACACCACAGTTATGTGGTACATAAACAAGCAGGGGGGTACACATTCCTACCTCTTTTGCAGAGTAGCCATGGCCTTGTGGAACACAGCCTTGACTTACCAAATACATATTCAAGCTCAATTCCTGCCAGGAAAGCAAAATACTCTGGCAGACGACATAAGCAGAAATCTTATGGGCCTGCACGAATGGAAACTGGATCCACAAATCTTCAGCATGTTAACACAGAAATGGGAGAGCCCAGACATAGATCTATTCGCCTCTCCCCAAAATTATCAGTTGGACAAATTCTGCACAAGAGCTCATTACAAAAAAGCATGGAAAGTAGACGCTCTATCCTTCAGCTGGAAAGAACTATCAGTCTATGCCTTTTCCCCTCTGCCTCTTCTCTCCAAGGTCTTACTAAAAGTCAGACAGGAAAAACCAAAAATGATCCTAGTTGCTCCGGACTGGCCTTGCCAGCACTGGTAGCCACTACTAAGGAATATGTCTCAACTTCCTCAATGGTACTTGCCTCAAATACCTCATCTACTGTCTCAGCAGAACTATCAAATTCTGCACACTCCGCTCCAAACTCTGAATCTTGCCGCATGGTGATCAACTAATTATTCAAACAACACCTCTCAGTAAATCAGTGATAGATATCATTTTGGAAGCCAGAAAGCCTAGTACTAGAAAATCTTATGCTAATAAATGGAAGAGATTCTGTGCTTGGAACCAAGCACAAGGAACAGACACAGCAAAGCCCAATATTCCCCAGATTGTACAATATTTGACTGAGATGCTTGACAAGGGCCTATCTTTTTCTTCAGTAAAAATCCCTGCCTCTGCCATCTTGGATCATTACAACACAGAGCCTCCCCTCTTTTCTCATCCTCTGCTTAAACAGTATCTTAGAGGGGCCAAAAATTTAAGACCTCCCAGAAGATCACCAGATCCTGCATGGGACCTCAATTTTGTCCTGGAAAAACTCACCCTGCCTCCTTTTGAACCAGCAGCTACTGCGGATATAAAGTTTCTATCTTGGAAAACAGCCTTTCTCTTGGCTGTCATTTCAGCAAGAAGGGTTTCAGAACTGCAGGCTCTCATGGCAGTCGAGCCTTTTGTTATATTTTACCCAGACGGGGTGTCCTGCAGGACCAATCCTTCTTTTATGCCCAAGGTGGTATCCAGTGTGGTTCTTAACCAGACCATTCACCTGCCAATATTTTACCCAAATCCACAGAACAAGGGGGAGCGGATTCTGCATTCATTGGATGTACACAGACAACTAAGATTCTACTTAAAGAGGACCAAATCTCTAAGAAAGTCTGAGCAACTACTGGTAGCATTTGCTGCAGGGTCAGAGGGGAAGGCTATATCAAAGCAGAGTATTTCCAAGTTGATATGCCACTGCATTTGTTTCTGCTACTTGCATCATGGTAAACCTGTACCCAAGGGAATCAGGTCACATTCCACCAGGGCTGCCTCTACTTCAGCAGCTTTTCTCAGAGGGGTTCCAACCAAAGACATTCTAGAAGCTGCTACTTGGAGCTCTCTACATACCTTCACAAAGCATTATCATTTACCTCTCTTCTCCAAATCCAGGGCAGGCTTTGCCACTGCAGTTCTGCAGAGCCTTACAACTGCTCCTAATTCTGTTTAGCTCCATCCTCCCATCCATAGCTTTGGGATTCTACCCAAATGTAATGACTGCAACAGTGAAACACAAAGAGCATAGTACAGTTGCGTACACTTACCATAAATGTCGATGTTCGAGTGTATTCACTGTAGCAGTCCGAGTTACCCACCCGCCATCCCCCTTTCTATACCTTTCCTTTCCTTCACTATACACAAAAGCCTTTGTGGTGTATTTGCTATTGGATGAAGGTAAAGTTTGTTTCTAAATGTGCATTTATATATATTTACTGTGTGTAAATTTTTTTTTGCTCTTCATTTGGGGGGCACCTGACATCTGGGGCAAGAAAAACTGAATAAAATGGCGTTGTCTGCATGTTTTATACCCCTGATGACCTGACGTCATGGAAGAGAGAACAACCGACGCAGGACCCAAGACTTTGTTATTCAGGCCGACTGAGGGCAACCTGCCAGCAGATTGCCCAAATGTAATGACTGAAACAGTGAATACACTCTAATATCTACATTTATGGTAAGTGTACACAACTCTACTTTTCTTCTCCAGAGATTTTACTTCAGCATCTTCATTTTGCTATTTGTCTCCTGTAAAGCTAAGGGTTTGTAGTGAATTTACAAATATAATTCCTGAAGCCTTCTCATGATCATTTTTTTCTAGTGTACAGTCTCCAGACTGTTCCAATACTGGCATCTCTACCTTCTCCCATGGCTGTAACACTGGTGGCATTCTTTCACTCCCTTCTTCCTCTGGATTCCATTACAGTCAGAGAGTTTCTAAGGGCTCTGGAATACATAGCTTTCATCATTCCTATGCTTCCTCTGGCCAAGCTTCATATGAGAAAGCTGCAGTGGTTCCTGAAGTCAGTCTGGCTTTTCTGGAAATTCATTGGTGGATTCATCAGGTGTCCATCAAACCAGGGCTTCCTTTTCAGCCTCCAGTATCCTCTCAGGAACTCTCTACATACGTTTCAGACATGGACAGGGGGGGGGGGGTGGTTTGGTCCTCTGAAAGTACAGGGTCTTTGGTCTCCTCGACAAAGAAAAGACCACATTCGTATCGGAGATGAGTCCTTCTCCTGGCTCTTCAGGCTTTTCATTCTTATTTTCTTACAGGGCCCCTTTGTCTTCACAGACAGTTTCACAGTGCTGTGGTTCAACAGCAAGCAGGAGGGGGCAAGATCTTATCTCCTGTGCAAGACTGGCTCTTCAGGTTTGGGATCTAGCTGACCAGTATCCGGTGACTCTTCAGGCAGTTTACATTCCATCAGATCAGAACATTGTGGCAAATTCTCTGAGCAGGTCCATAACACAATCTCACGAGTGGATGTTTCACAGAGATGTATATCTGAACATTGTCCACCAGTGGGTTGCACCTCAGGTAGCTCTTTTTGCCTCCCCTCTGAACATTCACTTCCTTACTTTTGCACCAGAGTCCCATGTCCTCTGGCCTGGAAGGTGGATGCGTCATCATTTTCTTGGAAGGGGATGTTACTTTTTATGCCTTCCCTCCCTTTCCTCTCATTCTGAGGGTCCTGTTTAAGATAAAACAGGAATCTCCCAAAATCTTGTTGGTGACTCCATTTCGGCCCAGACAGCATTGGTTCCCTCTTTGTATTTAGCCAAGGGCAATCATCACTAAGTTACCTCACAGGGTTGACCTACTCACACAAGACAAGGGGTCTTTTCATCCATCCCCACTTGTCCACTCTTCAACTGACACTATGGATGATGGGGTCTTGATCCCTTTTAGGCAGCTTTTTTCTGAAGACATGCTTCAGGTCCTGCAGAAGGCCAGGAAACCCAATACCAGAAAATCTTATTGATCCAAATGGAAGAGATTTTCAGTCTGGTGTCTTTCATGTAACCTAGATCCAATAACTGTGGAAGTTCCTTTGGTTCTTATTTTCGTGAATAGCTCAGTGCTGGGTTGGCATAGTCTTCTGTAAAAGACCTATCAGCTATTTCTACTCGTCTGCCTTTGACTTCTTAAAGGCATGCTTCATATTAGGCCTCCCAAAAAGCCCATTCCTCATTCATGGGACCTAAATTTTGTTTTGGAAAAAGTGACTCAGACTCCTTTTGAGCCTGCAGCTTTAGCTGCTTTACAGCATTGTTCGTTTTTTGGCCCTTACCTCAGCCAGACAGGTGTCTGAGCTGCAAGCCCTTATTCTTAGGGCCGGGTGTCTCTTCATGCTAATCCCTTTTTTTATGTCCAAGGTGGCTAATGAGTTGCCTGTCAGTCTATTCATTTGCCCACCTTTCTCTCTTCTTGCAGTTTGCTAGTGAGAAGATTCTTCACACCTTGGATTTGCATAGACAATTCAGATATCTGAATAAAACTAAAGTCATTTGTAAATCTGAGCAGCTTTTTGTTTCCTTTCATCCTAGGTCTTTAGGTTTGGCTGTTTCCAAGCAAACCTTTTCTCCTTGGATTTCTGAAGACATTTCCTTTAGTTTTTCCTTTCATTGGAAAAGCCTTCCTTCTTATGTTAAAGCTCATTCTGTCAGAGCTATGATTTCTTCTGGTGCTTGGATACACCTTCTATTGTTGAAGCAGTTAGGTGGACTTTTATGCATACTTCTACTAAGTACTATAAATTGGATGCGGTTTCTTGGGCTAGAGACGGTTTTGTCAGGGCTATCTTATGTGGGTTTCTTGAGGACTCTGCTGGTCCTTCCTCCTCCTAACCTTCTTTATGAGCTTTGGTATTCTCCCTGTTGTAAAGAATACTGCAACAGTGATATGGGAAGGACATAGTTTGGTTGTGTAAAATCTTACCATGACTGTCACTGTTGCAGTATTTCCTCCCTCCCCCTGTTCCTTTTCTCCTTCTGGATGTACTTGTTGCTTCTTTGTCTCCTTAGACTGTCATTCCTACTATGGCTTTTCAGTTTTGAGGATGGTACGTCTGTATGTCACTTTTATGCCCTGTGCCGTGTGTGGAGGGTGCATGTGTGTAACATGCACCGTATGTATTACAATGTAAAGGCTTTGGTATACTGGCTGGATGTTGGGATACCCTTGGCAGGGGAGATTCCTATTGTAAAGAACACTGCAACAGTGAAAAGAACATCTACTGTTATGGCAAGATTTTACGAAACTGGATTTTTTTCTGCCACTCACAGAATTTAGATCTTGATCCTGACAGGTGTTGGAAGGAAATCTGTGACTTGGCTATCTAATTACTGATCAAGATTGTTGAAGAACACAGTGTAAAGCACTACAGTAGCTACAATTGGCTCGACAGTGCTATTTATAGGTGAAAGCCCTTGCCTCTCTTGTACTACTAAAGATAGTTGTGGTTGATAGTTCTTTGCATGGGCTTCAGCAGGATCAGCAAGTGGATCCCATTTGCTCGGATAGAGCACCATCATCAAGACCGAAGTTCATGGCCTTAGCCACAACCTAGCCCTCTGGAGGTAAGTCCATTGCATAAACAGTCTTCTCAGTTCAGCAGGTGCTGACCTTGTACTTGACTAGCAGTGACTCACATCTATATTAGTCCGTCACTAGGTGATGTCAATCCTTTTCTGCCTTCAGATTGGTTGGGTGGACATTGAAGCCAATTCAACCTTATCCAAGGCAATAAGGCAGTAATCTCTGGTGTTACTTACCCTTCAACTGGAGATTTTCAAGGTTGAGGACTCCCATCCTTTGGATGTCTTCCAAATTCAGCAGTGCCTACAACTGCGGTGGTGGTGCTGCAGTAGCATTGTCGCCTCTCAGTAAGATGTTGTCCTGTTCGATTCTCAGCTAGAGCGTCTTCTGTGTGGAGACGTGCGTGAATGGGCATACCTTCGTTGAAGGTTGTGTGTCAGGGCCAGCAACTCTGTACATAAAAAAATCTACTGCCAATCATTGTCGGAGTTCCGCCTTGGCGACCTCTAACCGGGAAAAGCCGAAAGATGCAACAACAACAACTGTATTCCTTGCCTAGGCCCTGACCACAATGTGCCTTGCTGTCGGTTTTGTGCTAAATTTAATCAATGCACTATTAAACGTCTGTATATTTTTGCTTCTAAATATTTTAGCTCAAGATTTAACTATCCAGAAATGTCGGTTAGCAATCCGACTACCGGAATATCTAAAAAGCACAAAGAAAAAGACAGAGACAGAGCGTTGAGGTCCAAAACTGACGATGAAGCTTCTCCTAAGCCAGTCGCCGGTTCGCCGGTACTCAGTGAGATGCTTTCGCAGCTCCTGATACCCGCTACCTTTGATTCGCAGGCCTCTACTGAGACCCATTCGGAGTCCGGTATGCCGCGAGATACTTTAAGTATAGAACCCGCGGATGTCTCTACCTTAGATGGGTCCGGAGCCTCTGAGCAGGCACCGGCTTCTGATGGTGTTTTCAGGCCTAAAGATTTGTATATTAAACTGACGCCATCTTCCAAATTAAGGCCAAAAATTACTACTGTGTCTAAAAAACCGACACATGGGCCATGTGTACAGGCCCCAATGCCTAAAAAACTAATGATCAAAATGGCTGAGGATTTAATTACCTTGATCAGGGGTACCCATCCCCCTCCTGCTAAGAGGGCTAGGCAAGGCAGTATGAATCTTCAGATCAGGTTTCTATTTTTTCTGATTCCTCTTCTTATCAGGAAGTATCTATACCCACTTATGAGGACTCTGATGCAGAAGACTCCATCCCTTTTACTTCTCCTTCTGAGGATTTTTTTTTTTTGGAAGAAAAGGGAACACTTTCACTGGGAGAGACAGGATTTCTTAGAATCTAAAGAGACTTAGGGATTTTCTTCTTCCTCAGCATAGGCCTTTGGCTATACCTCCTGTTCTAGACATTGTTGATGATGTTTTCTCAGAATCCAGTATGACTCCTGATTCCCTGCCTCCGGCTCCTAGTAAGTCAGACAGATGGTACAGGGTTCCTGACTCCCACAAATTCCTTTTTAAAACCCTACTACTGACCCTGAAACCATTTCTCAAGGTCCCAAGGGTGTTAAGGCCTCTTCTGCTAATAATCCTTCCCCTTCTGATAGAGATTCCAGGGCGCTGGATTGATGGTGTAAGAATGCTTACACGTCTGCAACCTTGGCAATCGGGGCTTTAAGCTGTCAGTTTCATATGCTTAGATATCAACAGCATGTCATGGGTTTTTTTTAACAGAAAATGATGTTAATTTCTGACTGTGTGGAAAATAGTTGCAGGATTTATTGCATTCAGCTGAACAAGTTGGGAAACATACTTTGCAGTGCGGTTTTGCTTCCTTGGAGGCCTCTTGCAGGGCTGCTGTAACTGGAACTGTGATAAGAAGGAATGCTTGGCTCGAGGAGCAAAGTTTGCCTGACCATGTTAAAGCAAAATTGTTGGATGCTCCTTTACAACAGGGCAAACTATTTGGCAATAAGGCTGAAGAAGTTTTGAAAAAGATGGAAGATAAAGCTAAATCTATACAAACTGTGAAATATTTCCTACAAGTGCAGCCACCCAGGTTTAGCAGGCACTGGCCTACTAAGAACTGGTCCTTTCCAGTACCCACTAGAGCCACTCGGGTCAAACCCAGGCATTCCAAAGGCTCCAGGTTTCAGTCACAAGGGACTTTTAGAACAAAGCAATGGGGTACCTCCACCTCCAAATCTGGAAGCAACAAGGCACCTTCCTATGGTAAACAGTCTCAATGGCTTTTCACTGCAATCACCAAGCACTTACCTTTTGGCCACCCCTTTGGGGGGGAAACTGGCACTTCATGCACGAAACTGGTAACTGATTATCCAGGACAAATGGGTTTTAAATATAGTATCCCAGAAATACAGATTTAATTTCCACACGTTGCCAATCCCAAACGGATGGTCAGATCTGCCTACAAATCAGTGGGCAGAGGCCCAGAAACAAGTTATGTCCCTCATGAATATGGGGGCTATTCAACCAGTACCAGAAAAGGAAAAGGGACAAGGTTTTTATTCAAGGCTTTTCCTGGTACCCAGAAAAGACAAATCATGGCGTCCAATTCTGGACATTCCAAAATTCAAGATGCTGACTCAACAGTTACTACCTATGCTAGGCAAGGTTGCCTGGTTGGTAACTTTAGACTTAAAAGAGGCATACCTGCATATCCCAATCAGGGAATCTTGCAGAAGATACCTCCGCTTCAAAGCAGGCTATTTGCCTGGCACCAGTAATTGCTTTTTGCAGGCAAAGAAATATTCCAATGTATCCATACCTGGACAATTGTCTAATTCAGGCAGAAAACAAGGACGGTCTTCTAAACATCTGGCATTCTCAAAAAGGCTTCTAACTTGTCTAGGGTACACCATAAGTTAAAAGAAATCACAACTGGTACCCTCTCAAATAATTACATTCCTGGGTGCAAGCTTAAATACAACTGCCCAGATGACTTGCCTTACACCAGAAAAACAAACTCAATTGATGACTTACTTCAAACAGGTGGTCACAAAAACCCAGCTATCTGCAAGACAAATTCTGCAGGCCTTGGGGTTCATGGCCTCCTGCATTCTTCTAATTCCATATGCAAGACTGCATATGAGGAAACTTCATTGGTACCTAAAAAGCTTACTTTATTGACATTAACATTGTCACAGCCTGGAAACAATGATTCCTATCATTCCTTGCCTGCAACTAGAGCTCCTATGGTGGGCAGAGGCCTGCCACCAAAACAAGGGACTGTTATTCATTCCACCCCCTGCCACCCAAACCCTGACTACTGATGCATCAGACTATGCTTGGGGGGCGCACATCTGGCAGGAAGATGCATTCAGGGCCAGTGGAGCCCAAATCAAATGCACCTACATATCAATCAGAAAGAGATGCTAGCTGTACAGAATGCTCTGACAGCTTTCAAGGACTATTTTCATCCAGGACAACTACTGAGAAAGACAGACAACACCACAGTCATGTGGTACATAAACAAGCAGGGGGTACACATTCCTACCCCCTTTGCACACTAGCCATGACATTGTGGAACATGGCCTTGACTTATCAAATACATCTACAAGCTCAATTCCTGCCAGGAAAGCAAACTATTCTGGTAGACAGAGTAAGCAGAAATCTTATGGACCCACACGAATGGAAACTGGATCCACAAACCTTCAGCATGTTGACACGCAAATGGGGGAGCCCAGACATAGTTTTGGGATGAGGCAAAAAGATCTAGCAGTTAGACAAATTCTGCACAGGAATTCACAAAAAAGCTTGGAAAGTGGATGCTCTATCCTTCAGCTGGAAAAACCTATCAGTCTATGCCTTTCCCCCTCTGCCTCTGCTCTCCAAGGTCTTACTAAAAGTCAAACAGGAAAAAACAAAAATGATTCTGATTGCTCCAGACTGGCCTCACCAACACTGGTACCCACTCCTGCGCAATATGTCGCACCTTCCTCCGTGGTACCTGCCTCAGGCACCTTACCTACTGTCTCAGCAGAACTATCGAATTCTGCACACTGGGCTACAAACTTTTGAATCTTGCAGCATGGCTAATCAACTAATTTCACCAGTTACATCTCTCAGCAAACCTGTGATGGATGTCATTTTGGAGGCTAGAAGGCCTAGTACTAGAAAATCTTATGCTGACAAATGGAAAAGATTCTGTGCTTGGAACCAAGCACAAGGAATAAACACAGCCATGCCTAATATTCCTCAGATTCTGCAATACTTAACTGAGATGCTTCACAGGGGCCTATCTTTTTCCTCCATAAAAATCCATGCCTCTGCCATTTCAGCTCATTACAACACAGAGCCTCCCCTCTTCTCTCATCCCCTGCTAAAGCAGTACATCAAAGGGGCCAAAAATTTAAGACCTCCCGGGAGAGAGCATCAACTCCTGCATGGGACCTCAGTTTTGTTTTGGAAAAGTAAAACCACAAAGCTAGCTATCCAGGTGTTAATGTTCCTGTGGCACCAGAAATAGTTAATGATAAAATAAGCGGAGGTCAGGAACAAACCAAGGCTGAAATTAATACTCCACATAAAACAAAGTAAACTCCAATATGGGCTGTGTAATGAGATAAGTCAAACAGGAATCAATGTTAGCTCCAAAGTAAAGCTTTAATGAGTCAATGGCAAGCACTTTCACCCTTCTGGGCTTCCTCATGCCAACAAAAATTTTAAAAAGCATACATCTTAAATACCTTGAGTTGTGTCTTTCAGCTTTTCCTGGTTAGGGGTCGCCACAGCGGAACTCCTGTCTGCTAATGATTGGCAGTTGATTTTTACGTGCTGAGTTGCTAGCCCTAATGCACAACCTTCAACGAAGGTATGCCCATTCACGCATGTGTCCACGCAGAAGACACTCTGAGAGTCAAACTGGTCAGCGTCTTACGTGAGGCGACAACTCTACCGCAGAGACATCTTAAATACCTTGAGTCATATGACATAATTTCCTGTAGTATATAAAATAATACATTCTTTAAATGACAATGAAAAACACATTTATATATTAGTTTATACAAATATAATTAAAATTAAAAACTAAAAATTTATTAAAATCGGCAAAAAATATATATGAATATGTATAAAAACTTCATAAATTTTAAAAAATCTGTAATTTCCTTCCTTTTAACATGGGTCTCATAGAGATTTTGTCATTGAGACCCGGTTTCTTGTCTGCCCTAAGTCTTATAATCCACTTCACCTCACATTTTTCTGCAAAAATTCCTCACGTCCCCACCTCTTTGACCAGGTAATCTAATATACATTACTAAAAACTTAAACACATGATCCACTGATGTCTCAATAACATGTTTAGAAAGAGCATTTTTACAAGATCTGATCCAAATATTATAAAGGTGTTCTCTGGTCCTGTATTTCAATTTCCTGTCAGTTTTGCCGACATAAAATGCCGGACATAACATGCAGGTAGCTAAATATACAATGTGTTCAAAATCACATGTAGCTGTGGTCGTAAAATCAAACCTTTGTGAACTCAGTGGATGTGTAAAGGAAGCACTGCTATCTATATAATTGCAAAAATTACAATTATTACAAGGCATAGTACAGTAACAATATGTGAGCTAGTCATCCTATTTATCTGATGGATAACACAGAAGTCTGTGTAAGCTCATCCTGTTCTTGTATGTAAAATGTGGTTTAGTTCCAACTATGTTCTTAATACTTGAATCAACAGTTAAAATATCCCAATGTTTGATAAAAAATATTCTTAATCATATTGACATCAGGTGTATAGTACAATACCACTTTCATTTCAGTACATATTGGGTCACTAATAGGTTCATTCTTAGTGTTAACTAAAGCATTCCTGTCCATAAAGAATGGTGCAGCTTGGTTGTTCCTTAATATATTTGACCCATCTAAGCCTTCCAAGATCTCTTTTAAACTATAGGACCTATGGCGTAATCTACTTTGTAGGTCAGCTAATTCACTTTTATATGCTTCATTACTGGAGTTGTCGGGATATCCTCATAGCTTGTCCTTTAATTATATTCTGAAAGACAAAATCAGGGTGCATGCTATTCCTATGTAGCAAAGCATTCTTATGGCAGGGTTTCTTGTATACACCTGTATTAAGTAAGCCATTAGTCAGCCTTTCTACATACACATCTAAATATGATATTTTTGTAAGTGACATAGTCATAGTAAATTTAAAATATGAGGCTAAACTGTTGATCTCATTAAAGAAGTTGTCTAGTTAATCCTTATCACCTGTCCAGATAAAAAAAGAGGTCATCCACAAAACAGGTATAAAATATAACATTCTTCTTATAGCTGGATAAAGTGAACAATTTATGATTCTCCCAATCTGCCATCACTAAGTTGGCGTAGCTATTGGCACATGAAGTGCCCATAGTTACGCCATCTTTTTGCATATATACTACCCCATTAAACATAAATACATTGTTTGTAAGTACTACCTCCAACAAGGAGGATAAAACTTCAATTTGTGGTACAAAATATTTACCATATAAGCCTAGATATCTACGTATACTCTCCAGGCCTTCAATATTAGGGATTCACTGTAAATAATGATTGAACATCTAAGGTGACTAACCAGTATGTCAAATCAGAGGGATAGTTATTACTACATTCATATAACATAAAAAGGAACTGTTTAGTATCCTTTAGAATGCATTTATATGTGTTAACTACAGGTCTCAAAAAGTGCTCTGCATATAAAGACATAGGTTCAGTGGCCCATCCCTGACCCGCTATCGGTCTCATGGGCGGTCGTTTGGGATTCTTATGAACTTTGGGGAGATCCTGTATAATGGGCAGAAGGGAATATTCCACCTGGAAAAACTTAGGTCTTCGCTTACAAGACCACTTACAAAAAGATTGGATGTTATTTGGGATATATTCAGGATGCCTCTCCCTACATCATTTAAGCTAATAACAGAATATAAAGTAGTTTCACCTAACATTTCATTCATACTGTTAACATAACCCTCTCTATCCATAACTACCTCCTTTATCGGCAGGTCTAATGACTATGGTAGTATCTTTTCTAAGTTCATTTAATGCTCTTCTTAAATTCACATTCAAGTTTCTATACCATCTTCTATGTCTATTATCATTGTAATATCTGTATAAGTCGTCATCTACCAACTTCGAAAATGCATCAACTAACGGATGTAAAACTGGAATATATGTACTTGTTTTTTTTAAAGTGGGTCTCTCCCTATAATGGGAACAATTTCCAAACTCAAGTTTTAGTTGTAAATTCCTAATAAACATTTTAGCATCTACTGTTGTCAGTTAAATCACTTTTCATAGAGGGAATGAATGTCAGGCCCTTGTTCAATAATTCTAATTCATCACAAGTTAAAATTTTGCTAGAGATGTTCCATACTAATGTATTACAGTTCTCTTCCACATCTTCTTGATAGTGGAACCTATATGTTCTCCTTCCGAAACTTTCCTCTTCTGCCTTCCCCTGCTCATAGATCTGTCCCTGCCACCCCTGCGATAATCGCTGATTGGGAAAGGGGTAGGTTCTTTGCAGTTTGAGTTATCTCTATAATTAAGCACCTTTTGTCTCACTGACTGACCTATATCCATATTATCGGATTGGATAGTAGTATCATCATTCCCTAAGGTAACATAATTGTTAACTACACTATTACACTCATTTATGGGTGTAACTAAAGAGGGAGTGTCATTGTCTTGATGTACTAATGCAATAGTTTTAACACCCATATTTCTCACTTCCATGCAAGGATTACCTGTGTCTCTTATGTCCTTATTACGAACATAATCAGGGTTCACAGTAACGTTAACATTTTGAGTATTCCTACCATTTACTTTTAAATTATTAATAGTACAATTATTCCGTTTGAGCTGCCTGTTATCAACCTTAGGCCAAGTAAAGACATGTCCATTCTTAAAATCAGCTGTAACCCTTAATATTTTACTTTTTTTCTGTTCTAACAGCCTTTTTTCAAACAGAAAAACGCATTAAGTAAAGACATATAGCGTAGACTGGTATCAGTGTTAATTTATTGCCATTTGTATAAGAGTTCAGGATAAACAGTACCTGTAGTAGGCATTTTGAGGATCCTTAGACCCCTTGGTATGGGTTTACGCACCAAACAAACCTCAAAATGCTGGTGTTGTGTCTGTAATTGTTTCATCTTCAAAAGGTCTACTTCTAACTGGTCCAATAATTTCGACAGGCCATTCACCTCAGGATCTACAAACGCTCCTTCTGTTCCGTCATAAACAGCTTCATATGCCATGAGAGGATTCTTGTGGCCGGAAACACATTCTCTAAACCTATTCAGGTTCCGTTCAACGATCGTGCCATTATTCGGGTTGTAGGCTTAGATGGGTTAGATATATTAAGGAACAACCAAGCTGCACCATTCTTTATGGACAGGAATGCTTTAGTTAACACTAAGAATGAACCTATTAGTGACCCCAATATGTGCTGAAATGAAAGTGGTATTGTACTACACCTGATGTCAATACGATTAAGAATATTTTTATCAAACATTGGGATATTTTAACTGTTGATTCAAGTATTAAGAACATAGTTGGAACTAAACCACATTTTACATGCAAGAACAGGGTGAACTTGCACAGACTTCTGTGTTATCCTTCAGATAATAGGATGACTAGCTCACATATTGTTACTGTACTATGCCTTGTAATTGTAATTTTTGCCATTATATAGATAGCAGTGCTTCCTTTATACATCCACTGAGTTTACAAAGGTTTGATTTTAAGACCACAGCTACATGTGATTCTGAACATGTTGTTTTTTAGTTACCTGCATGTTATGTCCGGCATTTTATGTCGGCAAAACTGACAGGAAATTGAAATACAGGATCAGAGAACACATTTATAATATTCGGATCAGATCTTGTAAAAATGCTCTTTCTAAACATGTTATTGAGACATCCGAGGATCATGTGTTTTAGTTTTTAGTAATGCATATTAATATACCTGGTCAAAGAGGTGGAGATCTGAGGAATTTTACAGAAAAATGTGAGGTGAAGTGGATTATAAGACTTAGGGCAGACAAGAAACCGGGTCTCAATGACAAAATCTCTGAGACCCATGTTAAAAGAAAGGAAATTACAGATTCTTTTAAATTTATGATGTTTTTATACATCTGTGTATATATTTTGCCGATTTTAATAACCGTTTAGTTTTTAATTTTAATTATATTTGTATAAACTAATATATAAATGTGTTTTTGATTGTCATTTAAAGAATGTATTATGTTATATACTACAGGAAATTGTCATATGACTCAAGGTATTTAAGATGTACGCTTTTTAAAAATGTTGTTGGCCTGAGGAAGCCCAGAAGGGTGAAAGCGCTTGCCACTGACTCATTAAAGCTTTATGTTGGAGCTAATGCTGATTCCTGTTTGACTTGTCTCATTATGCAGCCCATATTGTAGTTTATGTTGTTTTATGTGGAGTATTAATTTCAGCCTTGGTTTGATGTTCGTGTTTCACTGTTGCAGTCATTACACTTGGGTTATCCTGCTGGCAGGCTACCCGCAGTCAGCCTGAATTCCAAAGTTCTGGTCCGGCATCTGTTGCTGTCGCCTCTTCCCTGACGTCAGTGCACCAGGGTTATAAAAGATGCAGCCGATGCAATTTTCTTCAGTTTTTTCTTGCTGCGCGGTGCCCAAAGCAAAGGCAGTTCGCAAGTGCAGGTCGGCCGACTCCTGAGATTTTCAAAACTGAATTTCAGATCCAAAGTCTTCAATAAAGCTAAGTACCCCATTGGGGAAACTTTTTTCTTGCTCCAGACCAATGTCAGAAAAAGTTAACAATTGCATTTCTTGTGGGAAGCAAATGCCTCATAAGGATTTTCATTCTTACTGTATTCCTAGCCTTGGCCCTGACCACGACGTTGCTAGTTATCGGTTTTGTGCTAGATTTAACCAACGCACGATTAAGCGTCTGTACGATTTTTGCTTTTCATTACTTTGTCCGAACGTTTAACTATATAATGCCATCGGAACAGCCGACAACCAGAGTTCATAAAAAGCGCAAGGAAAAAGAAAAGGACGGGCATCCGAGGTCCAAAACTGACGACGAAACGTCTTCTAGGCCAGTCGCCGGTTCTCAGTGAGGCGCTTTCGCAGCCCCTGACACCCGCTACCTCAGAGCCACAGCCCGCCTCCGACTCCCATGTGGAGACAACTAGGCCTCTGGATACTCAAGGTATTGGGCCTTCGGAAACTAATCCCTCAGATGGGTCCGGAGCCGCTGAGCAGGCATCGGCTTCGGAGAATGTTTTCAGACCTACACAGCTTTATATCAAGCCCAACTACAGCATCCAAGACAAAGACTAAAACAGTTTTAAAGACAAGGAAACAAGTACAGCATTCTCCAGGGCAGACTTCCATGCTTAAGAAACAGATGCTCAAAATGGTCGAAGACCTAATTGCTTTTATCAGGGGTTCCCATCCCCCTCCTGATAAGAGGCCTAGGCAAGACACTGAATATGATTCCTCTGATCAGGTTTCCATTTCCTCTGACTCCTCTTCAGAACAGGGATACTCTATTCCTCCCTATGAGGAGTCTGATGCTGAAGAATCTATTCCTTCAGCTTCTCCTCCTGAGGATTACTTCTTTGGGGAAACCCTGCATACCATGATGGAGCATTTCCACTGGGAGAGCCAAGATTACTCAGAATTTAAGAAAAGGCTCAGAGACTTTATTTTACTACCTCAGCACAGACCTCTTGCTATTCCACCTGTTCTAGACATTGTAGATGATGTATTTTCAGAGTCCGGCCTGTCTCCCGACTCTTTACCTCCTGCACCTGTTAAGCCAGACAGATACTACAGGGTTCCAGATTCTCATACATTTCTATATAAAAACCCTGCTGCTGACCCAGAAACTATTTCTCAGGGACCCAAAGGGGTCAAAACCCTGTCCCCTCCGATAGAGATTCAAGGGCACTGGACAGATGGGGAAAAAAAGTTTACACTTCTGCGACCTTGGCTGTAAGGGCTTTAAATTGTCAGCTTCATATGCTTAAATATCAGCAATACTTAATGTCTCTGCTAAAACAGAAAATGTTGACAAATTCTGAATGTTCTGAGAACAAGGAAATGCAGGATTTATTGCATGCAGCTGAACAAGTGGGAAAGCATACTTTGCAATGTGGTTGTGATTCACTAGAGTTCTCTTGCAGGGCCGCTGTTACAGGTTCTGTCATTAGAAGGCATGCTTGGTTAAAGGAACAGACTCTGCCTGATCATGTTAAAGCAAAATTATTGGATGCTCCATTACAGCATGATAGTTTGTTTGGTGTTAAGGCAGAAGAGGTGTTGAAGAAAATGGAGGATAAAGCTAAATCTGTGCTGACAGTAAAGGATTTCTTACAGGTACAGCCACCCAGATTTAGCAGGAACTGGCCTTCTAAGAATTGGTCCTTTCCTGTGTCAGACAGGCCACAAAGAGGCAGATACAGACACCCTAGAAGCAGACAACAGTCCCAGGGCTCATACAGGCCCAAACAATGGGGTGCTTCTACCTCCAAAAGCGGAGAAGACAAATCACAGCCATATAGAAAACAGTCCCAATGACTTCCCTCTGCCAATGCCAAGCATTTATCTTTTGGCAGCACCCTTAGGGGGGAAACTAGCACTTTTTTCACAAAATTTTCACAAAATTGGCACATGATCACCCAGGACAAATGGGTCTTAAATATAGTCTCTCAGGGCTACAGGTTCCAATTTCACACCCTTCCAAAGGCAAAAGGTATGTCAGACAATCAGTGGGCAGAGGCACAAAAACAAGTTTAATCTCTCATGGACATGAGGGCTATTCAGCCAGTGCCACAACAAGAGCAGGGACAAGGCTTTTACTCAAGACTTTTCTTAGTACCAAGAAAGGACAAAGCAAGGAGACCAATTCTGGACCTGTCTATTCTGAATACTTTTCTGGACGTTCCGAAATTCAAAATGTTGACTCTGCAGCAGCTTCTGCCCATGCTGGGCAAGAAGGCTTGGCTTGTAACTTTGGACCGAAAGAGGCATACCTGCATGTCCCAATCAGACAATCTTGCAGAAGATACCTCAGATTCATAGCTGGCTCAATGCACTACCAATTCTCTGCACTGCCATTTGGCTTATCTACTGCACCCAGGGTCTTCACAAAATGCCTGGCACCAGTAATTGCATTTTGCAGACAGAGGAATTCAAATATATCCCTACGTGGACGACTGCCTTATTCAAGCAGAGACCAAAGACATTCTAATAAAGCATCTGGCATTTGTAAAAAGATTACTAATTTGCCTAGGGTACACAGTAAACGAAAAGAAATCAAAACTAGTACCCTCTCAAGAGATAATATTCCTGCGTGTAGGCTTAAATACAACTGCCCAGATGGCCTATCTCACACCAGACAAACAAAGGCAACTGACTTCTTACTTCGAAAGCATGGCAACAAAAGACCCAGTTTTCTGCAAGAAAAATTCTACAGGCTCTGGGCTACATGGCATCTTGCATTCTGATAATTCCATATGCAAGACTGCATATGAGGAAACTACAATGGTATCTAAAAAGTGTTTGGACTCAACATTGCCACAGCCTGGAATCATTAATTTCACTCATTCCCAGCCTGCAACAGGAGTTTCGATGGTGGGCACAGGCCTGTCACCACAACAAGGGACAGCCATTCACTTTACCCACAGCCAGGCAAACACTAACAACAGATGCATCAGATTATGCCTGGGGGGCCCACATGGCAGGAAAAATGTATTCAGGGCACATGGCCCGCAAGCCAAAGGCATCTTCAAATCAATCAAAAAGAGATGCTAGCTGTACAAAATGCCCTGACAGCCTTCAAGGACCTACTTCATCCAGGACAGCTGCTGATAAAGTTGGACAACACCACAGTCATGTGGTACATAAGCAGGGGGGCACACATTCCTATCCCCTCTGCAGACAAGCCATGATTTTGTGGAACACAGCATTGACTTACCAAGTACACCTGCAAGCACAATTCCTGCCAGGAAAAACAAATACTCTGGCAGACGAACTAAGCAGAAACCTCATGGATCCTCACGAGTGGAAACTAGATCCACAAATCTTCAACATGATAACAAGGAAATGGGGATGCCCAGACATAGATCTTTTTGCCTCCCCTCACAATTGCCAACTTCAGAGATTCTGTACAAGGACTTATCACAAACAAGCATGGAAAGTGGATGCTTTGTTGTTCAGCTGGAACAACCTTACAGTATATGCCTTTCCTCCACTGCCTCTCCTCCCCAAGGTACTCCTAAAGGTCAGACAAGAGAAGCCACAAATGATACTGATTGCCCCGGATTGGCCATGCCAACACTGGTACCCAATCCTAAGGAGCTGGTCTCAAGGCCCAGCCTGGACATTGCCTCAAATTCCTCATTTACTAACCCAACAAAACAATCAGATCCTGCACAGTCAAATCAGAAACCTAAATCTAGCTGCATGGTGGATAGTGTAACCATTCAGAATACACCTCTCTCTAAAGCCGTTATGGATGTTATTTTGGAGGCCAAGGAGGCCCAGCACCAGAAAATCTTATCCAGAAAAATGGAAGAGATTCTGTGCTTGGAACCAGGCACAAGGAATTGATGCACTAGTTCCAAATATTCCTCAGATTTTACAATATCTAACTGAGATGCTGGACAAAGGCCTATCCTTCTCATCAGTTAAGATCCATGCCTCTGCCATTTCAGCTCATTACAATATGGACCCACCTATTTTTTCACATCCATTGCTTAGGCAGTACCTCAGGGGGGGGCCAAAAACATAAGACCTCCAAGGAGAGCACCAATACCTGTATGGGACCTCAATTTTGTCTTGGAAGAACTCACACTGTGCCTCCTTTTGAGCCAGCCAATACAGCTGAGATAAAATTCTTATCATGGAAAACAGCTCTGCTCCTAGCAGTAACTTCAACAAGAAGAGTCTCAGAGTTACAGGCATTAATGGCTGTGGAACCTTTTATTATCTTCCATCCGGACAGGGTTTCTCTAAGGACAAACTCAACATTTATGCCTAAGGTAGTGTCCAGTTTGGTTAGGCTCTTAACCAAACCATTCATTTGCCAACTTTTTACCCAAACCCACAGAATAAAGGGGAGAGACTTCTGCATTCTTTGGACATACACAGACAGCTACGCTTCTACTTGGACAAAACTAAAGCTTTCAGAAAGACTGAGCAACTTTTAGTGGCATATGCTGTCGGATCGCAAGGAAAGGCCATCTCAAAGCAGACTATTTCAAAATGGATAGGGCACTGCATTCGTTTCTGCTATTCAGAACATGGCAAATCAGTGCCTAAGGGCATTAGACCACATTCTACCAGGGCAGCAGCCACCTCAGCAGCCTTCCTCAGAGGAGTACCAACCAAGGATATTTTGGAGGCTGCAACTTGGACTTCAGTGCACACTTTTACTAAGCACTACCACTTACCTCTTTACTCTAAATCCAGAGCAGGCTTTGCCACTGCAGTTCTGCAGGGCCTTATAGCCACTCCTAATTATATTTAGACCCAGCCGCCCAACCTCAGCTTTGGGATTCAACCCAAGTGTAATGACTGCAACAGTGAAACACGATGAACATAGTACAGTTGTGTACCTACCATAAATGTAGATGTTCGAGTGTATTCACTGTTGCAGTCCAGGTTACCCACCCACCATCCCCCTTTCTTTGCTGGGACTTATCTGTACTTGTCTATTCTGTACAACCTATGTGGTGTATTTGCTTGTAGATGAAGGTATTGTTTATTTTAGTGCATGCTTTTATAAGCAATTTTTTTTAGCCTACCCTTTTGGGGGCACCTGACATCTGGGGCACGAAAAACTGAAGAAAATGGTGTCTGCTGCATCTTTTATACCCCTGGTACACTGATGTTGGGGAAGAGGCGACAGCAACCAACGCCGGGCCAGGACTTTGGAATTCAGGCAGACTGCGGGTAGCCTGCCAGCATGATAACCCAAGTGTAATGACTACAACAGTGAATACACTCTATCATCTACATTTATGGTAGGTACACAACTGTACTTTCCTGACCTCCGCTTATTTTATCATTAACTATTTTTGTTTTGGAAAAACTCACTTTACCTCCTTTTGTGCCAGCTGTTGCTGTGGACCTAAAATTTCTCTCTTGGAAAACAGCTTTTCTTTTAGCAGTCACTTCAGCTAGAAGGTTTTCAGAATTACAGGCTCTTATGGCAGTGGAGCCTTTCATTATTTTTTACCTGGACAGGGGTGGTCCTCAGGACCAATCCATCCTTTATGCCTAAAGTGGTATCTAGTATGGCCCTTAATCAGACCATTCATCTGCCAACTTTCTTCCCAAATCCACAGAACAAGGGTGAGCGGACTCTGCATTCATTGGATATGCACAGACCGCTAAGGTTCTACTTAAACAGGACTTCCAGATATTTTATCTCCTTTGCAATATTCAGTATTTCAGTTACTGTGGGATTAGACTTTGATTTTCGAGTAATTGCTTTTTTGGCAGCTAGTAGCACTGTACTTGGGCCTTACTATGTCTGGGCAAGTCAGATCTGATATCTTAGCTCAGAAGAATCCTTTCCTTACAACTATTTGTTCACCCAACATTTCTGACAAACTACTCTGTAGGGAATTTTTTAAATCTTCCAACTTGTTATATTACCAAAAACATGTTTCCAGTCGCCTTTTTCTTTCCAATCACAGCCTCCCAGCATTTGATATCTACCTGAAGAAAAATTCTCTGAAGTCTTATTGTGGTATAAAACATCTGTGTAAACACTTCCAAGCAAATATCCTAAACCCTCTGAACTTTGTTGTTTATTTAAAAGCCATAAAGATGTCTTCCCATTGCTGTTTCTATATATTTCATTTCCATTCTCTGTTTCCAAACTTTTCTAATTCCTCTGATTGATTCTTATAGTTATCGCAGAATATTTGATGTGCCATTCTAGTCATCCCTGTTTTAGCAACAGGTTGTGTTCTAGACTCATCTAAAAACTCAGTCAGAGCTGTTCTTTCATGTAACCCTCCCGTATCACACTTTCTCTATGCATATATTCTGTTATCAGTGCCTGGTAGGGAAAGCAGTCTCTAACCTGCGGTCCATATTTCTGTTATACCTCATCCCACTGTATTGCTTTTCCCTCTGTAGTCATTGGCTCCCAATACCTTGGTCATTTTGCTAATTTTCTATACCCCCTACTTGTCATCATCCCTTTTGGTAAAATCTCTTATCTTTATTTTCATAGTGGTGTAGGTTTTAGAATACATTTTATTACTTTTGGAATATGATGTTCTGTATAGTTGATGTTATTCTCCTTAAAGACCTGTAGCCAAAATCCTGATCTCTCCTTTCTTTTCAAACTCTCTCCTCGTTTCATCATCATTCCTCTCCACTTTGATTTATAACCTGATTGTGTTGTGTATCATCCTTAACTGAATAGCTTTAAAGTATCTCGTCAAATCAGGTAATCGTAATCTACTTTGTTGTATGAGGTTAATTAAATTGTCTCAATTAATTCTTTCCTTCTTCTCCCAAATAAATCTTTTCAAATTTTTCTTAAATTTGAAAAGTACTCTAGTTTCACCATAGAATAAGGTTGTAAATACTGTTTTATATTAACTGCCATTTTTCCTTTATTGTTGTAGACGTGGAGCCTTTCTTCCCAGGCCTCCACTGAAAATGAGTTTTCCGCCCAGTCAGACTTTCCCATTAAATAAAAGCAATAAACCCACAGATAAAGTATGGTCCACAATTCTGATTTGGTTGATAAAAATATGCATGACCTTTATTTAAAAGTAAAGGGATTAGAAACATTTTTTCTGATTGTATCTTATGATCCATATCTATAATCCTGAGCTTCCAGGTTCTCGCTCATCTTTTTTTTTATCTTCTGTTTAGTTTCTTCCCACATATTTTTGGATGCCATAACGGAGTCCTTTTTAATCCATACACCAGAATACTTCATATTGTCATGTCCCCATAAATATGGGAATTGCTGAATCAGTTACCAGGTTTTCAGCTAAAAAGCTTCAACAGGTGTATTAGATCATCACCTGTATCTTCCAACTTGTTATATTACCAAAAACATTGGAAGATCAACAATCCTGGATAAAATGGCGTTCTACTAAAAACCCATCGGATTACCTAACATTTAGACAACTAAGAAATCATACTAAAAAAGCCATTGTGCTAGATAAAAAGAACTTCTACCTCCAAATACAGCAAACCTATCAAAAGAAACCTCAAAAGTTTTGGAACTGTATTAACAAACTTCTTCACCCAGGACAATCTATCACACCTAACCCTCTAGGCTCCAACCCCGATAATCCTATTCACACTGCCAACTCCTTTAATTCTTTCTTTACCAATGCCGTCCAGTCTCTTGCTAGCCATCTATCGCCAGACACCTCAAATCTGCCAAACTCATCTTTAAATCCTCCTCCATCTTTTCAATTACAACCAGTGTCTACTTCTAGTATATGCTCTCTTCTACTAAAACTAAAACCTACCACCCCTTCAGCTGACCAACTCCCAGCAGAATACCTTCAAATAGGAGCTAAATCCATTGCCTACCCTATATCCATTCTTATCAACAGAACCATAAGTGAAGGAAATATCCCATCCATCTGGAAAATTTCTTACATTATTCCACTACACAAAGGTGGGAACTCTAATGATTTCTCTAACTTTTGTCCTATAGCTTTGCTATCTCCTCTGGCAAAAATTATGGAAAAGTGTATCCAGAAGAAACTTCTTAACCACCTTCTCCAAAATAACATGCTTGCCAACTGTCAGCATGGTTTCAGACCATACCATAGTACCACCACTGCCCTGCTATCATTTACAGATTGTATTAATAAGAATCGTAACAAAGGCATTCTATCCTCTGCAGTATTCATTGATTTATCCAAAGCTTTCGACATGGTTAATCACCAACTGCTCTTACATATAATGATATCTCTATCACTTGACCCCTTAACCATTAACTGGTTCAAATCCTACCTTGAAAACAGAAAACAAGCGGTACTCTGGCACAATAATCTTTCTAATCTCCTACCTATCTCCCTTGGTGTCCCTCAAGGCTCTGTATTAGGTCCACTCCTATTTTCCATCTATATTAATAACCTTCAGTCAGCAGTTCCATATACTACCTGCATTCAGTATGCAGATGACTCCAGTTTGAGAAGTGGCTGAGCAAATAATAGTGAACTGCAGACCCTTACCCAGAATGCATTTAATACTGTTGAACAATGGTTTACAAACCGTTGCCTTTTCCTAAACGCAAAGAAAACTAAACTGCTACTCTTCTCACCAACCCGCAAGTCCACCCCCGCACATTTTACACTTACATCTAATAATGGTACTGTTATCTCTCCAGACCTAACTACCAAACTCCTAGGAATAACTATAGATAATAATCTCAACTATGACACTCGTATTAACAGTACAATAAAAGCAGTCAACAAGAAACTTGGATCCCTCTATAGAATTAAACCCTTTCTTACACCCGCAGCCAGGACTGCTATAGCCAGAACTCATCTAATCTCCACTCTACTCTATGCTTCACCCATTTATACAAATCTTTCTAAAACCAACATTAACAAACTGACAGTATCCTATAACAATATTGCCAGATTTGCTACTGCCTCTCCTTTCAGAACTCATCACTGTCTTAATCTTAAACAACTTGATTGGTTAGAGTTTCTACACCATCTACACTTTTCACAGCTCGCTATTGCCCACAAAACCCTGTATCAACCCACCAATAGTCCTATACTTTCAAACCTACTTACCCCCTACCATAATCCTAAAAACTTACACTCTTCTAACAAGCTACTGTTTAACATTTGCAGATCCAACAATTTAGCAGGTGACTCCCTTTTCTCTAATACCATCGGTAAGATATGGAATCTACTACCCACTGAACTCACAACTCTCTGCTCTCATATACTTTTTAAAAAGAAACTCAAGCTTCATCTCAAGTCACACTGGTTATGTTCCTGTACTATCCCTGACTAACTGTTGATACTTCTCACTTATAAATACCTGCATCATCCTAAGCCTTCCCTATAAAATCTGCTTATGAAACTTTTGAGTGAATTCTTTATATATACTTGCATATTACATCCTCTCATGAATATTCCCTTATTGTTTAATGCTCCAGTCATGCTCAATGGTAGTAAGGCAGTTAATATTTCATATCTTAAAAAAAAACAAAAAAACTTTTTTCTTATTTATACATCTGTTCTACTCAATACTATTTTCTATATTGTTTTTGGTATGCGACTTTATTGGTACGTCTTCCTTGATTGAATTTTGCATGTGTTTTTCTGTAAACTTTTTCAAGATTGTACTTTATATATGTTTTTTATTGTTTATTGCTAGATATTCTTGGAGCTTTTCTCCCCGGGCCTCTACTGAAAATGGACATGTATCCAGCTAGACTAGCCCGGTCAACAAATGTAAAATAAAAATAAATAAATAAAAATAAAAATCACTTGTCAAGCACTAACGTATAACAAAAAATCAGGATTGTTGGCAGAAATGTTACTGACCGGTCGTGTGCAATGAGACATGATGGCTAAAGCACGGTTGTGTAGTACTTCTACAATATTCTGATGCCTGTGCAAGAAGAATACTACTATGCTAAAACCAAGTGTCAGATACATTCTCACCCATGGTTTCCCAAGAACCAAAGACTGCGCTCACCCCTGTAGTGTTAGCGTTTTACCTTAAATGAAGACAAGATAAATAGTCCTCTCTTTCAGTGGTATTTATTACACACGTGGGAGCCTCATGGAAAGTACCAGGGAGACTCCCAGAACAAAGGAATGCATAAGCTTATATACTGGTAATACTGCTGACAGTACAAAAATATAAACTGGACCAATTAGATCAGTACAAAAGACAATTAACCAATCAGTGGTTTACCCGTAGGCGTAAAGCAGTTCACATTACTACATCTTCTTCTTTCGGCTGCTTCTGTCAGTGGTCGCCACAGCAGATCAACTGTTGACATTTCTTCCTGTCCCCTGCATCTTGCTCTGTCACACCAACCACCTGCATGTCCTCTCTCACCACATCCATAAACCTTATCTTAGGCCTCCCTTTTTTTCCTGTTATCTGGCAGCTTCATACTTAGCATCTTTTTCCCAATAATACTTTGCATCCCTCCTCAGCACATGTCCAAACCAACGTAATCTTGCCTCTCTGGCTTTGTCTCAAAACCTTCCAACCTGGGCTGACCCTCTAATATACTTATTCCTAATCCTGTCCATCCTCGTCACACCCAGTGCAAATCTTAACATCTTCAACTCTGCCACCTCAAGCTCTGACTCCTGCCTTTTTGTCAATGCCACTGTCACCAACCCATATAACATAGCTGGTCTCACTACCCTCTTGTAGACCTTCCCTTTCACTCTTACTGGTACTCTTCTGTCACAAATCACTCCTGACACTCTTCTCCACCCAATCCATCCTGCCTGTACTCTCTTCTTCACCTCTCTTCCACACTCACCATTACTCTGAACTGTTGATCCCAAGTACTTAAACTCATCCACCTTCGCCACCTCTACTCCCTACATCCTCACCATTCCTCTAGCCTCCCTCTCATTCACATGCATATATTCTGTCTTAATCCTGCTGACCTTCATTCCTCTTCTCTCTAGAGCATATCTCCACCTCTCCAGGGTCTCCTTCACCTGTTCCCTAATCTCAGTACAGATCACAATGTCATCTGCAAACATCATAGCCCACAGGGACTCCTGTCTGATCTCATCTGTCAATCTGTCCATCACCATTGCAAATAAGAAAGGGCTCACAGCTGATCCTTGATGTAATCCCACCTCCACCTTAAATGCATCCGTCACTCCCACCGCAGACCTCACCGCTGTCACACTACCCTCGTACATATCCTGTATCACTGTTACATACTTCTCTGACACTCCCGACTTCCTCATACAATACCACAACTCCTCTCTAGGCACCCTGTCATATGCTTTCTCTAAATCCACAAAGACATAATGCAACTCCTTCTGACCTTCTCTGTACTTCTCCATCAGTACTCTCAGAGCAAATATCGCATCTGTAGTGCTCTTTCCTGGCATGAAACCATACTGCTGATCACTAATCATCACCTCCCTTCTTAACCTAGCTTCCACTACTCTTTCCCATAACTTCATGCTGCGACTGATCAGTTTAATCCCTCTGTAGTTACTGCAACTCTGTACATCACCCTTGTTCTTAAAAATCGGTACCAAAACACTTTTTCTCCATTCCTCAGGCATCCTCTCACTTTCCAAGATTTCATTAAACAATCTAGTTAAAAACTCCACTGCCATTTCAGCTAAACACCTCCATGCTTCCACAGGTATGTCATCTGGATCAACAGCCTTTCCGTTCTTCATCCTCTTCATAGCTATCCTTACTTCCTCCTTTCTAATCCACTGCACTTCATGATTCACTATCCGCACATCATCCAACCTTCTCTCCCTCTCATTCTCTTCATTCATCAACCCCTCAAAGTACTCTTTCCATCTGCTCAACACACTCTCCTCGCTTGTGAGTACGTTTCCCTCATTATCCTTTATCACCCTTACCTGCTGCACATCTTTACTAGCTTGGTCCCTCTGTCTAGCCAATCGGTACAGGTCCTTTTCTCCGTCCTTAGTGTCCAACCTTTCATACAACTCTTCATACGCCTTAACCTTAGCCTTCGCCACCTCTCTCTTTGCCATGCACCTCAGCTCCTTATACTCCTGTCTACTTTCTTCATCTCTCTGACAATACCACTTCTTCTTTGCCAACCTCTTTCTCTGTATACTCTCCTGTACTTCCTCATTCCACCACCAGGTCTCCTTGTCCTCCTTCCTCTTTCCAGATGTCACACCAAGCACCTTTCTAGCCATCTCTCTTACTAGCTCTGCTGTAGTTATCCAGCTATTCAGTAACTCTTCACTGCCACCCAGTGCCTGTCTTAACTCATACCTGAACATCACCTCACAATTACCGTTTTTCAATTTCCATCATTTGATCCTTGGTGCTGCCCTCACACTCCTCCTCCTCTTCTTGATCACCAGTGTCATCCTACCAACCACCATCCTATCCTGCCTAACTACACTTTCCCCTGCCACCGTTTTACAGTCTCCAATCTCCTTCAGACTGGCCCTTCTACATAAGATATAATCCACCTGTGTGCATTTTCCTCCACTCTTGTATGTCACCCTATGCTCCTCCCTCTTGTAAAAATACATATTCATCACAGCCATGTCCATCCTTTTCACAAAATCCACTACCATTTGACCCTCTGCATTCTTTTGCTTAACACCATACCTACCCATCACTTCCTCATCCCCTCTGTTCCCTTCACCGACATGTCCATTGAAATCTGCTCCAATCACCAGTCTGTCATCCTTGGGTACAGTCATCACCACTTCATCCAACTCGCTCCAAATTTTGTCTTTCTCATCCATCGCACACCCAACTTGTGGAGCATATGCAGTAACAACATTCATCATTACACCATCAATTTCCAGCTTCATAAACATCACTCTATCCAACACTCTTTTCACCTCCAAAAACACTCTTAGCATACTGTTCCTTCAGGATAATGCCTAAGCCATTTCTCCTCCCATCCACACCATGATAAAACAATTTGAAACTGCTTCCGATACACTTAGCCTTGCTCCCCTTCCATCTGTTCTCTTGCACACACAATTTACCAACCTTCCTTCGGTCCATCATATCAGCTAGCTTTCAAAGTTCCGACCCTCACTATCACTGTCCTAGCCTTTACCTGCCTTCGGGCATGCCTTCCCCCTCTTCTCCTCCTTCAGCCAACAGTAGCCCAATTTCCGCCAGCACCCTGTTTGCCAACAGTACTGGTGGCGGTCGTTGTTAACCCAGGCCTCGACCGATCCAGTATGTATTTCTGTACTGTTGTCTGCATGTATGATTTGGCAAAATTTTACGCCGGATGCCCTTCCTGTTGCAAACCTCCCCATTTATTCGGGCTTGGGACCGGCACAAAGAAATGCACTGACTTGTGCAACTACATCTGTAGGCAGAAAAAGAAAATCGGATGCACTTCCATATAAGGCACATTACCTGCTTTCAAGCAGGCTCTTTTTTTTTAAGTACTTTTCCACTATTCACGGTTTACTCAGAGTTCACAGTGCAAAGTCCATCTTAATGCATGCAGATTGTCACATACTCAATTTCCTTAAACACATGCTTTGGCCATTCACATTCTAGACTCCATTTAAAGCAGCCTGATCCGGATTCATGTCCTCATCACTTCATGCTGATTATGAATGCAAACAAGAAAGTAACATCCAACCTATAAATATGTCAGGAGGCACTTTTCTGAAATGCCAGCTGTTTCTAGAAGGAAATGGAGCATATCTGGATGATCAGCACTGCCACATCCTAGCTCAGCTTTGGTGAGTGATCAGGTAATGTCTGATGTCAGACTGATAGAGGGATACAGAAAAAAATGAATTGATTTGTAAAAAAAATTTAAATGTTTAAATGGTATGATGTGGCTAGGATTTAGATGTAAAACATGGCTAGTGAAAGTCAACAGTTTTCAGGTCTGAGGCTGTAAGTGAAGGAAGTTTAAAAATTGTAAAATAATTTCCTCCTACAATTTCTGTTGAAGACTTGAACATGTCTCTTCCAGCTAGCTCTAATCCTAAAAAGATCAAAAGATGGGGGAATGAATCAACTGTAGGGTCTGTTTCCTCCACAGAATAGCTTTCTTTATAAGATGAATTTAAATGCTAAAACAGAGGAGGAATATGGTGAACTCAATTTAGGTAAAGGAACAGGATACAGTTAATACTGGAGAAACGATGATGTTTTTTTTTTCAGTGTGTATTCCACAGGGTATTGAAGATGTGGAACCCATGAGAATAGCACACTTTGATACCAATGGAGAACTCCCTGAAAAGTCAGGTACAGCAGTTGTTAAAAGGAATGTTCCTAAAAAGAGGTTAGATGTAATAATTCTGGTAGCAAAGGCAGTGGATCCATTTTGGTAGAAGGTGACGGGTATTAAAACCATTCCTTCTCGAATTGCTCGAATGATATCCGTTACAGTCCTCCATGTTGCAAGAATGGTTGATGTTAAACATGGCATTTTCAGACTGGTTAAAAAACAAAAATCCATTCTTAGCCATAGTCTTCTGTGTAGGTAATGATGTAGGGAATATGATCCGCAGCTGATATTAAGTGAGGTTTCTGAGATGATTCAGGCTGTTCTAAAGTTCTAAAAAAAAAAAAAAAAAAAAAAACTTTTTTCATTAATATTTTTCCTGAAGCTAGATCTTTGCATTAAGAGCTTTGGTAGATTGGTGTTTGTTTTCAACAATTCACTATATTTATTTCTTTGATTACATGGCTCATTATTTTGCTGAAGACGGTCTTCATTTTGAGTTATTCAATGAATAAGATTTTGTGCCCTAAGCTGGATAAAATACTTTTTTCCAGACGTGGATGTGATATCCCTTTGGAGAATATAGTCCAAAATATTACTGACAGTGTTGTCTTAATGGTTTTTAATGATAGAAGCTTAAATAATCAGGAGAAGGTAGAGGTGTTTATAACTGAAATTTGGTATAATGACAATTTTCTGCCATTACATCTCCTGGGATTTAAAAGATTTTACAACTGTCAAAATGTCTCTGGAGTAGAAGAGTTTAAATTTTGTATATAATTCTAATGATCTTAAATAGTTCTGGATGTCCGTCAGTAAATTCATGAAATTAACAATCTTTAACAATGCTTACAAAATTAATGATTTCTGTATCCAAGCAGGTAACTGTTTACTCACACCAACTAACTTTATAAACAGCATCCCACCCTCAGAAAGCCTCAAACAAGTAACTGCACATTCTAATAGACTAAATTCATATGACAACCCCCACAAACAACTTTACCTTCACCCAATCCCCATTTTTCTTCTCAAACATCTTATCAGCAAACTGCAAGCAACTATGCTTGCCTCATCCAGCTCCCATTAGAAAATGTTTGACATTCCACTGACAGAATATCCTACCCAGTACCCATCCTTGTCAGTAGATCCATTGCAGAAATATATTTATTTTGGAAACAATCAGATATAATGACTTTTCACAAAGATGGCTGAGACGGTTCCATTTTGCAGTACATAACCATTGCCATTCTGTCTCTCCTCTCCAAAATACTAGTAAAAGATGTCCACAAGCATCTCCTACACCATCTATTTACCAACAATCTCCTGTTCTCCATGCAACATGGCTTTAGACCAAGACATAGCACAGACACAGCCCTCCTCTCATTCATTAACATGGCCTACACTCACCTTGCTCAACACTTGCTAACTGCAACGATTTTTCTGGAACTTGCTGAAGCATTTGCTGATGTCTCCTGCAAACTTCTGCTCACAAAGCGCACCACCTTTGGACTCACCCCAACAGTTGTATCATGATTACTCAGCTACCTGTCTGACAAGACTCATTCTGTACTTTGGAAAGGCACCCTACTCATCTTTCCTACCTATCAACCTCAGAGTGCCTCAAGACTCTGTTCTTGGCCCCCTTCTTTTCAACATTTTTAATTATGACATGAACAAGTCAATTGACCATGAAAACCGTACCCTGATGATTCCACACCTATAACACATGATCACTCCACTGAAAAACTTCAAGAAATAACTCAGAGTTTTCTCTCAATTAGAAGGCTGGCTAAAATCTAAAAAAACAGAAACTCCTGACTTTCACAAATAGGAAAATAGCTAATACCGAAAAAATCCTAACTACTGTCTCCAGTAATGACCCCAGTGTCAAGGTAGTCAACCACTTCAAACTTCTAGGACTTCTCATGATTGACATATCAGCTATACTGATACAAAAAAACAACCAAAAGCTTGGCATGTATACAGAGTAAAACAGTTTCAGACTTCTCAAATCCAACTCCAAACTGTGCAATCCATTCTCCTAGCCCCATTTCTAGCCAGTCTTAACAAAGCTTCAATAAATACACTTTGATCTACCTGTAATAAAGCTGCTAAATTTGCTAGTAATCTCCATTGCAGAACTCATCACTGTATCCCCCTCCGTAGGTTTACAATGGCTAGAACTTAGCAAATTTCTCAGCTATGCATAAGTAAAAATGGCATTTACTATTCTCAACAGTCCCAATAGATGTCCAGCTATCCAAACCCTAATTACTCTGTACACAACAAATAGAGAACTTGGATCCGTGGACCTAAAACACTTTGCCATTCCTATTCCCAGATGTTAGTTTATGAACTCTCTATACTCTATACATGTTTCAAAACATGGGGGGGGGGGGTGGCGGCATAATGTTCATCTCATGGATACAAGGTGTAGGGTTTGATTCTGACCCCATGCTATTGGCTAGCCTCAAAATGTCTCTTCAGGGCAGTTAGCCTAGTGTTTACCCACAGTATGAGCCTAAAACTGTCAAACTGTCACCCACCCAAACTCACTACTTAAACAATTACACACATTTCCAACCCAACTTAAAGGTGTACCTCATTTCTACATTATAGTGCCATTATAGTAATACCTGATCACTGCTCCTGAGTAACCCCCTACCCTTCCATTTCCCTGCAACATGTAAAAATTTGCCCATTCACACCCCCCATTCTTTTTTGCTGGACTTGTTATAGTTCACCTCACACAGGTTAAGATTCTTCCTACTAAACAAACACCAAAGCTAGTTTTGAGCCAAGATCATTAGTAAAGTAGGAGAGTCAGAAATACTAATAGAATGAACGTACGTATTAGTTCCTGAAGCAAATTTTGCTTAAGATGGGGACTAGCCACAAGTGGTAATCTTGTTAGCAAGCTGTGTTACTATCTACATGCATCAGAAAATGAAGCAAGTCAACAGTATGGGAGAACTCAGCATCTTTGTTCCTTTTTGGAGATGACAGTAGAATATGTTTCAGTGTGCAGTGTTCAGTGATCAACCTCTAAAGGAACTGTAGACCTTCGAAGAGTGTACCACCAGTTAGTGCTGGATCATAAAGATTTGTACCCAGCCAGCTGTCCAACCCCCTCCATAAGTCACATAAATTGTCCAGTCTTCTAATATGGTGAGAGAAAGCATTCTACTGCAAATCTGATCAACTCTGGAATGTTATCAGTTGTATAGTTATAAACCTAGATATCTGAATAAATAGCTGTTTGTTCCTAGTTTCATTCCAGTGCCCAAAGCTGCTGCAGATCTTCTGTTAATCACACACATCTGAAGTCGGAACTTCATTTGTCAGCAACCTTTGGGATACGGATCCGATCTCGGATCCGAGCCGGCAACTTTTACCACAGCATAGATCTGAACTCCTAGCTCCTCCCTTTACCCATAATCCCCTGCCAACCCTGACTGACCTCAGATCTAGTTTGCCGCGCTTCAAGCCTACAAGCTGGATTTCGAGCTCCTGGTAGTTCAGTGAATTTTGTGAGAAAAACTTGACTTTTTTTTAGTACTTTCTCTTGTGTGAGTGTAGACTGTTCAGGTTCCCTCTTTTATATCTTTTTTGTAGAATTTTTTCCTCCCTACCCTCGCTGGTTCATAGTGTATGTTTGTGGTGTGTGTTTTCTGTACAACAATGTCAGAGGCCCCTAAAGCCATCTTTTCAAAATGCACCGAGTGTGGCCATAAGCTTTCACCGGCGGATGGCCACACCCGGTGCGTTAGGTGCCTTGGGGTTGAACACCTCTCTTCGGGATGTGCGATTTGTGCAGCGCGATTTGTGCAGCATTCAACCCCAGGGCACTTAAGGACCAGAGGTTGAAGCTGATCCTGGCGGGCCTTTTGCCCCCGGACTCAGCTCTGTCCTCCAGTTCTTCTGTGGCCTCTACCCAGCCCTCGGTGGTAGCCACCCCTGTCTCTCCCTCCGGTCGGGACTCAACCTCTCGTTTCGGCTCTGGAGGAGAGGGAGGCCGAAAATAACAAAAGGAAAGGAGAAGCACCATAAGCGGTGGGCCGAGGACTCTTCCTCGGCCCCGCCCGCCAAGCGGGCTTCTCCATCCAGGGTTTCTGGATCGCCTCCTCCTCGTGTTTTTCACCGGGACCTGGGGAGGAGGCGACCGGGTCCCCGTCGAGGTCATCGAGGCGACACTCTAGGTCTGCCTCGGTGGCCTCATCGAGGTCCACCTTCAGTATGTCAGATGCAGACATGGACCGGATGATGAGGAGGTTCATCCAGGCCCAGCTGCAGATGGGAGTGCTCTTGCCTCCCCCCCCCCCCTCCGGGGGGGGGGAGGGCTCGACCCCATTTTTTGCTCCAATTGCTCCTTCTCCGTCCTGCTTCCTGGGTTCAGAGCATTCGGAGCCGAGCCGCGTCGTATCCGGGGGTGGGTCGGTGCCGACAGTACTGGTTACTTCGGCTCTGACTGGTCCCTCAAGTTTGTCGGATCCGACCTCTCGGAGCCGTGGGCTGAGCTTCAGATCCGAGGGACTTTGTGTGACTTCGGCTCCGTCCCAGTCGGAGCACATGGGTCCCTCGGATCCGAGGGTCTCGGCCCCGGATCCGGTCCCCGCTTCGGATCCAAGTGGAAGCCTACTCTCGGAGCCTATTGAGAGTAGCTCCCCCTCTGCTTTTGCGGTGGTAGAGGGGGCACTGTTGAGTGCATCCGGACCTCCGGTCCTGGCTTCGGCTCCCCCCCCTGCACTCCCTCTCAGCTGGTCCGGGCTCCCATTACCCAGCCTTCGGGACAGCCTGCTTCAGCTTCTCTGGGTGTTCCTTTGGAACATGATATTGCTGGTGAGTCTTCCTCGGACAGCACCCCCGAGAAGGTCCCTCACAAAGCCAAGTGTAAGAGGAGGCACGTGGACTCACCTGAGTCCCTTACCAAAGATACGGACTTAGATAAAGGGGAAGGCTCCCCAAGGTCACCCCCCGAGGATGTCTCCTTTGGAGACATCATGGAAATGCTCAGGATTAGGGGAGGGTGGTCTGCCCCCAAGGCTTCCTCCGATGAGTCCGTATTCCTGGAAGCGTTCGAAGCAGGGCCATCTACCTCTTGGGTGTCCCCTCCCCCCGACCCCCTGGTGGACCTTATTTCCACCAGGGTTTGGAAGGAGCTGGACACTGTAGAGCCAGTCCCCAAGCGCCCGGATAGAATACTGAGTCCCCCTGCTGAAAGAACCCACTGGAGCAGAGGTCCCCCCGTCGATGCCATGTTGGTGGCGGCGGCCACCGAGAGAGAGCTGGCTCAGGAGAGCTTTGCGGTCCACCCGCTGAGTAAGGACTTTCGAGCGATGGACCGCTTGGGGAAGCGGGTCTTTAGTTCAGCAACCTTCTCCATGAGAGCGCTGAACTATATGGCACATGTCATCCGGATGCAGTGAGATCTAATAAAAGAATACGCTGCATCCCCCCCCCCAGAGTCCATGTCGGAAGGAGACAAGCAAATGTACTCCTCCCGAATGTCTACTCTACGTTCAGTTTCCAATACCTCTATGCGGCTCTTGTCACTTGCCACTGAAGGAGCCGCTAGAGCTGTCGGAGCCGGCCTGGTAATTAGGCGCCAGGCCTGGCTCTGACACTGTGACTTCTCGGAACCCTTTAAGGCATCATTCGCGAATGCCCCCTTTGATGGTTCTGCACTGTTTGGCAAAACCGTTTGCGACACATTAGTCCAGAGTGAGAAAGACGGGAAGACGTTGTCTGCCGACGGAGTCCACTTCTCTGCTCCCCAGAGGTCCTTTTCCAAGAACCAAAAGGGTCAGAAGAAGATGTGGTTCCGAAAATCGCAACAGTCCCAGTCTGCTCTGGACAACCAGTCCTCTCGTGGCAGAGGAGGACAGGGATGACACCGCCTAAGAGGCAGAGGGGGTCCCAGAAATTTTGGGTCCAGATAACCTTTCTCTGAGAGGCCCACGCAGAACCCCTGAGGGGTTGCCTGGCTGCTCCACTCTGGAGGCAGTCAAGGGGCATCTTTCGAAGCACCTAGCAATGTGGGAGTCCATAACAGATCGCTGGGTGCTTCGCATCATATCCAGAGGTTACCAAATTCCCTTTATTGTAACCCCCAAAACCAAAAGCCTCCCCGACGTACCACCCAATCAAAGGGAGGCAGCTGCTACAGAAATTCAGCAGCTTTTGCAAAAAAGAGCCATCCAACCCGTCCCCCCAGATCAATTCGGATCGGGGTTTTACTCCAGGTTCTTTCCGGTGCCAAAAAAGACGGGGGACTTGAGATCCATTCTCGATCTCTCTCTCTCTCCTGAACCTGGCAGTACCCAAAGAAAAGTTCCGAATGGTCACCTTACAATCTATTCTCCCCCTATTACGGGAGAAGGACTGTATGTGCTCAATAGACCTCAAGGATGCGTACTACCACATTTTAGTAGACAGATGCTCCAGGAGGTTCCTCCGCTTCCGCTGGGAGCCAGTCACTTTCAGTTCAGGGCCCTTCCCTTCGGTCTCACCTCAGCCCCCAGAGTGTTCACCAAAGTCTTGGCGGTCATAGTGGCCCACCTGAGGCTTCAGGGAATTCAGGTCTTTCTGTACCTGGACGACTGGCTCCTCATCACCCCAACAAGGCATCTACTCTCTTCAGGCAGGGATTATTTCCTCAACCTTGCTCCACGTCTAGGGTTGACTATCAACATGACCAAATCCTCTCTGGTCCCTACACAGGTAATAGATTTCATAGGGGCGAGATTGGATTCCAGAATAATGCTTGCCTTCCTGACTCCCGATCGGCTTCAGAACCTGAGGTTGCATGTCCAGGCCATTCTCAGACTTCCTGCTCCACCGGCGGAATTGATCCTGAGGGCCCTAGGGTCCATGGCGACAGCTATTCCTCTACTGCCCCTAGCCCGCCTAAATATGAGGGTCCTGCAGTGGACCCTCCAAGTACAATGGTCCCTGTCTCGCAACCCCCTGTCCCATCCTGTTCCCCTAAGCAGGACTTGCTCGTGGTGGCTCCAGTCCCTGAGTCTCCACACGGGACGACCATTCTCGATGCCTTCCCCCGTCGCCACAGTGACCACGGACGCCTCTCGCCTGGGGTGGGGGGGGCACTATTCAGGCAGAACGGTCTAAGGCACGTGGAACTACACAGAGACCTCTTTGCATATCAGTGTCCTAGAGATGAGGGCGGTGCTTTTGACGTTGCAGGAACTTCACAGCCTTCTTCCGACTGGGACGATTGCAGTACAAACGGACAACGTGGTTGTCTGGTACATCAACAAACAGGGGGGAATCAGGTCTTATCCTCTTTGTCGCGAGGCCATGAGAGTGTGGGAATGGGCGATTTCCACCAACTGCTTTCTTATTGCAACGCACATTCCGGGACGGTCCGACATCCTAGCAGACAGGCTTAGTCATTCAATTCTAACTCCGTACGAATGGTCTCTCAATCCTGTAGTAGCGAAACAAATATTTTCCCAATGGGGGCAACCCTGTTGCGATCTTTTTGCCTCTCCTACAAATACCAAATGCAACAGTTACTTCGCTCTAATCCCCCCTCAGGGGGAGTCCCCAAGAGACTTTCTAGTACATGCTTGGCCTCCCGGTCTCCTTTACGCTTACCCTCCATTGCCCATGATGCTGAAATTCTTACAGAAAGCCAGTCTGCTGGGGAGCAAAATGATCCTCATTGCCCCATTCTGGCCTCATCAAACATGGTTCCCGTACCTGTGGTCTCACCTGATTCATCCACCATGGATTCTGGATCCAATCCCGGATCTCATTACTCACCCTGTTGGTCTTCCGGCCCCCAACCTGGTCAACCTCAAGCTGACTGCTTGATTGCTCCAGTTCCACTCCTGATAAGGACTCCCAGAATCTCCTCACCAGTCAAAGCCATCCTAGTAGCAGCACATAAACCTTCCACCAGAAGAGTCTATTGAAGCAAGTGGAAACGTTTCTCCATCTGGGTGGAGCACCATCACTTGGATCATTTCACGGCGCCTCTCACGTCTGTTTTGGATTTCCTAACTACCCTTTTTCATCAAGGGGCTAGCTGCTCGACAGTCAAGGTACAACTAGCAGCGATTTTGCATTATCATGTAGGGCATGAATCGGGCCCTCTAATTACTTCCAAGCTTTGTAAAGCTTTCCTCAAGGGTACCTTCCTTCTCAGACCTCTGGTCAGGGAGGTAGTACCCCATGGGATTTGTCTTTGTTTCTCCAAGCCTTGACTAGCCCCCCTTTCGAGCCGGCGGCTACGGTTGATCTTAAATACCTCTCTTGGAAGACTGCCTTCTTGGTGGCCATTACTTAAGCTAAAAGGGTCTCTGAACTTCAGGCTCTATGTGTTAAACCGCCGCATTTAGCCTTCCATCCAGGTAGAGTTTACCTCAGGATCAATCCGTCCTTTCTGCGTAAGGTATCTTCGGAAGCTAATATTAATCAATCTATTAATCTTCCCGTGTTCTTTCCCAATTACCAGAACAAAGGAGAGTACACACTGCATTCCTTGGATGTGCACAGACAATTGCATTTTTATATTCATCGGACTGCTGGTCATAGGCAATCTGACCAGTTGTTTGTCTCCTTTGCCAAAACAAGTTTAGGCAAGTCAATTTCTAAAGTTACACTATCACGGTGGATAACTAGTTGTATCCTCTTTGCGTATCAGAGTTCGGGAAGGCCTGCACCTCAGGGAGTTTGAGCTCATTCTACTAGGGCCGTCGCTACTTCGGCGGCTTTTAAATCTAGGGTTCCCTTAGATGATATTTGTTCCACAGCCACTTGGGCCTCATCTCATACCTTTATCAGCCATTACAAACTGGATGTTGTCTCCAGAGATAGGGCATCCTTTGGTGCTCCGGAATGTTCTTCCATAAAGGCCACCCAGGATTCAGGTAGCTGGGGACTCTGTCCCAAAGATTGCTGACAAATGAAGTTCCTACTTCAGATTAAGAAGTTATGAACTCACCATAACGTTCCATCTGAGTAGGTATCTTCATTTGTTTGCAACCATCCCCCCCTCCTTCCCCTTGACCTATAGGATCTGTCTTGGATAAGCCCCTTCCGGGGCACAATAACAATGCTTATATCGGGCAAACTTGATCTGAGGTCAGTCAGGGTTGGCAGGGGATTATGGGTAAAGGGAGGAGCTAGGAGCTCGGATCTATGCTGTGGTAAAAGTTGCCGGCTCGGATCCGAGATCGGATCCGTATCCCAAAGGTTGCAGACAAATGAAGATACCTACTCAGATGGAACGTTATGGTGAGTACATGACTTCTTATTTTATATAAATACAAGGTCACCTGTCACTAACCTCTAATCAGTAGTGTACAGGAACAGTTTCTCCAGCCTTTATCTGTAGCGAGGCTTTTTTTTTTTAATTTAGGAATTTGTCTTGTATTAAACCTTTGAAATGTTTGACAGTTTTATTGTGCATTGATGACCTGTGTCGCTCATTAACAGAATTAGTGGCTGCAGTGGGAAGCCCATATTCTATCTTGGTAATGGGACATAATGCCCAATAACTTGTTTAATTTCTAATGCCAAATACCTTATTATAGTGTGGCATTCTTCAAGATGTTGATATAATTTTGTTAAAAACCAAGATAAGTTAATTTCATAGTGGAAGCCATAGGTCTAACAGATGCCCAAGTACTTGAAAGCATTTAATTTTCCCAAGGCACATGCATTCTCAGTGATGATGGTGCCATGGGTATTATGTTTGGGTGTGTGATACCAACCCTTAGTTTCATCAGGATTGTCATGAAAGGTGTGAGCATCAAACATTGCCCACCCATAAGGTCTTCGTTGTGCATAAGCACAAAATCATTTGATCTGGGGGTTAAATAAGTGAATGGCACTCAGAGTTAAAAAGCTGTGGTTAAACCATTAGCATGTCTGTTAAATAAAATGAAAGGGCTCCTAAATTAATTCCCATGAGACTCCACATTGAGAAGTGTTGCAAAAGGAAAAGTTTGAATTTCTGTTGTATGTAAAACGCATTTCTTCTCTTATAAACCCAAGTCAGTGACCATCTCTTGAATTTGTATCTCAGAAAAGACACATCCATGCAATCACATTATTTTATTTATTTTTTCATTCCGTTTCATCATCATCATCAATTTCCTTTTGCCCTCTGTTTACACATGAGGTTGGGGTGTTGTGTTCTGTCATACTATCTGTCTCGATTCAGTGCCACTCTCTTACCTTCTTCAATGCTCATACCTGACTGTCACAGGTCTTCTCTCACACAGTTCATCCACCTCTTTGCTGGACGCCCTTGTTTCCTTTTAACTTTTTCCTGTCTGGCTCAAATCTTCTTCATCAGATTGTTTTCTACCTTTCTGCATATGTACCCGAGCCACCGTAATCTGTTGTCTCTGACTTTATCTGCAGTTGGAGCTACTTTGGCTTTAACATTGATGTCTTCATTTCTTTGGCTATCCCACAGTGTGCATTCTACCCCTAGTGTCAGCCACTTCATTTTCGTCATTTATAGCTTCCTCAGTTATTCTGCCTTTACTGCCCAAGTTTCTGTACCCTTACAGTAGTACTGGTCATACTGCTGTTTTGTACACCTTACTTTGCAGCTTCTTTGGCATTCTTCTGGCATACACTAATCCTGACACTCTGTGCCTGCAGCCTCTCTGATTCTAGCTTTGACCTCCACATTCAGACTTCCCTTCTCCTCAACCACCCCTCCCAGATACTTGAGTTGTTAACCTGTTCCACTGTTTTCCATAAAGTCTCAATTCTTATCTTCTGATTTCCCTCATTTGTTGCCTTAACTGTCTTGTTTTCATGCCATGTGCCTTCAGCTTTGCATTCCCTTCCCCTGTGCTTTGCTGAAGTTCTTGCTCAGACTCTACCTGTAATGCCATATCATTTGCATACAGCAACTTTGTTGATCTCTCCCCGCCAATCTGTTTGCTAATTTAGTCGATCGCCATTTTGAACAGCAGTGGGCAGAGTGCTGAACCATCATGCACATCCACTCCCACTCAGTCACATACCTTAGTTAAATCCATCAAAATGGTGCCAGTGACTCAACCATCATCTGTATGCTAACAGTCCTGTAGCCAGATCAGAAGTCATTAAAAGACTGTAACACACTTGCATCCAGTAATACCTGTCCAAGATGGGTTTTCTCCAACATTTTGAAAAGAATGTGCTGTTTGAGATGGGCCTTTCTTAAACAGCATCCTGGAAGTTACCAGATTTGATATTAACATGTTTGGCTTACACGTCCAGTCAGCATAAATCTGAACTAGATAGATATCTGTGGACAGGTGTTTGCAGATCACATAACTTGCTTACACACCCAACCATGCACATACATGTACGCTTGTGCCTGTGCCCCCCCCCACCCCTATTTTTTACATTTGTTTGTAATGGTTTTTACTAAGATTTCCAAGCTGTATCAGTTTTTCTTTTATGTGTACATATTTATATTTTTTTAGCATCTTTAATTAAATATTTATTTTCTTATAGATCATGAGACACCATTTCATGGGAACCCAAGCCTTGAAGGTCTTTGCAGCAAAAGGTGATGAGGTAAGAGGGCTGTTAAACCACAGCTTCTTTCAGGGCATAAATAACAAGTGTTACTTTGATTAAAAATCACTTTGAGAAAACACATTTTTAAGGAAGTAACTGCAATATTATATGTACACAAATACTTCAGAAATATAATTGGACAATACTGAAGGAGTCTGTGGACTATAAACCCCCTATTTAAACAGCATTCAAATGTGTTTTTTAAGGTAAAGGGCATGAATCAAAATGAATGGTTATACTAGAGAACAGATTATAAAACATTTATCAGGTGATTTATTACATTACAGACTTTAACAGAAGGCACAGAATTTACTGTACAAGTGAGATGTTGAGTACCTAGAAGCACTGCATTAGTGATGTGATCAGATTTTGTGCATCAGGAGTATGTAGATCGAACTGTACTTACCTTACCTACAGAGTTACTGCATTGAAGACCTTTTGGGATCGGTCATGTTCTGATTAGTAGTTCTTCCATCCATCTGGGGGATGGGTGAAGAATGAAGATGTGTTACCCACTTAGTTTTCCTAAGGAGGAGAGGGATATGCACCTGGGAATCCACACTCCTCCTGAGTTCCTCAGTAGGCAGTGGAAAGCCAGTTGAGGCAGGTACTGTAACAGCAATGTAGGGATGTCTGCAAGCTTACATCCTTTTGCAAAAATAAACAGCCCTACACTATGCCCGCTACACGCCCCAAACCTAGGAGCATTACTGGACATATTCAAGGAAGTAGGCATTTGCAATACTAAGTCCCATGATGGCTCTTTGGATTATGGCTATGCTGTCATAGTCTTTCCTCCAAAAGAAAATAACTGGTAGAGCTGTGGTGACCAGCTGGATGGTCTGCAGATGTGGCAGTTGCAAAAGACTTGTACAAATGATGCATTAGGGAACAGCTGAAAATGAATTCAGATAGTGTAGGATTCAGGAAGAATGGCTTGCTTCATCAAAGCCTGAGTGGTGAATTGTTATTGGACTTCTGTACTAGTAATGCTCTTTCCATCATTAATACTGCCTTCAGACAAAAGATTGCTCATAACTGAACCTGGTACCACAGAACATTGAACCAAAGGTTAGTGATGGACGTTGTACCTCAGTCATAAGGCCTGAGAGCATATATTCTGCACACACTGATCAAGAGAAGTGGGAGATTTCAACTATTTGCTACCCTGTATTAAATTAGGTCCTATGGCAGGAATGTAGTGAAGGTGCTCTGGAAATAGTTTGCAGATGCTTTTTTGCAGAATGAGTTCAACTCCTATTCTAGAACAGCTTCTCCAGTACGCTGAATGGAGCTTGTCAGTACTTAAGTAATTGAATCAAAGTGATACCAAGGAGCTGTTGCCAAAAGGTGGTTGAGGCTGGTCATGGTGGTAAACCTAGGAACTCCTGGTGAACATTGGTGCTGATGGCAACACAGGAGGTGTATGGATTCCCTGGTGCAATGGTTGACGAAAGAAGCTTTCTTTGAAGTGCCTGGTTGAGGGGAGGTCTCCAGATATAATCCGTAGGTACTGACAGGCTAGGAAGACAACAGCTATGGCAGTCACTGAAGTAAAGATCTAGGTGTGTGAGGAATTGGGTGAAATCCTGAAGAATGACTTTTGGATGGCCTCCAAGAGGCCCTCGCAAACCATCTGATGACTCAGGTGGAGTGGCAGGACATTACCAAAGCAGTTTACATCTGACCTTGGCTTGGGATATTATTGGAGGCTGGAAGGAGCAGTTTGAGGAACTGCTGAATCTAGAAGATATGCCTTTCTCTAGGAGGCAGTGCCAAAAGAGGTGGGTGAGAATAAATCCTCTTCTTTAGACAGGATCACTGTAGTGGTCAAACAGTTCTCCAGTGGCAAGACTGCAGGATTATGTGAGATCTGGTTGGAAAAGCTGACTGGATGTTTGATATTAAGGTGCTGTGGTTTGTATGCATTTTTTACTTCTTTGGCATTCTTCTGTCATACAATACCCATGGCATTCTGTTTTGGTTGGCTGCAAGCCCCTGCGATTATAGCTTTGACCTCATTCAGATTCCCCTTCTGTTCAACCACTCCTTCTAGATACTTGAAGCTATTAACCTGTTCCACTATTTCCCTTCTATCTCAGTTTTCATCTTCTTCTGATTTTCCCCATTTGCTGCATTTACAACTGTCTTAGCTGCACACAGTTTCATCCCATGTGTCTTCAGTTTTGCATTCCATTCCCATATCCTTTCCTGAAGTTATTGCTCAGAGTCTGCCTGTAATGTGCCATCATCTGCATACAGCAACTTTGTGTATCTGCCCCCTTTTGCCTCTTTGTTGATATAGTCCATTACTAGTATGAGCAGCTGTGGGCTCCAAGCTGAACCCTGATGCACACCCATTCCCACTCAGTCATATACCGTGGTTAAATCCACCAAGATGGCAGCAGTGACTTGACCATATTAACTCTCTAAAGCCTAAAATGCCATTTTGTATACTTCAGTTCACACCCATACCACCTTATGGCATCCAGCACTTTTTTTGGGTCTGGCTTCTTTAACTAAGTGACTTACTAGCTAATAACATATGGTATTTGAAAGGGTAAGGAGTTGTTAACAAAGTGACTATTTTATTTTAGTTTTATTTGTCTTTTGATAACCAGGAAAGTCTGACTGATCAACTGGCCCATTTTCATTGGAGGCCCATGGAGAAAATCTGTACAACAGATTCAAAAACATTATGTAGAAGGGAAGATCAGCCCCACAACAGATTAAATATTTTACAATGAGTTGGGAAGAAAGGCTGCACAAAGAGACGCACACAAAACATTTTACAGTATCTGATAAGTAACTATACAAGGGGAGGAAATCCCCTCACCAGATAAAAACAAACAGATTGATATACATTTACAGAAATATTACTAGGATAAATTGTGATCAAGAATACATTCTGCACTACAAGTAGCAATAAACACTACAGAAGTGAATAGTCTGTGTCAAGTAAACTAATACATACTTTTTCAAAACATCGACTACATTTCTGATAGTAAATTGAGGTGAGAGAGAATATTCTGCTGCCAAAATAGAGGAATAGAACGAGATGGGGAGGGGTAATGAGCAGCGGGGAATATTAAGGACATGGAGAGAGAGTTTTATTATTAGAGAGATGAGAATGTTATGGAAGGACATTAGAGAGGAAATAAATAGTAGTAAGTGTTGGCTGAAGAGGTAGAAGAGCAAACATAGTGCATTATCACTGAAGTGAGAGCTTCTATAAATGTTAGGCTATTGCTACCTGCTAAGATATGAAGGTGTCACTGATTCAAAGTATGAAAGGCAGAGTTATTGGTAGTAGGTGATTGTACATATACAGTTCTAGGTATTGGATATTTTTTTGGTCTTGAAAATGTAAAGGTTGCTAGTATGTTTAAAGGATAAAGACACTAAGACTAGGCTGCCCAGTAGTGGAGAAATTAATCTTTGTTTGCCACTTATTCATATTTTAAAATTTATGTTCATATTTTTATAACTGAGTGACCTACGTTATTGAGGTGCATAATGTGAAACACTAATGTGGGAGATAGGATAATTCACTGTCAGTGCTGGTTTATATCTCCCTATACTGGAAACATCACAAATCGTTTCCTAGTAATTATGAAAATAAGCAATATTTCCATATGTTCTTTATACTTCAAAAAACAAGCGACTTAGAAACTGATATTATGTGAAACCGTAGATGCCATTGAAGAAAACTTCCTTTGATATTTGGACTCTATAGTCCGGCACACTGATGTCCCTCTCACCAGGCTGAATAAGGAGAAAATTACAGTCAGCTGCCTGTCTGGTGCCAGGATCCGCCACATAACGCATGCACTCAAGTCACTGCACAACAAGTACAAATATGACTGTCATTGTCCATGTTGGAGTGAATGACTTGAGACGTACCTCCCTGGACTACATGAAAAGAGACATGGAAGAGCTATCGGATCATGTGGCCCAGGCAGGTATGACCCTAGCCCTGAGTAGCATCCTGCCTTCGCCCCGAATGATACCACAATATAAGGATAAAATGATTGACTTCAACAATTGGCTAAGCTTATGGTGTCATTCAAAGGGGATCCAGTATCTGTCTGCCTGGGATGACATGATTGACAGACCACGATGCTTTGCCAGAGATGGTCTGCACCTGTCACCCCTGGGATTCAGGTTACTGGCTAAGGCTCTTGCCACCCCTATAGTGCCTTTTTTAGGCAAACTTCAAAGGACAAAACCACCACCGTAACAGGTACAAGCATGCAAAATCTGAAGGTAATGCTACTCAATGCTAGAAGTCTAAACTTCAAAATGCACTCTCTCGAGGCACTCCTCAAAATGGAGAACATCGATATCTGTGCAGTAACTGAGACCTGGTTCAAGGCTCCAGAGAGCACCCCTGCAATACCAGGCTACAACTCTTATCACACTTTTCGGCCACCAAACCAGGACCGAAACACTAAAGGTGGAGGAGTGTCAATATTCACCAAGGATATTCACACCACCAGGCTAGTCGGCCAACACAATGTGTCTGAAATTCTCCAAGTGCAACTAACACTAGGTAAGACTGCAATCCAAATTGTAGCTTGCTACAGACCCCCACCATACCCCAAGATTCTCACTACACCTTTCTAAACATACTGGAAAATATTAAGATAGAACCAAACACCCTAATACTGGGTGATTTTAACTACCCTGCCATTAACTGGGAAAACTACTCATGTCCCAACACCTTTGCGCAATGGTTCTTGGAATTCATAAATTCCAATGCCCTGGATCAACTAATCCATAGTCCCACCAGGGGCTCCAATATCCTAGACCTGGTCATTACCAACATGGGAAATCAATGCTCCATACCTATGGTCACCCCTCGTTAGTCAGGTCTGACCATAAGCTAATCACCCTTAACATCCACATCCCACCCCCCCCCCAGTAAGGAAACCACCATAAAAAGCTTCTCCAAAGCCAACTTCATGCTACTCAAGTCAGAAGTGACAAACTTCATAACACCCATGCAGACGGGAACTGAAAGTTCAACTGCTGAATCCTACACTAAGGCACTGTACGAGCACATCCACTCATGCATGAATCGTGCCATCCAAAATAGAACCAAAATGCTCTCATCCAAAAAAGGGAAGCCAATCTGGTGGTCCCCTGCCATAAACAAACTTTACAACAAAAGGAAGAAACTTTTGCAGAAAAGAGGAAAATCCCAGGATGCAAAAAACTCCCTTACTAGCCTCAGTAAGAAACTGAGATGCCTCATAAAATCCTCCAAAGCTAGTTACGAAAATAAAATTGCCAGAGGTTCCAAAGACAACCACAAAGCATTCTATAACTATGTCAAGAATCTAAATGGCAATGCTCAGATCTGCTCTGAGCTAAAACGGAATGGCATTAAATATACTGATCCAAAGGATATTGCCAATATCCTGGCAGATCGATTCAGTGCCAACTTCACCCCCCTTACACCGCCTAAATGGCCCATCTCAATACCGGAAGATTGCCAAATTCCAGTAATAACGGTCACACAGGTACAAAACGCACTCTCTAAAGCCAAGAATACAGCATCCATGGGACCAGATGACATCCCGGGCTGTGTACTACATGAACTACAATATGAACTGGCACCTCACCTAAGTGTCATGTTTAATCATAGCCTCACCTCAGGTTTCGTGCCCACTGAGTGGCAGAGCTACAGTTATCCCAATCCACAAGGAGGGATCCACCTTGGATCCCGGAAACTACCGTCCCATCAGTCTGACAAGCCTTATCTGCAAGGCCATGGAGCGTATTATCATGGAACTTATAAACAAAGACATTGGCAACCTTCAAACACTGGACCCCACCCAGTTTGGGTTTGTGAAGGGCCGATCTTGTCTCCTGAACCTGATTGACTTCTTTGAATCAGTCTCCAGAGCCATGGACAAGGGTAAGGTGGTCCACACAGCCTATCTAGACCTTGCCAAGGCCTTTGATACCATCCCCCACTCTGGAATCCTAGATAAACTTACTAAGTTGGGCATTAATCCCTATGTCATCCAATGGGTTGCTAAATGGCTTACTGATAGAACCCACACTGTAAAAGTAGCCGACTCCAAATCCAGCTCCAGACAAGTGGAGTACCTCAGGGTTTAGTCCTGGGGCCCTCTCTTGTTTGGCATCTACTTCTCTGAAGTACAGGTCAACACTAAGGGACTCTGGCTAAGAAAGTTTGCAGATGACTGCAAACTGGGAGCCATTATTGAATCCCCAAATGATGTGGATACTATACAAAAGGGCCTTACAGAAGCAGATGCTTGGTGCCAGAGCCATGGGCTCAAGCTCAATGCCAAGAAATGTATTGTTATCCCCTTTGGGAGAAAACATGTATTCATGAATTACCATATAGGTGGCAGTACACTAAACACAGAAAGTGTGATAAGAGACTTAGGGACACAGGTGGACAGTGGTCTCACCTTCAATAACCACATCGCCACAACCGTCAGGAAATCCTTCTATGTGGCACACCTCATCACGAAGAGCTTTTCATCCAGAAAAAAGGAGGTCATTGTCCCACTGTACTCATCCCTCATTAGACCCATTATAGAATACAACGCCCCATTTGGTATGTACCTCTCAAGACATCTGCAACAACTGGAAAGGCCTCAGAAATACCTCACTAAAAGAATCACAGGCCTAATGCAGATGCCCTACGCTGACCGCCTTAAAAAACTCCAGCTATACTCTGTCGCATATCATCTACTCAGAGGCGATCTCTGCTTAACATACAAGGCCATGTCAAACCCAGAGCTGTTGGACATGCTACACTTAAAGAAATGCCAATCCCTCAGAGCTACACGCTCCAGGGATCTAAACCTTGTCATCACAATAAACAAAACATGCTGGAGGGATAGGTTCCTGACCCAGAGACTCCCAAGACTCTGGAATAGATTGCCCATACATGTCAAGCAGAGTGCCTCTTTGGACCTCTTCAAGAGGAACCTTGACGATTGGATGGGAGAAAGGAAATTCACCCCAGGGATCACGTCAGTCGCCCTGCTAGACAGGGGTCCAGGAAAGTAAATAATGTGGGAAGAAATAGCCAGGGAATTGTTATGGCTAGGCTTGTATAGGCCCCAGGGCTGATAGCCTAGTACCAACCTATGAACCTATGACTGTAAGTTGCAAATCTTGAGAGACGGTCAGGATTATTTGTTTTGCTATTATACAATTAAGCATGTTTTCATATTTCAGTAAATATCTCAATATACATGCAGAGGAATTTCTTGTCATGTGACAGCTTACATCTAGTTAATAAAAATGTTCTAACAATATATATCTAGGTTGTACAGTTTGATATAAAAATTTGTGAAAGTTTACAAAAAAAATATCCTTTGGAGTTTCTGTGCATTATAATGTATTACAATATTTATGGACGAGACTAAGAATGCACCGATTATCACTGTAAAGAATACTTCTTACTGATAACATTACAGTTTGTACAGTATGATAGTTCACAAAATATTTACATTTATTTATCTTATGCTTTTTAAGTTTATTTTTTAAAAACTGCTCTGGGATGCAAGATGTGTGTAGGTTGCTAGAGGTGACATTCCACACCACATTGGTGTTAATGAGTTAACATTCCCATAGCCTGATCAGAAGCCATATTAGAAGACTCTAAAACACTTGCATCATGCCTTCCCAGGAAGACTGTTCAGAAACATTTTGAAAAGATTGTGCCTGAAGAAGATGGATCCTTCTTAAACAGCATCTCGTAAGTCACCAGATTTGATAATTTACACATTTGGCTTATATTTCAAGTTGGCATGAACCTGAACTACATGGGTATCTTTGGACAGGTGTTTGCAGACAAATGATCCCACGGAACTGCTGCACTAAAGATGCCTGCACATGTAGTATCCAGGAACTGCTGCACTCAAGATGCCTGCATGTGCAGTATCCAGGAACTGCTGCACTAAAGACACATATGGGTGTAGTATCCAGGAACTGCTGCACTAAATATGCCTGCATGTGTAGTATCCGGGAACTGCTGCACTAAATATGCCTGCATGTGTAGTATCCGGGAACTGCTGCACTAAAGATGCCTGCATGGGTAGTATCCAGGGACTGCTGCACTAAATATGCCTGCATGTGTAGTATCCGGGAACTGCTGCACTCAAGATGCCTGCATGTGTAGTATCCGGGAACTGCTGCACTAAAGATGCCTGCATGTGTAGTATCCGGGAACTGCTGCACTAAATATGCCTGCATGTGTAGTATCCGGGAACTGCTGCACTAAAGATGCCTGCATGTGTAGTATCCGGGAACTGCTGCACTAAATATGCCTGCATGTGTAGTATCCGGGAACTGCTGCACTAAAGATGCCTGCATGGGTAGTATCCAGGGACTGCTGCACTAAAGATGTGTGCAGGTATAGCACTGGGGAGCTGCTAAACTAAGGGTGCTTGCAGATGAAGTATCAGGGAACTGCGACATGAGGTGTACTGTCTGCAGACATATACTGGTAAAGATTCATATGCAGAAAGTGTAGCATTAGGAGGGTTTTATGCTGTGAAGTCTCCATGCAAATGAATGGTGCAATATTGGAAGCAGTTTCACTGTAGATTTGTGTAAAAGGTGGACTGTAATGAATTTACTGCTGTGGAGACTGGTACAGAAGCTCTTAAATACACAAAGGCGTATAAGGTATAGTATCCCAAGTGCTGCTGCATGCACTGTGTACAGACAAGGTATAGTGTTATGGAAATGCTGCACTGAAGGTTAATGCTGAGGTATAGGTGATGCTGCTTGGATGAAACATACTGTAAAATATGTAGTTTCTGAACAGTATTACATTAATGAGGACTGTGGCAAATGGCTGATTCTGGGACTCCTGGAAGTGGCACTTCTGTTTACAAGCTGAAAACAAAACGAGTGGTATTTTGACTCCATTTGGTATCCAGTAAACACACAAGTTCCTTTATCCTTTTGCACTTAGTCAAATAGCTTTTTAAATCAGTTTTTAGTGTTTCCTGTCATTTTTCATTTTGCATTTTAATGTATTTTCTCCGAATCTAAAGTTTCAGTTATTAATTGAAGTTGTTTTACTGTTTACACTGTTTTCAAGTGGGATATTTGCTGTGCCTCAGCTGTTAAATTCAGTTTTGAGTACATTTGGTCATTTTTCTGCCTTTTCCTTGTTTTCTCTCAGTTTGAAGTTGCAAATAGGAATTGAAGTGGTTTTACACGGTGTAGTGTTTTTTTTAAGTGGTATCGCTGCTAAGTGGATTAATCAGTGTTGTTGCATTTATTTGCTGTGTTTTTAGTCACCTTTCAAAGTTACAGGAAACAACCAGCTTTGTGAGTCATCTGGATCTTGTAGTGGTTATTCCTAGTGGCAGTAGGGTAATTGTTGCAGTTCCGGGAAGATGAACGCTAAATTTGCTGCTTTTCTTTGGCCCTTTCATTTTCCCTGTTTATTTTATATTGCACAAAGCTTTGCTTAGAGCAGTGGGTCTGCAGTATGCACTCCATAGCCACAAGCAGTTTTAGTTATAACTTTACACAACAGAACTCAACTTACCTGAATCCAATCATTAGACTCCTGCTGCAAATATATGCCTTATAATAAGCAGAGCTTGTAGCAGTGTTACATTATGCAACTTCACCCGCAACTACTACATATAGCTCAGCACTACTGTTTGGTAAAGTTCTTGACCTGTGCTATCACAGTGGAATATATACCCAAGTTATGTACATCCAATACCTATATCAGTAGACTGTAAATGTCTGTCTTATTGAAACTCTGCAACTGTGCAAATCAGTCAAGTTTTACTTCACACAGGACAATATAGAAGGTCAGCCTACTTATTTCTCTTCTGTTATCAGCCTCATCGCTTGAGGACCTAATAATGATGATGATGATGATGCATCCTATTTATTAACAGAGTAGGCCCACTGGACAAACAGTCCCTTTTCAGGGGCTACCTGGGAGCAATATTTGGTTAAATGACTTGCTCAAGCTCAGACAGTAGGCCAGTGATGGCCAAAGGAATCAAACACTGTACGTTTGGAATTACAGCTTTAGATTTCCTGAAGTAGTGTAGCAACTGCCTTTTGTTCACAGGTAATGAACTCTTACTAAACGCAAATAACCATTTTTGAGAGGTGCAAATATTTAAGAGGTATGAAGGCCTCACTCTCTCAAAAAATCACTGACTGCGAGTGTCGCAGTAACACATACACTGTGAGCCCATCCCTAAGACATAGTATAATGTCTTATGCTAACATTGTAAAGACATTCTTACCTAAATCTCTTAGACTGGTAATGATCAAGTAGCAACATAAAACAAAATCAAATATAATATCTCTGTTATCAGTCGTTATGAAACAGAGAGTCTCAATTTTAGTACCCCAGACCACTCTACAAACAAAAGTGTTTTAGTGATTCATGATCCCATAATGAAAAGCACATATTCCAAATGCATTAGGTTGGATAAATACAGCATGGCAGTAAGTTGTCTTTCAGGTGCCAGGATCTCAGACATCTAATATCCCCCTTCTGCCTCTTGTAGCAGACAAATATAACTACCACATGGTTATTGTGCATATGGAGTTGATTTGGGGTGAAAAACCCTGAGAAATAGAGAGCCATGTCTGCGCTTTTTCCATTTCACAAATGTAGACAAGATCCTGATTCTGAGCATAATCCTCTCTTCTGTATGAATGATGAGTATGTACAAAGAAAATATTATTGGCTTTATCAATTTGCTAAACAATTGATGTCATTCTGGGGGGATGCAGTATATGATAGCATGGGATGAGATGCTTGACAGTTCTGCTTGCTTTTTAGAGAGTAGTCTGCACTTCTCGTTCAAAGGCTTCTGCATACTGGTTAAAGCCTTTGCTGCCCCATAGTGCCTTTTTAGGGAAAATTGAGTTACATTCCAATGTAACAAGTATATCAGTAACAACGCATGATCAATTTATGATGACTGCTCGTTAGTACAAGTCTGAACACCAAGCTGCTCAACTTAGAGGCATCATGTATGTGTAGTTACTGAAACCTGGTTAAAATACCCAGAAAGCACTCCCTCCATACATGGCTTTAGTGCCACCAGTGCCATCACACTCATTGGCAACTGTGGAGGCATATCCATATGCATCACAGACCATATCACCTCTTTACAGATTCCTTGAGACTCTTAAATTGTACTTAATGAACTCCAGATCACACTAAAAATGAACTACCATTTTATCACCTGTTACAGAACCCCTTCCTCTGTTAATAAATAGGATGCATCATCAAGTTCATATCAGGTCCCTAAACATCACGGATGAACTCCCCATAAATAAGAACTCCATAATTCTGGTAGTCTTTACCCAACAATAAGTTGACTAGCGTGAGTACGCCACCAACATATGATATTCTCAGACGTTTTTAGACCTAACAACTTGATCCTTTGAATTTTTACTCATTACAATCCCAATGAGAGGACAAAATATTTTTGACTCGCTACTTAAAAAATTAGCATAATTGTACACTGCACCCCTAGTTACTTCCTCTCTAAATTGATCATAAGGTAGTAACCTTTTTCCTTAAATTGTCTAACCCCCTGAAGCTTGCATAGCAGAATTAAAAAACTTAAAATTCACTTGTAATGATATAATTATCACATCAGCAGACATATTTGCTGAGGATTTATATACCCAAGTAAATGAATTCAATGGGCAGTCCCATTCAGATACAGTTATAATGAGAAGTTTAAAATCAAGCCATCCTGGTGGTCCACCAGCATGAATAAAATCTGCAGTAAAAGGAAGAAAAGCTCATTAGAGTAAATAGTAGATAAGTCAAGGAAAATATTAGGAATTTGACTAAGAATTTTAAAAAGACAAAACTGTTAGATCTACTTAGGCATCCCATGAACCCAGATTGGCATCTGAAGCCAAGGACAATTCTAAATCCTTTTTTAGTTATGTTAAAGCAACACTCAACATGTACAGAACTCTTACTAAATGATAAAACTTACTCAAATTGTGTGGACATTACCAATATTCTAGCAATAAATACAGTGCAAATTTCACTCCTGTGCCAGCTTTGATCCCCACTTCATCACTTAAGAACATATGCTGAAAGTGCTGTCCAAGATTAACATCACTTCCTCCATCGCTGGGCTGTTTAAGTAGTACTAAACATGCCCTGGTGGAATTTGTCCATAAGCTATTTAACCTGAGCCTGGTTACAGGTTTAATCCCAGAAGTATGATGATGCCACTCCATAAAGGTGGCCCTACTACTGACTCCAGAAACTATAGGCCCATCTGTCTGAGGAGTCTCATTTGTAAGATATTGAATACAAAATCTCATCCAGCTAGATCACAGCAGTTTGGATTTGTAAAAGGAAGATCCTGTCTAATGAACCTTCTTTGGGAAGGTAACACAAGTTGTTGACACTGGTGAAACAGTACATACAGCCTTATCTTGATCTTGCCAAAGATATTATCCAGTGCAGTTTGTGTTTGTAAAGGGTAAGGCAAATGGAGCATTATATGGTAGAATGGATAGCAAGGTGACTAAAAGACAGAACCCACATAGTGGGAGTGGCAGGGGCAGCATAACAGAGCATAAAGGTGTGACCATGGTATCCTACAGAGCTCAGCCTTTTTGTATTTACTTCTGGGACTTCCACAAACTGAAAACCATGACCTAAGGCTAACCAACTTTTATGGATCATTGCAAACTGGGAGTCATTGTTAAATCCTTCTTTGACACAGATGCCTCCCAGCAGGTACTTAGTTATAACTTGTGGAGTATTGAAAGTGGGCTTAAATTAAACACTAAAAAAATGCAACATTGTTGCAGTTGGCAGATAAACCATCCCCCCAGCTTACCACGTTGATAATACCAATACTCGACTCCAAAATGAAAATGTAGTTAGAGACCTAGGAAACTGCCTTGATAAGTCCCTCTCCTTTGACTGCCATTCTGTTTGGTGCAGCTGATCACCAAGGAAATAATCTAAATCAAGAGGCTTTTGATCCTTTGTGTAAAGCACTGATCAGACCAATTATAAAGTACAACTCCTCCTTTGGAATGTTCCTCACTAGACATAAGAAACAATTGGAAACCCCCAGAGCTTGTTGACAAAGAGAATCAGAGGCTTAAATCATTAAGCTACCATAATAGGCTTTTAGCATTGTATCTCTTTTCTTTGTCTTATGAGCTGTTCAGAGGAGACCTATGACTTGCTTTCTGAGCAGTCAGGGACCCAGTAGTCCAGGAGCTGTCATAGCTTCATAAATCAGTTTCACAAATACCAGGATAAAGGATGTAAACCTATTTCTTCTCCTTGGTATACTGATTTGTTACTGGGTGTCTCCTTCACCTCTGGATTGGACTCCCCCTGTAAATATACTATAATAATAGACTATCTTCTTCAAACAATATCTGGATAATTGGATGAGTAATCATCAATTCACCCCAGGCATGACTCTAATAGCACTCCTTGAGAAAGGAAGTAGATTCTAGAGTGAGACCTGAGAAGGTGTAAATACCCAGTATCCTTTCACTTCTGTGGTTCCAATCATAAGTGAATGCTGCATGGAATATTGGGGTAGATAGTTTAAAACCCTAGAATCTGAAGTTGTTTTTCATTTGGTCTTCAAACAATGGGACTCTGATTCGGCACAGATCTGACTTTGTCGTATACTCCAGCATTGGAGCTGAAGTCCGAGCTCCTCCCCTACCTATAATGCCCTGCTCTACCTGCTCCCCTCAGATCTGGTTTGCCATAGTTTGAGCACCATGGATCACCGTGTTCTGAGCTCCTCTAAGGTTATTTCTTAGTTTTTCCAATCCAAATAGTTTTTTTGGCTTATTTCTTCCAACCTCTTTCTTCCCATTCTCTTCCTGTTCACATTGGTGCTATGAACTGTTTGGCACATGTCACCAGGCTGCAGAGAGACCTGGTTAAGGAATTCTCTGCATCCGCCCAGGGGTCCATGTCAGAGGAGGAAAAGAAGGTTTTCCCTTCCTGACTGACTACCCTAACAGCCATATCGAACACGTCCGCGAGGCTGCTTTCTCATGCGACTGAGGGCGCCTCTAGGCAGCCAGGACACGCATTGCCATTAGGAGGCACGCCCGTGTCTGGCTTTGTGCTTTCTCAAAACTTTTTAAGCCATCGTTCATTGACTGGTCCACTTTGTTTGCACCTACTGTTCATGACACTCTTACCCAGAGCGAGATAGATGGGAAGACCATGTCTGCTGTCAAAATCTGTTTTTCTATTCCACAACATACCTATTCTAGGAATCTGTGTGCGGACAAAAAGTTTTGGTTTTGAAAGTCTCAGGGCACTTCCCAGGACTTTCAGGGTTAACCTTCTCCCAGAGGCAGAGGGGGAAATGACAGACACCGTCCACAGGCAGAGGGGATCCAAGAAACCAAGGGTCTTGAGATTCATTCTTGGACAGACCCTTTCTACAATCCTGAGGGATTGCCTGACTGCTCTACTCTGGAGGCATTCTGGGGGGTGGTGTCTCTCTCTACATCCAACAGCCTGGGAGTCCATCACGAATGATCATTGGGTGCTTCAAATTGTATCCAGAGGTTATTCCATTCTGTTTCTTCATCCTCCCACCACGAAGAGAAACCTCCCGGATGTTCCACCTGGCCAACAGGAGGTAGCAGCCTTAGAAATCGCCAAGCTGCTTGAAAAGAGTCATCCAGCTCATCCCTCTAGACCAAGTCTAGATTAGGCATTTATTCCAGGTTCTTTTTGGTGCCAAAGAAAATGGGGGACTTCAGACCCATTCTGGATCTTGCCACCCTGAACCTCTCCATTGACGAAACAAAGTTTCAGATGGTCACTCTACAATCTATCCTGCCCTGTCTGCAGAGCAACAACTGGATGTGGTTGTTGGACCTTCAGGAGGCATACTATCACATTAAAATGAACAGGCACTCCAGAAGGTTTGTTCACTTCCAGCTTAAAGCCAGTCAGTATTCCCCTTTGGACTCGGAACAGTTCTCCCAGGTGTTTACCAAAGTGATGTCAGTAGTGGGAGCTCACTTGAGACCACAGGGATTTCAGGTCTTTCCTTACCTGGATGATTGCCTCCTCTCCACTCCCACCAGGCATTGACTTCTTCAAGCCAGAGATTACCTCCTCCTCCTAGCACCTTCCCTTAGCATAATGATCAATCTGGCCAAATCGAGTTTGGAACCTGTTCAAGTGTTGGATTTTATAGGTGCTTGGTTGGATACGATACATGGCAGGGTGTTTCTGCTTCCAGACAGGTTACTTCCACTCCAACAGCATATGAAATCTATTCCACGGACCCCTTATCTCCCAGCAGGTATGGTCCTTCAGCGTTTGGTTCCATGTCGGCCATTATAACCCTACTACCAACTGCAAACCTTCACATGAAGATTTTGCAATGAACATTAGCGGCGCAGTACTCTCCACTTGAACTTCCTCTGTCATACTCTGTCTGGCTATTCCAGGTTTGTTGGGACTCCCTTCGGTGGTGGATTCAGTTTTTGAACCACCTTCTGGGCCGCCAATTTGTTCTACCTTCCCCCTTGATCATGGTGACCATGGGCACCTCCCAGCTCGGGTGGGGAGGGCATTGCATGGAACAGAGATGGTCCAAGGCACATGGTCCTCCTTGGAGACCAATCTGCATATCAATGTCCTGGAGATGAGAGTGGGTGCTTCTGGTGTTGCAAGGCTTTCAAGCCTTTTATCCCACCGGGATAATTGCCATCCAGATGGACAACATGTCCAATGTCTGGTATATCAACAAGCAGAGGGGAACAGATCTTATCCCCTTTGCCGCAAGGCCATAAGATTGTGGGACGGGGATATCTCTTCCAACCAGTTTCTGGTGACAACGCACATTCCAGGGAAGTCCAACATTCTAGTGAGCAGGCGCAGCAGAACCATTCTGATGCCTTTTGAGTGGTCTCTGAATCCTTCAGTGGTAGACATGATCTTTCGAAAGTGGAGTCATCCTTGCTGCGATCTCTTTGCCTCTCCTTCCAATGCAAAGTGCAGTGAGTTTTTCTCCCTGAACCTCCTCCAGGAAAGTCGGCCAGAGACGCTCTGGTCCATGCTTGGCCTCCGGTCTACTTTACTCTTACCCTCATCTGCCTCTGATCCCCAAGTTTCTTCAGAAAGCAGAATGGTTGAAGACCAAAGTCATCCTCATTGCCCCCTTCTGGCCTTGCCAAGTTTGGTTCCCCACTCTTTGATCTCTGATGTGTCTGCCTCTGAATCCGGTTCCAGGTCTCATCTCTCAACCGTCAGGGATTCCACATCCAGATTTAGTCAGTCTGAAGCTCTACACTTGGCTTCTCCAGTTCCTTTGATGGCTCAGACTCTCGGGCTCTCTTCAGTCAAAACGATTTTGGTTTCAGCTCATAAGGCCACTACTAGGAAAATGTACTCCAGGAAATGGAACTATTTTTCCATCTGGGTATCACACCACAAATTGGATCCTTTTACAGCTCCTGTTCCTGCCATTTTAGATTTTCTAGTCCATATTTTCCACAATGGGGGTAGTTTTTCTATGATTAAAGTTCAATTGGCAGCCAGCTCAAATTTCCATGTGGGGGAGAATTCTGCCTCCTTGGCTTCTTCTAAGCTATGCAAGGCTTTTTTGAAGGGTACATTTCTCCTTAGGCCACCAATCAAGGACCCAGCATCTCCTGACTCGTGTTTTACAGGCTCTAGTTTCTCCTCCTTTCGAACCAGCTGCCCCTGTGGAGTTACAGTTCTTATCTTGGAAGACAGCCCTCTTGGTGACTATTACTTCTCCCAAGTGGGTATCTGAGTTGCAGGCATTGTCAATTAATCCTCCTTATCTTGTTTTCCATAAGGACAGAGTGACTCTTCGTACCAACCCCTCTTTCTTACCAAAAGTAACCTCCAAAGCTAATATTAACCAGGTGATTAATTTACCAGTTTTCTTCCCAAATTATTAGAACAAAGAATACAAATTACATTTGCTTGATGTCCACAGACAGTTGCACTTTTATTTGGATAGAACCAAAAATGTTCAACTGTCTGATCAACTTTTTTTTATTTTTTTCTAAGCCCTGTTTGGGAAAACCTATTTCTAGGGTCACTGTTGTTTATTGGATTTCCAGCTTATCATTTCAAAGGTTTGCCTGGCCCTGTCTGGGCACATTCTATCAGATCAGTGTCTTCTGCAGCCTTTTGGTCCAGGGTTCATATTGATATTTGCTTGGCTGCTACTTAGTCCTCCTCACATACATTTTATCTCTCATTACAAATTGGGCATTCTGTCCAGGAACAGGGCTTCCTTTGACTCTGCTGTGCTCCAGAATATCCTTCCATGAGGGCCTCCCAAGGTTATTGTAGCAAGGGGGACACCATGTCCCATAGGTTGAAGACCAAATGTAAAACAACAACTTCAGATAAAGAAGTTTTGTACTTGCCATAACATTCCATCTGAGTTGTTGCTTTTCATTTGTATTCGACCGTCCCCACTACTTTCTACTTCCTTTGGGCTTTGTGGTGGACTGGACAGATGCCGGTGCAGGCTTCTTCTTGGTCCGGGTTGAGTCTGGTGTGTGTCTATCTCTTCAGTGGTCGGGGATTAAGTTTTTCTGCTGTGGGTGGGTTGGTGCTGTCCTGCAGCAAATTCTATCTGAGGGGAGGAGGGAAAACAGGGCATTATGAGTAGGGGAGGAGCTCAGATTTTGGCTCCCATGCTGGAGTATATGGCCTACTTGGATCCATGCCGGCTCAGAGTCCCATAGATTGAAGACAAATGAAAAGCAACAACTCAAATGGAACATTATGGTAAGTACATAACTTTGTTTCTGCACTGAACGTTTTTCCTTCTGGCCACACAAACAAGAAAATTTGCAGACAGCCTTTTCCCCTTCAGCAGATTGCTAACTTACCTTAGAGGGGTGACTCTACTGTAGTCATTTCTGGTTCCACAGACTAGTCATCATCATCTCTGGTTTCCTTTGCAGTCTGTTCAGCCACCATGGACTGGGAGTCAGACAATGACCTGTGTGGCTGTTGGAGTGCCATTAGTGGTCATGGGAGACCCACTCTTGTTGGTCTATGAGGAAGATGCTGGGAATGCTTCTCTGTCTAGCCAGCTGGGATTATGTCCTCAACAGGAGTCTGTCTGCTTCTGTGAAGATCCCATTTAGAGAAAGTTAAACATTTATCAGTAAAGTTTTTTAAAGTTCCTTTTAATTCTGGGTATCTTTATGGATTTATTTAATGGTTAAAATATGGATAAAGTTTTTTTTTTTTTTTAATATTATAAAATCTTTACACCAAAAAAAGAGTAATACATGAATAAGTAGTAGCCCAGTTGCTAGTAATTAAACACACTCACCAAAGCGGTCTGGTATTGCCTTTGATCTTGTCTATATAAGAAACTGTTTTTACCGTTAATGATAATACAAACTGAGCAACGCTTATCTGCCTGGAAACTTTTAACTGTGAATAAACATATTGAAAGCAGCCACTCCCGAGCCTCTTCATTTAAGGTTACAGCTGTGCTGATAGGAGTCAATGTTCTGAATCCACGGAGAGAGAACAGAATTTCCTCAAGACTATGTGACAGCAGGAAAACTACTGTGGTCACCAGGGAACAAAAAATAGATCTGGTAGGGCACAATTAGTTTTTTCAGTTATTTAACTAAGACATGTTTTCTAATATACATATTTTTTGACCTGCATATCTAAGAGCAAGTATTCCTACCAGCCCTAGATCAACTTAAAGGGATAGAGACTTTTTTATTCTTTCAATCTGGGTGAACCTATACACATGTATATTTGCTGGAGTATCAGACTCTATAGTTTTTACTCTATATTAACATCATCCACTATTATAGTTTCAAAGGGCATTTTTGAGAAGACTCACCAGAGTACATTTTCCAGTGTTTTAGCTTTATTACTTGGAGGTATGTATATATCCATGATTGCAATTGTCTTGAGTGTTTAGTTTTAACATGGCTAGTAGGATTTCTGAGTTAGAGAAAGTTGGCAGGGTGTAGAGAAAAATAAATATTTCTGTTGTGCTTTTGTAGATAATAGTAAGGTGGTAGTGATAAAGGAGCTGCTGGGGATATGTTAACTTGTTGCCTGAATTTGATGCGTTGGGTCTGAGTTTGGGTAGATGTCACCACTAAATTTTATTTTCATGGATGTATGGTGGTACGTGTAGAGGTATTTTTGCTTGATTTTATGATGAATACCCAGTTTGTGAGTAGACTATTGCTTTAGCTAACTGCGTTTGAATAGTAGGATGTAGGAGTGTTGACATAGGTGGAGTATGTTTGGGAGATGAGGTTCGCAAGAAATTTGCTTGGAGGACACAATATAAGAGTTTTGTTGAAATTGTGAGGGTAATGGATGTTGGTAAGATGTTAATAGTGGAAGTAGGAGAAGAGGTACTGGTATGAGGAATTGTAGGAAAAGACATTTCTGAAATGTTAGAAAAAGAATTTGAAAGGATAGAGGATGAAACTGATGTTAAAATATGACGTAGGGAGAATTTATCTGGAAATAAGTCATGAAATGTAGAATAGGTTGTGTGTAATGTGCAGGTGTATAGGTGATTTTGTGATGTGTAGATGTTTGAGTATAGAATGCAGTAGTATAGAATACAGTAGTATATAAGAATATATATGGAGAGCTGTATGAAAGGTTGGACACTAAAGAGGAAGAAATGGACCTGTAGCAATTGGCTAGACAGAGGGATCAAGCTAGTAAAGATGTGCAGCAGGTAAGTGTGATAATGGATAATGAAGGAAATGTACTCACAAGCGAGGGGAGTGTGTTGAGCAGATGGAAAGAGTGCTTTGAGGGGCTGATGTATGAAGAGAATGAGAGAGAGAGAGAAGGTTAGATGATATGCGGATAGCGAATCATGAAATGCAGTGGATTAGCAAGGAGGAAGTAAGGACAGCTATGAAGAGGCTGAAGAATGGGAAAGGCTGTTGGTCCAGATGACATACCAGTGGAAGCATGGAGGTTCTTGGGAGAAATGGCAGTGGAGTTTTTAGCCAGATTGTTTAATGAAATCTTAGAAAGTCAGAGGATGCCTGAGAAGTGGTGAAATTGTTTTGGTACCTATTTTTAAGAATAAGGGTGATGTGCAGAGCTGTAGTAACTACAGAGGGATAAAACTGATCACTCATAGCTTGAAGTTATGGGAAAGAGTAGTGGAAGCTAGGTTAAGATGGGAGGTGATGATTAGTGATCAGCAGTATGGTTTCATGCCGGGAAAGAGCACTACAGATGCAATGTTTACTCTGAGAGTGTTGATGGAGAAATATAAAGAAGGTCAGGAGTTGCATTGTTTCTTTGTGGACTTGGAAAAAGGATATGATAGTGTGCCTAGAGAGGAGTTGTAGTATTGTACGAGGAAGTCAGGAGTGGCAGAGAAGTATGTAAGTGTGGTACAGGATATGTGCAAGGGTAGTGTGACAATGGTGAAGTCTGCAGTGGGAGTGACAGATGTGTTTAAGGTGGAGGTGGGATTACTTCAAGGATCAGCTCTGAGCCCTTTATTTGCACTGGTGATGGACAGGTTGACAGACGAGATCAAACAGGAGGCCCCATGGACTATGATGTTTGCAGATGACATTATGGTCTGTAGTGAGTAGGGACCACGTTGAGGAGACCCTGAAGAGGGGGAGATGTGCTCTAGAGAGGAGCGGAATGAGAATCAGCAGGACTAAGAATGTGTGTGTGTGAATGAAAGCGGGGATAGGGGACTGGTGAGGATGTGCAGGGAGTAGAGCTGACGAAGGTGGGTGAGTTTAAATACTTTGGATCAGCAGTTCAGAATAATGGTGAGTGTGGAAGAGAGGTGAAGAAGAGAATACAGGCAGGGTGGAATGGGTGGAGAAGAGTGTCAGGAGTGATTTGTGACAGGCGGGTACCAGTAAGAGTGAAAAGGAAAGTCTACAAGAGGGTAGTGAGACCAGCTATGTTGTATGGGTTGTAGATGGTGGCACTGACAAAAAGGCAGGAGTCAGAGCTGGATGTGGCAGAGTTAAAGATGTTAAGATTTGCACTGGGCGTGACGAGGGTAGACGGGATTAGGAGTAAGTATATTAGAGGGTCAGCCCAGGTTGGACAGTTTGGAGACAAAGCTAGAGGCACGATTGCATTGGTTTGGACATGTGCTGAGGAGGGATGCTGGGTATATTGGGAAAAGGATGCTAAGGATGGAGCTGCCAGGTAAGAGGAAAGGAGGAAGGCCTAAGATAAGGTTTATGGATGTGGTGAGAAAGGACATGCAGGTAGTTGTGTGACAGTGCAAGATGCAGAGTACAGGAAGAAATTGAAACAGATGATCCACTGTGGCGACCCCTAACGGGAGCAGCCGAAAGAGAAGAAGATTGAGTATAGGTGTGGGGAATGGCAATATGAATGAGGATAAATTTATGTGGTTGGGGGTCTTTTAGCAGTGTAGCTGTTCCTAAAGCAAAAAGTGCTGATTTAACGGAGTATGAATATAGAGAGATTCTGAGGTTAGAGGGGGTAACCAGTATATAGAGTTAAGGGGAAAGCTGGGAGATGATGCAGAGGAAGTAATGAAAGTTAAATATTAATCTGACTATAGTATATGAGAAAAAATCACATGGATGAATGGAAAGGGTATGACTTAATGGTATTGCCAGGAGGATGTATGAATAGGAGTGGATAGAGTACAAAGCTATATGTGAGGGAGAAGAACTGTTGGAAATGATGCTGTATGCTAGACGGAAGTTGGGAAATGGGTGAATAAAAACAGGAGTGCTTCTGTGATAGTAGCAGAGTTGTTTGGGGAGGTGCAGAGAATGGGGTGACACAGGTGATAGGTGTATGTGGAAAGTATAACACAGAAAAAAGTGGGGTGGGTGGAAGTGGGAGGTAGGGTATCTGGCGTCCCACCCTCAGAACAGTTATTAAAGAATGCAATCAGTTATAGCTGCTGATGAGTTAACAAGGATACCCAAAGAATGACGTTTTTTCTTTCGTTTATTGAATGCAGACACCAAGAAGCTAGTGATACAAAGTACCTGGCATATACAGTGTAATCTAATGGTCAAGAGGACGGATAGGGGCTAATGTAATTTGTCTTAGAGTGCAAGGACTATTCCTTTGGAGGGAATGTCACAGCCACTTTCCAGCACAGGGCAGTCATGTATGTGACTAAAATTAATGTATAGCTCAGCTCTTCATGTTAAACTTGCTTACATTGCACAGCAACAGTATTCTCTGTGAAAAAGTTCACAGAAGTGTGCTTGTGGCAGTGCTCCTGCTATTTAAGGGGACAAGGATTGATGTGATAACCACATGTTATTGCACAACGATAGCTACAGATTAATTTATCATTGTCATGGTCCATCCTGTCCTCATGAATGTCAGTCTGATGTAGTGCCTACATTCTGTGAAAAGGTTAAAGGAGGATATGCAAGAGTTGTGCAGGAAAGTATTCTCGGACATGGAACAACTTGCACTGCAACTGTTCTTGATAAGTATGAGGTACAGTGGGAAGAGGGTGGTTCCCTGCTTGACCTCTTGTCCTATGCGACACAAAAATCCATCACAACAAAATGGAAGCAAAGGGCTTCCCCTAATCTTCATTAGATTGTTAAGATAAAGACTGAGGTTAATGAACTAGAAATTCTTTTTTTTTTTCAAAGAATTTTATTAAATAATTAAAATGAACAAATATTTCCATGAAATTATAACATTTTTTTCTTTAAAGTTAAAAAAACAAGAAAATAAAAAAACAAACCTTCTAATATGTAAACCAGTGTAACTAAACTGTGTACAAAGACGTTAATCATGCAAAAAAATTCTTAATGTAGCTGTAGGATTAATAAAAATCATCTGTTTACATAAATTAATAAACTATTTTTCTAGAAGTTCATAGATGATATTCCATGAATTATATAATGTAGTATTCCTAGATGATCTAGATTTAATAGTTAACATTTCCAAATTAAATGTTTCAAGGAGTATATTTTTAAATTCCAAAAATGTAGGTGCTGTACTAGATTTCCAATTCTTAGTGATTGTTTTTCTAGCTATAGATAGTATAGACCAAACCAAAGGGAACTTATTCTCTTTTACACAATCAGGAACAGGGGTATTAAATAAAACAAGTGATTTAGATATAAAGAAATTATCAGTAAAAATTGTTTGCAACAAATTATTGATATCATCCCAAAATTTTCTTAAATATATGCAATTATAAAACATATGAGACTAGTCAGCATTCAATTCAGTATTACATCTCCAACATGTTATATAATTTTTAGAAAATATATTATGAGGAGTGATAAATGATCTGTTTAAAAATCTCCATGTGAATAATTTCCATTTTAATGTAGTAGTAGTCATACTTGCTGATTTGTAAAATATTCAATTTGTCTTTCTCTGAAGGGGGATTATTATTAAAGAAAAAATATTTCCAATAATTATCTGAATGTGTATCTAAATCACATTTAATTGCCCTATAAATGTTTGATAACTTGTTATTAGCAGGAGATTTATGCAAAACTGATAAAATCATATATTGTATTTATTTGGGAATTTTTTTTTAATTATAGGAGACGTAGAATCCAGTTTATTTAATACATATTGTCTAGTTTCTTGAAGCTCTAACCATAAACAAGAATCAAGTTTATACTCTTCCGAGAGTAAACTATTGGATTTTATCTCATTATTTATCATTTGATGCCAAAATGTTAAATGCTTTTGCTGAAATGTAGACATTTTTGTATAATCCGAGGAGAAAATAGATCTGTGTGTAGGCTATAGGGAAGAGTAAAAACATCCAATCCTTATATATATTATATTTAAATATAACATTTTTAAATGATTTTAAAAGAAAAAACTATATACTTAGTTAAAACTCAGAGAAGAAAATTCAGAAATATAATCTTTTAACCTCCAAATAAATGGATTATTAATTATATTTAGCTTATAGGAACTGTTTATATCTTTGGTATTTTGTGACAATACCTCTATAAACTATTTCCAGTTAGCAGTGTATTCCACATCAATGAGATGAGAGATTGTATTGAATACTGATGAAATTGAATAGATTTCTAAATTTGGTAAGGCTATACCCCCATTATTCCAATTATAAATATGGTATTTTAATGCAATCCTTGGCTTATTTGGTAACCACAAACATTTCTGAATCATTGAATTAAATGTTTTAATTATTTGGTAAGAAGGAGGTATAGATAAAGATTGAATTATATATAAGATTTTGGGGAGAAGGATCATCTTTATTATTAAAAGTTTATCATCCATAGTAAAGGGTAATTTTTTCATTTATTTATTACATTTTCTATCTGTAATAGACTTTTATTATAATTTATTTGAGTGCTATCTTTAATATTGTAAGTAATTATACCTAAATATGCTATTTGTTGAGACTGAGCTATATATTCATTATATTCATCAGGTATATTGTATTTTTTTGAGCCTGTTAAAAGAAATGTTGTTTTATTATTATTAAAAGTAAGGCCGGAATTTTTTTGAAAATATTCCATGTTTTTAAAACGTTTTTGTATAGATTCCCTTCTACTCCCAAGAGTAATCAATATGTCATCTGCAAACGTTTGTATTGTAGATGATATATTGGGGTTTAACTTGTATCCTTCAATATCTGTATCATGTCGTATTAAATTTGCCCATGGTTCCATTATTAATGAAAATAAAAGGGGATAAAGGACACCCTTGCTTAGTACCTTTTACTATTGGTATATTTTGAGATATACTAGTACCAATTTTAACATAAGCTTGGCTACCTTCATATAACAGAGTGATAAGATTGATAAAATTATTGGAGAAATTGAATTCCTTTAACAGAGTGAACAAATATTCCCATGTAACTGAGTTGAAAGCACAATTTATAGCTAAACTAACTAGGGTTAAATTTGTTTTAAGATTTTTCACCGAATCAATTAAAGTTAATATTCTTTTAATGTTATATGAAGTTCTCTTTATTATAAACCCTGTTTGATCACTATCAACTAATTTGGGTAAAAGTGTTTTAAGCCTTTCTGCTTAAATGGATATAAATAATTTGTAATCAGTGTTTAATAGGGAGATGGGTCTATAGGAGGTACACTTAGAGGGATCTTTGTTAGATTTTAAAATAGGAGAAATAAAAGTGTATTTCCAAGAAGGTGGAATTATGTATTTGTCCTGAACAAGATTAAATACTTTATAAAGCAATTTTAGGGCATTTATAGGTAGTAATTTGTAAATTTCAGGAATGATGCCGTCATTACCTGGTGCTTTATTTTCTTTTAATTTGGTAATGTGAGTTTGAAGTTCTTTGAAAGATATTTATCAATAGAAATACCTTGTTCCTCTGAAAGTCTTGTTTTAGTGTATTTATTAATAAATGTTTTTATTTCCTCTTTAGAGTTAATATCAATAGTTGTTTGGTTGATTTTTATAAAAAACCTCTCTAAATTCAGTTAATATATTATGAATTTCCGATACCATTTTTCATTTTTTAGGGGAGAATATTTCATTAATGTGATTAAATCTATTTAATCTTTTTGTTTTATTAGCAAGAATTTTTAAGGATTTAGGGTTAGAAGAGAAATTTATAAACTTGAATTTTTCTATATTGATCATAGTTTTGTTTTAATATTTCTAGATATTTATTATTTAACATTTATTTCTTTTATTTTATCTGATATATCTTTATATTATATTATTTATATTATATTATTTATATTATATTATTTATCTGATATATTGAATCTGATATATTGAATTCAATATCATACCATATAGATAAGATGTTAGGGCATCCCATATGTAAATTTCTGATATATCATTAGTGTTAAGTTCTAAAAAATTCTGTACTTCTGTAGAAATGAAATCATTAAAATCTTTTAATTTTGTGATATAAGCTGGGATCCTTTTTATATGAATATTAAAATTTGGATTGGCTACCACTTCAAAAATTATAGAATTATGATCTAATAAAGGACATGAAATCACTGCTGATTTGTTTAAGGAATCTGTTAAATTATTAGAAATAAAAACTCTATCTATCCTCGAGTATGAGTTATGTCTATGAGAAAAAAGGTGTAAAACAAAGTAGTATCTGCAAAATAATTTATATCTTTCAAAAAATAAATATCTGAAAATTATTTTAATAATTTAGATGATGTGTAGATATTCTTCTCTTCCCATTAGTAGTAGAGTCTTTGTAATCTAGAATACAATTGAAATCTCCCACCAAAATAATGTTCCCTTTAGAGAATAGTACAATTTGATCTAGATGGTGTTTCACTGTGTTTATCCCTATGCCTGGGATCCAATATATGTTAATCAATGTGAAAATGTTACTGTTTATTTCTATGGTGACTGCGCAAAACATTCCTTTATTATCATTATATGTCTCTATTATTTTAGGAAAAGGCATGATGCTGTTCCATAGGATAGCTACTCCTCTCTTTTTCTTAGTATGTTCAGAACTTACTAAAATCGTATATGTTTTAGATTCAAGTCTGAATATATCCTCTGTTAAGTGAGTTTCTTGTAAAAATACTAACTGGGATTTATGTAACTTAAGATATCTAGTTAAATTTCTCCTTTTTATTAGGATTATTTAAACCATTAATGTTAACTGATATACCTTTTAGTGTAGTCATTGAAAATTAAATTATGTAAATATAAACATACTGATCTAAGAAATACACAAGAATATATCTAATAGGAATACTATTATGATCATTAGAACAAACATAGTGTAAGAGTATCATATTCTTAAAATTAAGGTTGTTTCCTACTGCATAAGATATGAATGTCTGAAAAGTTATTAGAAAATATTTATAACATAAACATGAAACAAAATAACCAGCCTGAACCCCTCTGGAGTTTAAAACTCCAAACTCGAATGACATCAGTCACTCGAATCGACCTCCTATCGAAAGCAGCATCCGTTCAGCACCTTCCTAAATATCTATAGTCATAACTATAAAAATAAGGCTTCTCATCAATAACCTAAACAATTTTTTGTATGAACCAAATATATAGATATAATGTTGTGTCAATTAGTAAATTAATGACAGCTACATCTCAGGAATAAAGTACAGAATTTTCTTACATTTGTTAGTAGGTTATTAAGAACTACTATGATCTATTAGTTCACTCTTCTGTTTTAAAGTAATCACATTTGATAAGAACCTTAAAAAGAGACTATGGCATTATTGTATTACCGAAATATGGCTAATAAAGGCTGAAGTGTGATATATAGTACTGCCATAGGTGATCAGCTAACTGGGACATAGTTGTAAATGAATCACCTAAGGGCCTTCAATAACCACTAACATTGGCAGCTAATAAATAAGATGCTAATAAAAGTAATTTTACTAACAATCAACTAACATACTGATTGTTCTGAAAGAAATGAACACTGCATTTCTTTGCCAGCAACCAAAGGTAGTGATTACTCATCAAGAAGTAAAACCAACAACATCCTGCTAGTTTTCTTATAGCCAAACACCCCGGTGCAGTCTTTCATAGAAGAGTGACTAATAAACCTTAAAATTTGATCTTCCATTCATTGCATTAATTTGAGTTACCTCAAAGGGTCCATCACCATACTGAAAACTAGTGAAAAGGTCATATTAGTTCAAAGAAGCAAGGTCCTTTAATAGCTCCTGTATACTATATAAAAGCCTTATTTAAATATAATGAGCTTTTTGTTATTCAGTTATAGCTTATACTATCTTTGAGTTTTAAAAAGCTATTTAATTAACAAAACAAAAGATGAAAATTTCACATTTTCTAATGATGAACAGATCTAACTATTTTTAATGCACCTGTCCTTGCAATATTATTGCTGCCTATGTGGTACATCAGCTTATTACACAAATGCATTCATAAAATAACTGAGAATAACCTATTATATACATCTATACATTTAACATTTTGATAAATGCTTCATGAATATTTTCTCAGCAAGTCAATAGTTATAAAAAATGTACATGTAACACAAGTATATAAACCACTTGTAGCGTTATTAAATCTTCCAAAAATGCACAAATCACAACTAGTATTTCTCATCAAGATATCGGCACCCTTGTCATATATAAAGCAAATATTTTATGAGAATAATATTCGTATATAAGTACATAAGGCTCAAGAATACCTATGATGATCTGAAAAAGTATTTAGGCTACATGCGTAGTATAATCCCTATTTATTTAAGAGATTATTGCATATAATGTCTTATAATAAGTTGAAAGTAGTACTCTAGTTATATCTTCTTTCCGTATGCTGTACGAGGAAACAAATTTGATTCAGTAGCTTCCCGGTGAGGATCAGAAGATCAATTTACTTCCGACGCCTTCATGATGACGTTTTAAGAAAGCTCCGAGCTTTCCAGCCGCAATGGATACCGCAGTCTCGAGCTCTTCATGAAGATAATACTTTCAAAGTTCCGGCGGGAAATAGTAAGTAAAACATTACTTAACTACATTTAAGGCAATGTCTCTAGATTCCCTCTGTACCGAGAGAGATGAGAAAGAAAAAAAGAAAAAAAAAACCTCGCATACACAACACGAAGCAATGACAGCTATCAAGCAAAGCTTCACCACACTATCAACCAGACTCTCCGGTTAATCTCCGACCAAAGCACATGGCACCAGAACATGCAATTAACACAAACAACACCACACATGTCTCTACAGTGCTAGAGCACCAAACCAGAGCCTTCAAATAAACACACCAACAACTCGGAAACGACAACAAAGCCCTTACCATTACTCCAGCCACACTGCCACTCACATCCTGGGTCAGAAGTACCATCACTAGCACAGTAATTCTGCAACTATACATCAGACCATCATACAAGATTCCTTTATCAAACAATTAACCATAAATCAACTAAAATACAAATACAGCAATTATAACTAAATAAAAGTTTTCCAACCACTATAAGAACCAAAATCAAGATAAACAAGTACGTCCCCTAATGATAAACACCACTACAAGACATCCGGAAGCATAGATATCCAAGACAGGAGAATCACTGCATCCATGGGAATCAAACCAATAAACATTAAGATAATTAATCTTAAAAAAAAAAAATCCCAACAAACGACTATTCTACAAAACAAAATAGATAACTATTTAGTTACGCAATTTACATTATATTAAATATAATACCAAAAGCTCACCTGGATGTCCGTTTTCATTTCCCCAACTGAGTGAATCAAGTGCAAATATGTACTTGTTATGATTCATCTTTTGATTTTTTTTTTTTTTTAGGGTCAAATGTTTTCCAAGTGTTGTTCTCAGCATTCCTTTTAAGACTAGGACTGGCCCACTCCATTTCGTCTACTTTTTCCAGTATGTTATTAGATTTTATATAAGTTATTGCATTGTCTAGGTCGTCAAAACTTGCAGGAAAAAGCAAATGTGTTTTTTTATTTTATTCTTTTTTAGTTCTCCGACTAAAGGCAAGAAAATTTTCCTTTTTGATAATACTGAAGAAGAATAGTCATTATCAAAGCGTATAATATTGTCCTTCAGTTTGATTGGGGATTTTGCCACGCAGTCTTTAGTACCATTTCCTTATCATGGGCTGATAGGAACTTTACAATAACAGATTTAGTATAATTACTCTTGGTGTTTTTAGATGTCACCATTGATATATGGGCTCTTTCAATACCATATGAAAGAGCCTCCGGCAGTTCAAGTACTTCAGGCAACCAGGAAGATAACATTTTTTCCATATTATTTCCCTCTGTGTTATCCGGTAAGCTAAAAATTCTCACATTATTTCTACGGGACCTGTTCTCAAGGTCATTAACCTTTGTCTGAAGAAGAGAATTTTGCTTCAACAGGAACTCAACATTATGTTCACTCTCCTGAATTCTGTTATCCATATCACTTAATGCAGTTTCCATTCCTGAAATCTGCTTCCTCTGTTGGAATAAATCTTCATGTAGAATGTCCATTTGGTGAGAACACTTTTCTTTGAAATTGTCAATTTTTATATCCATTTTGTCTATCTTGACACTTAGTTCCTGAATAGTAGTTAGTAATGACTGTAGTTCTTTTTTTATAGTTGTCTCTTAATGAGAAGATTTAGTGAAGCTCATCCTGTTCTTTTACTGTAGTACTTCCAAGTGTAACTTAGACAGGAAAACTTAAAATCTACTTGAAATTTTTTATATACTACCCTAATATATATTTTAAAGCATTAATTAAAATAAAAAAAACTATTATTAGGGAGGTTTATATCAATATTTCCTGTCAAAGTTCTGTAAAAGCAGAGCTGATGAGAAAAGCTGCTACTCTGTGCTCATCTTGGCCACGCCCCCTAATGAACTAGAAATTCTGACAGCAGATCAAAAGATGACTAGGAATAGAATGAAACCATGCTGGGTCTCTCTTAACCAGTTACAGATTTGAGGAAATAATATTAAGAATGGGTCTTTGGCTTGGTCATCCCTTAAATTTCACTAGAAATGGGTAGTGGTTGTGTAATTTTGAACTTTTCAAATGTTATCTGAATATAAAATGTTCCTGAGCAGACCATGATCACATTGTATTGAGTATGCAAAAATGCTAAAGGGTAACACTAGATCTAGTTTTAAACTTGAATATTCATACAGATAATATCACCAGTAAGGTAGCTGCACAACTAAAATTGCCATACCTCTCATTGGCATATGTAGCCATGGCCAAAATGTCTTTATCCCCAAACAGAATGTGCACTGCCCACAGAACACCCACTCCAAAAAAGTCAAATTGCCAAAATAGTGTTCAGGTTTGCCCTCCTAGCTAATGTCAGTTGTCATCACTGTAATCTAATAGAAAATGTGCAAAATACATCCTACATTGATCAATTACATTACAGTGACCATGAAACAGTGGCAAGCCACTTTGTAGCTAAACAATGATAGGACAGACTATTATCCCAGGGATAAAAATTCAAAGGGAGATATGCCAGGGTGACTCTTCATCACTGCTGATCTTTGTCTTGCCCTTAACCCATTAACCTATCTACTGAATAGAGTAGGTCATGGCTACTATTTGGCTCCCCCAAAAAACAACAGTGTAAAGATTTATCATCTTTTTGTGAAACTGTACAGTTCATCAGATGAGGAACTGAAAGCACAACTTCAAGTGGTCAAAACTTTATTATGATATAAGAATGTCATTCGGTCTTGATAAATGTGCAAACGCAACCTTTAAAGCAGGAAAGCTGCAGCAACAAGAATATATCAGTCTGGGACAGGAATGTGATATAAAAGAACTTGAGCAAGAGGGAGTGTATAAATATTTGGGAACAGATTAAGGATTAACATTAAACTTGAACAAATATGAATAAAACTTGGGAATATTTTAGAAGACTAAAATTAATACTGAAAACAGCTCTGATATCCAGGAACAAAGCTATAAACCAATTTGCTCTTCCTGGTCTAACTTGCAGTTTAGGGGTGATTGACTGGCTCCAAAAGGTATTGGATCAGTTAGACAGGAAAACAAGAAAAATGCTTATCAAATGATTTATAAAAATCATTGTATACCCAGATTATATATTCCCCATTTGGAAGGAGGTATGGGCCCTCCTCAAAACTGATTACATGTACAGAGCTGCAATCATAGGTCTGCATATATATTTGCTGACCTCACAAGAGCCAAACACAGAGAAAATTTGGAAACATGAGGAGAACAAGTCTAAGATGATTTCCCTGCTTAGTTTAGTATAGGCACGTCAGTGTCAAGCAGGAATGAAAATCAAACCAAGGTTGTCTGAAACTACCTACTCATCCTGCTATTACCTTGATTCTTTATAGATAGCTCCAGAGTCGGTTGTCATGGTCGAGGTACTAAGGTTTGCCCATTACCTGTAGATTCAGTTGTCGTGATCACAGTGCTAAAGCTAGTTCTTCAGTTGCGGTTGTGATGCTAAGGCTGCTCCATTAGGTACAGATTCAGTTGTTGTGGTCATGGTGCTAAGGCTGCTGTCTTACCTACATATTCAGATGTCATATTTGTGGTGCTAAAACTGCTCCATTACCTACAGATTAAGTTGTCATGGTAGCAATGCTATGGCTGTTCCATTACCTGTTGATTCACTTGTCATGGTGCTAAGGCTGATCCATTACCAGCAGATTAAGTTGTCATGGTCGTGGTGCTAAGGCTGGACCATACCTACAGATTCCATTGTCGTGGTTGAGATGCTAACACTGCTGCATTGTCTACAGATTCAGTTCTGGTTGTGGTGCTAAGGCTTGTCCGTTACCAACAGATTCAGTTGTCAAGGCAGTGGTGCTAAGGCTGGTCCGTTAGCTACAGATTCAGTTGTCATGGTCTTGCTGCTAAAGGCTAGTCCATTAGCTACAGATTCAGTTATGGTCACAGTGCTAAGGCTGCTCCATTAGCTACAGATTAAGTTGTCATGGTGCTTAGCCTGGTCCATTAGTTGTCATGATGCTTAGCCTGGTCCATTAGTGGTCATGGAGCTAAGATTTGTCCTTTACCTACAGAGTCAGTTGTCAAGTTCATTGTGCTAAGGCTAGTCTATTGGGTACAGATTCAGTTGTCATGGTCATGGTGTTAAGCATGCTCCATTTCCGTGAGATTCAGTTCTCATGGTCATGGTGTTAAGCATGCTCCATTTCCGTGAGATTCAGTTCTCATGGTCATCGTGCTAAGGCTGGTCCATTAGTTGTCTTGGTTGTGATGCTAAGGCTTTTCCATTAGCTACAGATTCAGTTGCCATGGGCATGGTGCTAAGGCTACTGCTTACCTACAGATTCAGTTGTGATATTCATGGTGCTAAGGCTTGTCCAGTACCTCCAGATTCAGTTATCATAGTCATTGCTAAGGCTTGTCCATTAGTTACAGATTCTATTGTCGTGGTCATGGTGCTAACGCTGCTCCATTGCTTACAGATTAAATTCTAATGGTTGTGGTACTTAGTCTTGTCCATTACCTACAGATTCAGTTGTCATGGTCACGGTGTCGAGGCTGGTCCATTACCTACAGATTCAGTTGTCCTGTTCATTGTACTAAGGCTGGTCCATTAGCTACAGATTCAGTTGTCATGGTTGTGTTGTTAAGGCTGCTCCATTAGCTAGAGATTCAGTGGTCATATTTGTGGTACTAAGGCTGCTGCATTAGCTACAGATTCAGTTGTCATGGTCGTAGTGCTAAGGCTTGTCTATTAGCTACAGGTATAGTTGTTATGGTCGTGGAGCCAAGGCTGCTTCAGTACTTACAGATTCTGGTCTCATAGTGATGGTGCTAAAGCTGGTCTATTACTTACAGATTCAGTTGTCATGGTCGTGGTGGTAAGGTGCCTCCATTATAGGTTCATAGGTAGGTACTAGGCTATCGGCCCAAGGGTCTAAGTAAGCCTAGCCAGCAAGGTTCCATAGCTTACGCCACCCAAGAAAGTTATTTTCCTGTGCCACTGTCCAGCAGAGAGACAGAAGTGATCCCCGGGGTGTATTTCCTATTTCCCATCCACTCAACAAGATTTTTCTTGAAGAGTGCTAATGAGGAACTTTGCTTGACATAGATGGGTAGCTTGTTCCAGAGTGTAGGAAGTCTCTGGGACAGGAATCTATCCCTCCAGCGTGTCCTGTTTTTTGTGGTGACAAGGTTTAGGTCCCTAGAGCGTGTAGCTCAGAGGGATTGGGATTTCTTTAGGTGTAGCATGTCCAATAGCTCTGGGTTTGACATAGCTTTATATGTTAGGCAGAGATCACCCCTGAGTAGGTGATATGCTACGGAGTAAAGCTGGAGTTTTTTGAGGTGGTCAGTGTAGGGCATTTGTTTGAGGCCAGTAATCCTCTTTGTGAGGTACTTCTGTGGCCTTTCCAGCTACTGCAGATGTCTTGTGAGGTAAATTCCAAAAGGGGCATTGTACTTTATAATGGGTCTATTGAGTCGATTGTGTGATGAGTAGAGGGGAACAATGACCTCTTTTTTTCCTGGATGAGAACCCTTTTATGATGAGGTGTGCCATGTAGAAGGATTCCCTGCCTACTGTGGCGATATAACTATCAAAGGAGAGACTACTGTCCACTTGGGTCCCAAGGTCTCTTATCACGCATTTGGTGTTAAGTAGATCGCTGCCTATGTGGTAGTTCATGGGTACAGAATTTTTACCAAAGGGGATGACACTGCACTTTTTGGCATTGAGATTGAGGCCATGGCTTTGACATCAGGCATCTGTCTCAGTGAAGCCCTTCTGTAGGATGTCCACATCATTTGGGGACTTGACTATGGCTCCTAGTTTGCAGTCATCTGCGAACTTCGTTAGAGGCCTTCTGTATTAGCCTGTACTTCAGAGAAGTAGATACCAAAAAGGAGAGGTCCCCTGTGGTACTCCACTTGTCACTGCTTTGAGGTTAAATTTGGAGCTTGCAACTTTTACAGTGTGGGTTCTGTCAGTGAGCCAGTTGGCAACCCATCTTGTGACGTAGGGATTTATACCTAGTTTAGTGAGTTTAGCTATAATTCCAGAATGGGGGATGGTGTTGAATGCCTTGACGAGGTCAAGATAGGCTGTGTGAACCACCTTACCCTCATCCACGAATTTGGTGACTGCCTCAAAGAAGTCGATCAGGTTCAGGAGGCATGATCTGCCTTTCACAAACCCGAACTGGGTGGGATCCAGAGTTTGGAGGTTACCAATGTCTTTGTTTATGAGTTCCATGGCCTTGCAGACCAGGCTCGTCAGGCTAATAGGTCGATAGTTCCCGGGATCAGTGGTGGCTCCCCCTTTGTGAAGTGGGATAACTGTTGCTGTGCGCCATTCAGTGGGCACAAAGCCTGGGCACAAAGCCTGATGCAAGACTATTATTGAACATGCTGCTTAAGTGGAGAGCCAGTTTGTTCTGAAGTTCGTGTAAAATGCAGCCTGGGATGTTTTCTGGTCCCATGGATGCTGTGTTTTTGGCTTTAGAGAGTGCAGCTTTTACCTACGTAGTTGTGATTACAGGGACTCTGCATTCTTCCTGTATAGATATGGGCCCTTTAGGGTGTGAGAGGGGGGTAAAGTTAGCACTGAACTGATCTGCCAGGATGTTGGCAATATCAGTTGGTTCTGTAATTTTCGTGCCTTTGTGCTGTAACTCAGAGCAGATCTGGGTGTTGCCATCTAGATTCTTGACATAGCTGTAGAATGCTTTGTGGTTGGCCTTGGATTTAGTGGCGATTTTTTTGTTTTCGTAGCTAGCTTTGGAGGAACTTAAAAGGGATCTCAGCTTCTTACTGAGGCTGACCAGGAACCTCCTCCACTCATGGGACTTCACTCTCTTTTGCAACAGTTTCTTCCTTCTGTTGTACAGTTTGTTCATAGCAGGGGACCACCAGATTGGCTTCCTTTTTTTGGAAGATAGCGTCTTGGTTGTGTTTGGGATCCATGCACTTGTGTAAGTGCTTATAGAATGCATTTGTGTAGGATTCAGCAGTTGTAACTGTATTGTCCATCTGCATGGGTGTCATGAAGTTCACCACTTCTGTCTTAAGAAGCATGAAGTTGGCTTTGGAGAATTTTTTTACTGTGGTTTCCTTAATGAGTGGCGGGGGCAGGATGTGGATATCAAGGGTGATAAGCTTATGGTCGGATCGGACCAACAAGGAGTTGACTTCAGGTGTGGAACACAGGTCACTCATGTTGGTAATGACTAGGTCTAGGATATTGTTGCCCCTGGTGGGGGTGTGGATAAGTTGATCCAAGGTATTCTAGTTTATGAATTGCAGAAAGCATTGAGCTAAGGAGTTGGTACACGAGTAGTTTTCCCAGTTAATGGTAGGGCAGTTGAAGTTGCCCATTATTAGGGTGTTTGGTTGAACCTTAATATTTTCCAGTACATCAAGAAAAGAGGAGTGGAAATCCTGGGGCATGGTGGGGAGTCTGTAGCAAACTACAGTTTGGATTGCAGTTTTGCCCAGAGTTAGTTGCACTTGGATAACCTTGGATGCATTATGCTGAGCAACTAGCCTGTAGGTGTGGATATCCTTAATGAATATGGACACACCTCCGTCTTTGGTGTTACGGTCCAGGTTACATGGCCGAAAAGTGTGGTATGAGTTATAGCCTGGTAGTGCAGGGGTGCTCTCTGGAGCCTTGAACCAGGTCTCAATCACTGCACAGATATTGATGTTCTCCATTTTAAGGAGTGCCTCGAGTGAGTGCATTTTGAGATTGACTTCTAGCATTGAGTAGCGTTACCCTCAGTTTTTGCTTGCCTGTTCCTGTTATGGTGGTGAATTTGTTATTTGAACCCTGCCTAAAAAGGGCACTATAGGGGCAGCAAGAGCCTTAGCCATTATCCGGAATCCCATGGGCGACAGCTGCAGGCCATCTCTGGCAAAGCATCATGGTCTGTCGACCATGTCATCCCAAGCAGACAGATACTGGATCCTCTTAGAATGACACCAGAAGCTTAGCCAATTGTTGAAGTCAGTCATTTTATCCTTGTACTGCCATATCATTCTGGGCGATGGCAGAATGTTACTCAGGCTAATGTCATACCTGCCCTGCTACAAGATCTGAGAGCTCTTCCATGTCTCTCTTCATGTAGTCCAGGGAGGTACGTCTCAGGTCATTCACACCAACATGGACAATGACAGAGTCATATTTGTACTTGTTGTGGCGTGACCTAAGTGCGTGGGTTATGTGGCTGATCCTGGCACCCAACAGGCAGCTGACAGTAACCTTCTCCTTGTTTAGCCTGGTGAGTGGGACATCAGTGTGCCTGACTGTAGAGTCACCTATGACTAGTGTGTTGGGTACATTGTTTTGCCTTATTGGCTGTGGTTGAGTTGCTCACTGAGTCTGTGGGCTATGTGTCATTTGGGTTGTGTTGGGGGATGGAGGTTGCTTGCATTTCTGCTTTGGAGGTCTCTGTTGATTTGACAGATTATTATTGAGAGCCTCCGCAAATGGTTTTGTGTTAGTGTGTGTGGATTTTGGTGGTGTAGATTTAGGGAGACTATATGATGAGTGTGGTTTCGTGCAAATGTTTACCTTCTCCTCATGACTGTCAAGTTCAGTCTTGGTTGAAGAGAGCTTTACCTCCTGTTTGGCTAGATAAGCGCATCTCTCACAGGTTGTAGTGTTGGGTGTTAGGAGGAGAGGGTTGTCTGTGTACATGAGGCAATTTCTATATTGTCTCAAGATGCCCAGATTCATCAGATAGACAGGAGAGAACACTGGGAGCTGACCCTTGGATATGCCTGAATAAAAAAAACTATTTTCCTCTATGTAAGTGAGGAAAGTGAGTACAAGAGCTGTTTTTCTCTAAGCAAGTGAGAAAAGTAAGTACAAAAACTGTTTTCCTCTAGGTAATGAGGAAGATTGAGTGCTGTAGTAATTAGTAGCTTATTTAGTGCTTACAAGTTCTGAACAAGAGCTGAGCATGAACAAGCAAATTTAAGTGCTAAAACTAAGAATATGTATTTGCACTAGATTAGTTACAGGACAGAAACAAGTACAAATGCAGGCTTTCAAATCAGAAAGTTGAGAGAAATGAAGATTGCCCAAACAGCCAATAACTACAATTTCTTGGCCAGAACCACTCCTTATGTGGTAGACAGGTTACCTAGTGCTTACCACTCCCACTGATAAGCTCGAAGGCTTCCCTCCAACACAGAAAGGCTTGGGAGGGCTCAGAAGCTTACATACAGTCCCGGATACAGCAAATCTGTATCTGGAACACTAGTTACAGGAAAGGTAGCTCCAGATTCAGTTGTCATGGTCACAGTGCTAAGGCTAGTCCATTAGTTACAGATTCAGTTGTCATGGTTACAGTGCTAAACCTACTGTTTTAGCTACAGATTCAGTTTTCATGGTTGTGGTGCTAAGCATGCTCCATTACCAACAGATTCAGTTGTCGTGGTTCTGGTGCTAATGCTTAAGGCTGCTCCATTACCTACAGATTCAGTTGTCATGGTCTTGGTGCTAAGGCTGGTCCGTTAGCTACCGATCAGTTGGCATGAGCATGGTGGTAAGGCTCGTCCTTTAGCTGCAGATTCTGTTGTCATCATTGTGGTTGTAATGCTGCTCCATTGCCTACAGATTCAGTTCTCTTGGTTGTGGTGCTAAGGATTGTCCATTACCTACAGATTCAGTTGTCATGGTCATGGTGCTAAGGCTGGTCCATTAGCTACAGATTCAATTGACATGGTCATGGTGCTAAGGATTTTCCAATTCAGCTGTTATGGTCATGATGTTAAGGCTGCTCTATTACCTACAGATTGAGTTATCATGGCCACTGTAGTAAGGCTCCTCCATTGCCTACAGATGCAGTTGTCATGGGCTCTGTGCTAAGGCTGCTCCATTAGCTACAGATTCAGTTACAGTGGTCATGGTGCTAAGGCTACTCCATTGCCTACAGATTTATTTTTGTCATGGTTGTAATGCTAAGGCTTGTCCATTACGTACAGATTCAGTTGTCATGGTCACGTTGCTAAGGCTAGTCCATTACCTACAGATTAAGTTGTCACAGTTGCTGTGCTAAGCCTCGTGTATCAGCTAAAGGTTCAGTTATCATGGTCACAGTGCTATGGCTGGTCGATTACCTACCGATTCTGTTGTCACACTGGTGGTGCTAAGGCTTGTCCATCAGCTAAAGGTTCAGTTGTCATGGTCACGGTGCTAAGACTGCACCATTAGTTGTCATGGTCATGGTGCTTAGGCTTGTCCATTACCAGCAGATTCAGTTGTCGTGTTTGTGGTGCTAAGGCTGGTCCATTAGCTGCAGATTCAGTTGTCATGATCATGGTGCTAAGGCTGCTCCATTACCTACAAATTCAGTTCTCATGGTTATGGTGCTAAGGTTGCTCCATTACCTGCAGATTCTGTTGTCATAGTCTTGATGCTAAGGCTGCTCCATTACCTAAAGTTTCAGTTGTCATGGTCATGGTGCTAAGGCTGGTCCATTACCTACAGATTCAGTTGTCATAGTCTTGGTGCTAAGGCTGCTCCATTACCTAAAGTTTCAGTTGTCATGGTCATGATGCTAAGGCTGAGCTAACCTATTCTCATAAATGTTGATCTGATTTGGTGCCTGCAGCAGTTATTGATATCTATGTAATCTGATTCCTTTCATTGTCAGGGAATATGGCTGTGTTCCTTGCATGAGATTTTGCAAAACCTGACTCCTGTCCTCTTGCAGCAGGACGTTTTTTGTCAAGTCTAGTGTCTTTCATACACAGTACTCCTGCCAGTTCTATTTTTCAGGTATTCAGACTTCTCCCCTGAAGTCTCTCTCATACATGATTTTGCATAAGGGGGCAACCCATGTATCCATTCTTTGGTCCCTCCAGTCTGTATTCCCTTGTGGCAGTCTCAAAGGAAGACCTGTCTGTTAAGTGTTCTGCTGGAGTCCTCTTGCTTTATTTCCTAGTTGATCTCTGGCCAGGGTCAGTCGGGACTGTATCCGTAGCAGTCAGATTATATGTGGCTATTTCCTTCCTATCCATTTTATAGTTTATCCATTGGTGGTGGTATCACTGAGGCTTAGAATCCAGTAGAAGGCTTAGTTTCCTACTTCCTTTCTGTCTGGGCAAGGCCAGTTTCCTTCATAGTTATCCTTGTTCCCCTTTGAGTAGTCACCAGCAGTGGAATTTGTTCTGTCTGAGCTTTATTTATTGTTGTTTCCATGCCCTGTCGTATCCCTGATACTTTAAGGGACAAGACTTATCTCTCATTATTTAATATCCTAATATTTGCCTTGCCTTCACCCTTTTCAGCCTGTGGTGTAGCTCTGGTACTACTGCTACTCCTTTGAAATCTTTGTCATCTAAAAACTTGCACAATCTGCTGTATAGCTTCCAGAAGATCTGAGGTGAACATCTGTCTGCTGCCATCTGATCGCTTCTTACTCAGATTCTCATTCACATTGCCTTGTCCCATGTTATGCACTGGTCTACATGTTAATCCAGACAAATGTGGACTGGTACACTTGGCTCATTTAGACCAGATCAAGATCTGTGTTTGGCTTCAGCTACTGTCCAGGAAATTTTTGAATGTAAGGATTTTGGAATATATATTAATAACAGTCTAAGTTTTAAGAATTATGTGTACATTGTTATGGCTAAAGCTACACACATATTGGGTATTTTATTTAAAAAAAATCAGGTATAGATCCCCATTATTTCTGGTTAAGCTGTTTACCACTTATGTTAGGCCAATTACTGAGCATAATTCTTCTTTTGACTCTATACTATAATTTATTTTTACTGGAAACATTCAATTCCACTAGGAGAATACTTAATTGTTGGAATCTGACTTATTGCGAACACTTAGGAAAACTTTATCTGTGGCCGTCTGTTAAACTATGTATAGCAAGCACATCATGCTGTTTGTAATGATGAGATTCAACTTCTTCTTCTTCTTGAAATGTTGAACTCTTCGAAGATTTCTCAAGGTGGAGACTCCACCTTCATTATCCCAAAAAGCAAAATCTCTCTGAAAGAAAGATTTATTCCTCATAGGTTAACCAAGAAATGGAAAGTAATATTGGCCTTGTATGTAAGGCAGAGTAGTTTTCTTGATGCATTTAATCAGGCATTTGGTTTGGATGTAATGTCTATCATACCTCTCAACCTGCAGACGTTCAAAATAGGTGCAAAGGCCCTTGAAAATTAGGTTTATGCAGCTAAAAACCTGGGCATCTGATTAGCATAAAATTGAATACCAAATACCACACAACTCTTCCTGCTTCCATTTTGAATGTGGTATAGTACTCAGAAACACATTAAAAAAGCTATGTGACAAAAATAATGGAAAATATAAGCACATTATCAAATAGACACTGTAAAATCTGTAGACTTTAACTGAGTTGCAAAATTCTACCACACAAGGTCATTATTTTTGCTTCTGAAAAAGAGAGATGTATGTTCTTTTTATTTAATTTATGGGTGCCACTAGTATATTGGTTATATAATGTGGTTTTCTGTGTACTATATAGCTTCAAGATAATTTGTAATGAGGGGTATTTACAAAAATTATATGAAGAGGTAAATTAAGCCAAGAAATAGGAGCATATCTCCAAAGTAGGTACATCATGTGCAGGGGTGAACCAGGCTGGAAAATAAGAATGTTCTCACAAAATAGCGATGGTTGAGAGGTGTGGTGATCATTCATGGAAGTTGGAGTCTGCATTCTAATGGTGTTAAACCTTTTGCACAGTGTTTACAAACTATGAAACTGTGAATTTGTGTACTGCATTTATATTCTATCCCCGTGTTTCAGGGCAGTGTACCCTGCTTGCCTCAAGATTTCTGCATTGGTTCATTTGAAAAATGCTTACTGTAGTCTAGGTCAAGAAAGTTATCCTTGCAGCAGTTTTCCCTTCAAATTTTACATATTCCATTGATGTCTTGAAGGCAAAGATATGTTGGGTAATTGTCACCCTTCCCTTCTTGACTTACTGCCCACTAATGGACTGGATTCAGCGTAATGGTTCTTAGTCACTCTTTGCTCAATTTTCATATTTCTCGTGGTTATTGAGGACTCGTTGCAGGCCTAATACTTTTCCTCGCATTGTACTCCAGTCTGAATTCATGTCTGTCAGTTTGTTGTAGGGCTTATTGGTTATGCTTGTTGGTGTTTCTCTGTCTTCTTACTAAATACCTGTTCCTTCTTGAGGTCCTGTGTTACTGGCTTGGTATATTACCTCTTTTTTATGCTCAGTCTTCCAAGGGCTCTGTAACTTATTACTGTTATGCTGTCCATCGTTTTCACATATATTCCTGAAACACAAGCTTTTAACAGTGATGATGAAAATAATACCCATTTGTTAACCAAGTAGGCCCACTGGGGATACAGTATCTTTTCAGGGCAAACCCGAGAGCAATGTCTGGTGTAAGTGACTTGCTCAAGGTTACACATTAGGTAAATGAGGGCTGAGAGAATCAAACCCTGTACCACAGGAACTACAGAAACCAGTCTTAACGCTCTGTGCCAGCTGCCAGACAATGCTCTTATTAATTCCCATTTTTCATCCAGGGCTAATTTTATTTCCCAGATGATAATCACATTACTGTCTCTCTGGCAGTTAATGTAATGTAATTAATTAATTAATTGATTTAATTAAATTCATTTACTTTTTGCTGACTGGGTTAGTCTTACTGAGCATGGCCCATTTTCAGAGGGGACCCAAAGAAAGATGCATTAACAAAATTAAATTTCGGGAAATAAAAATACTGGCAGGAAAAGCTATGCAAAACAGAACATTATTATGAAGTTTCATTCATAAGAGTCATATGAATTTCATGGACATTGAGTCTTGTGACTATTTTTGCTTTGCCTTTACTCATACTTAGCTGTGCCCTATTTCTGTAGGAGGGCTAGGCCAGTTAAGCCCAAGTTAAATTTTTGGGTGTCCATCCATTTGAAAGATTATAGTGTTATCTTAATCTGCAGGGGCAGTCTGTTCCAGAGGTAGGGGAGTTGTGTGATTAATCTTTCTCTCTCCACTGCATTTTATTTATCTGTTTCTCCCCACTGGATTTTGTCAGTTGGTGAACGTTTTGGTGCTTGGTTCTGGTATTTGTCAAACTGTTGCACTTACAGAGATACAAGAGATCCAGGCCAAGGCATAGATGTCACCTAGTCATAGGATTCTGAATAAAGGGGCTCTGCTTTCAGTCTGTCTTGGTAGCTCAGAGTATTTAAGCCAGTGAATAACTTTTCTAGGAACCTCAGGGGTCTTTCTAGTTGATTGATGCATCTAGACAGCTACATCCCAAAAGATTTCTACTCAGTAATTGCCCTAATCAGTACTGAAAATAAGGGAACGACTATCTCTGACATTAAGCTGTGCTAAAATACAAGGATTTTCTGGTTACTGTTGTCATATAATCGGAGGAAGTTATCAAGGTCTGTAACAACTGTTTCATTTTGAAGTGGGGTGCTGTGTATGATGTATGCTGAGGAGAAAGTTTATAAGCCAAATGTGATCATATTGTACTTTTCATTTAATTTGAACTTGTTTTCCGTATACCAGTTATTTACATAGGTTCATAAGTGTTTACTAGGCTAAAGACCACAAGGGCCTTTTTAAGCCTAGCCATGCATCCCAAATCTTTGACAAGTTCTGATACCCTTGATAGGTGTAAGCATGGGCCTGGGAGACAAACCATTTTTATTTTATTTTTATTGTATTTATTTACATTTTTAGGTTACCTATGTCCATTAGAGACTTGGGTGCCAAACCAGGGATGACTGTCTGGTTTCCCATCCAGCTGTCCCAAGTTGCACTTGAATTGGGTTACGGAGGAACTCTGTTTCACATGGATAAGGGAGCATTTTCCAAAGACTGGGTAGTCTCTTGGATACATACCTATCTCTCCAGCAGATCCTATTTATATCACAGGCAAGGTTTAAGTCTTTAGAATAGGTAATTGTGGTGCTGTTTGTTTTGTGGATGTGCAGGAGATCATCAGAGTGGGGTCTGACAATGCACTGTATGCCAGGCATAGACATCCCCTCAAAAGCCTGTAGGAGACAGAATACAGGGATAGGTGCCTTAAGGCGGTCTGCATAGGACATATTACTTACCCCTGTATTCTTTTAGTGAGGAACCTCTGTGGACATTCCAGTTGTTGGATATGCCTGGTTAGGTGCTTACCAAAGGGGGACACTGTACTCAATGATAAGTCTAATGAGTGCTAAATACAGTGGAACAATGACTTCCTTGGACTTGGATGCCATGCCTTTGTTTATAAGTTTGCGCAACATAGAATGATTTCCTCGCCACTGTAGACGTGTGATGGTTAAAGGCTAGATTACTATCTATGTGTGTCCCTAAGTCCCTGACTACTGGGTCAAGTCTAAGGGATGTATTGTCAATATGATCGTTACCAAGGATGGATGACTTACCAAAGGATACTATTATGCTTTTGTTGGCATTTAGTTTTAGTCCATGGCTCTGACACCGGTTGTTTGTCTGTGTCAGCCCCTTCTGGAGAACATTTGTGTCAGTGTGAGATTCAAGACGGCTCCTAATTTGCATTCATCTGCAGATTTAGTCAGCCAGAGGCCATTGACATTTGCCTTGACTTCTGAGAAGTAAATGCCAAAAAAGAGCAGTCGAAGGACTGATCCCTGAGGTACTCCACTTGTGACTGGCATCTTTGTAGAGGTGGACTCCCCAATTCTAACTTCATGGGTCCTGTCTGTGAACCATTAGCTATAACACCGGGTGACATACGGGTTTGTACCTAACCTTTTCAGTTCGTCAACAATGCCCAAGTGGGTATTGTGTCAAATGCCTTGGACAGGTCAAGGTAGGCAGTGTGAATGATTTTGCCATTATCCATTGCTTTGGTGACCTTCCAAAAAAGTTCACTAGGTTGAGTAGGCATGATCTGCCCTTGACAAAACCAAACTGGGTTGGGTCCAGTGTCTGGAGTTTTACTGTATCTCTGTTGATCATCTCCATGATAATTCTTGCCATGACTTTGCATACAAGACTAGTGAGACTTGTGGGTCTGTAGATGGCCCACCTTTGTGCAGATGGATGACTGTTGCCTCTCGCCATTAATGAGACATGAAGCCCATTTGGAGGCTACAGTTAAATAGTAATTCCAGAGGCCCTGATAGGTCATCTTTCATGCTATTTAGAAGGCATCCTGGGATATTGTCTGGGCCCATTGATGCAGTGTTGTTGGTCTTAGAGCATTAAGGATCTCTTCCCTAGTGATAGGGGAAGTTATATTTGATGATATTTCCTGAGAGGAATGTTGAGGGGGAGAGAGGGGGGTAAAGTTGGAGCTGAATTTAATCAGCCAGGAGGTTTGCTATATCTTCTGGCTTAGTATAGGTGGCTCCATTTACAATGAGCTTGGCACACAATTCTGTATTGCCTTTGAGGTTGCGGACATAGTTAAAAAATGCTGTGTGATTGTGCTTGGCCTGGGAGGCCAAAACTTGCCTCAATTTTGTCTTTGTTAAACTTTATTTGTCCTCAGAGTTTGATGAGAGTAATTTTATCCTGCTGGGTACTGCACCTCCTAATTTTTGCCATGATGTTCTTCCGCCTGTTATTACAGGCTATTGATTTTGCGATTCCATGAGGGTGGCTTGTTTTTTGAGTTAGTTCTGTACTTCTTCCTGGTGGGTACAGCTGCCTCTATGCTATTAACATGCTTATACAGGGTTTCTGTGAACAGTTCTGCATAGGCAGCAGTATTCTCAGGGTTTATGGGGGCTTGAAATTTTGCCAGGTTCTCATTTAAAACCAGGAGGTTAGCCTTAGAATAGTTCTTGAATATTCCAGGTTTAGCTGGGAGTCCAGGTTTTATTTTTTACTTCAAAGGAGACCATTTTGTGGTCTGACCTTACCAGGGAAGCCTTTACAGTAGGGGGTGGGCAGCACTCTCCCATGTTAGTGAGGACCAGATCCAGTGTGGTTGCAACCCTGGTTGCTGTATTGACTATCTGGTCCAGGGAGTTTGTGTTTACAACATCCAGGAATCTCTCTGTATGTACGTTTGGTGTTGTGTAGGATTCCCAATTGATAGTGGGGTAATTAGTCACCCATGAATATGGTATTGGGTTGAATGGTTAGTGTTTCTAATAAAATCTAAATACATGATATGGGTTTCCTGGGTCATAGAGGTGTACCTATAGCTTGCAAGAAAGTGGTATTGGATTTTGCCTATGGTGATTTGAACATGGAGCAGCTCAACTGCATTGTCCTGTTTGACCAGCCTTGAAGTATATTTATTATTGATTTAAATAGAGACACCTCCACCTTTAGTCCCTGCCTGTGAAGTAGCTGGCCTAAATGTATGGAAGGCATTATAACCTTGCACTGTTTTTATGCTCTCTGTGGGTTTAAACCATGTCTCAGTGACCGCACAGTCAGCATTCTGTAGGGTAAAGAGAGCTTCTAGGGAGTGGAGTTTTTTTTTTAGGCTTCTATCATTGAGCAGTAATACCTTTAGATTTTCTTGGTTTTGATTTGCTATGTCGGAAGTACTTTCAGTTTGGCATTACCTAAAAAGGCACTATGGGGGAAGACAGTGTTTTAGCTAATATTTGAAAGCCTAGAGGGGAGAGGTGCAGACCATCCCTGGCAAAGCAACGTCGTCTGTTGACCATCTCTTTCCATGCTGACAAATATTGCACCCCCTTAGAATGACACCAGAAACTAACCAGTTATTAAAGTCAATCATCTTTTGTTCTTATTGTGGCATCATCCTTGGAGAAGGTAAAATGCTGCTCAATGCTAGGCTTATACCAGCTTGAGACACATATTCCGAGAGCTCCATGATGTTTCTCTTCATATAGTCTGTGGAGGTACGTCTCATGTCATTTACTCCCATATGGATTATGATTTGAGTCATATTGGTAATTGTTCAGTGACCTGAGTAGATGCATAATGTGGTAGATCCTAGCCCCTGATAAGCAACTGACTGCGTCTTTCTCTTTACTGAGCCTGGTGAGAGGGACATCGTTGTGTATCACAATGGAGTCTTCAATGACTAGAATGTTGGACTGTGTGGTGGCTTGCCTAATGGGCTTAGAGGAAGAGGCTTCATGAGACGTAGCTTTGTGTGTTGAAGTGGGTGTTGTTTTGAAAGAGCGCATTTGGGGCTGCTAAGGATATTTCTTATGTGTACTTCATCTAGGAGGTCTTTGTGGTTTAAGAAGGTTAATATTAAATGTCTCATCATATGTGGGTTGATATGTCTGTTTTGAATTGTGCACGATGGGTGTAGCGTGTGTACTACTGACAACCTTATTGACATTAGGAGTACTTTTATGTGAAAGCTTTGGCTCCATTGACATTATATAAATACATCTCTCACATACCATATCAGTTTGTTTGAGAATTAACTGGTCCTCAGTAAACATGAGGCAATTCAGGATGCCCGTATCCACCAAACCAGTAATGGAGACAGTAGGAAAGTTCATATCTATGGCCACAGACCCATTTTATTGATTAGACAGTTGGAGACAGTTGGAGTGAGACTGCCAGTCGCTGTCAGGGAGTATCCAGTCTGCAATTATGAGGGCAGTGCTTGTCACTGCAAACTAGTTATTGGAGAAATTTCAGTTGTGCTTTTTACAGGAAAAATGTCACTCAAAGGTGAGTCTGTACAGAGCACTGTCAAACACTTGAGGATGAACTAATATGTAGACCATGACAATTTAAGGATGAGGTATTTAGGCAGATATTCCGAAGTTGAAAAGAAATCGAGCAGTACTTACTGAAAAAGAATTGGCTTGTCAAGAATGATGAAAAGAGGGAAGTCACAAGAATGGCTACTACCAATACTGATCTCACCATGGATTCACTCTGTTGGGATACAATGCTTCTTTGCTTTTTCTCTAACCAGAAGCAAAATATTAGCACCAGTCCCAAGATGAGAAGCAGGCCACAACCTGTTTGGTGATCCACAGTCTTGTCCCAGATGATGCAAGGGTCTGTAGACTTGTAGCCTTTTCCTGGTAGATGGCTTGAATAGCAGCCACAACAATCAGGAACGGTGAGCACAGACGCACTCTCCAACCAGAAACAGTCAGGATTCAATGCACTCTGCTCCTTCTTTCACCAGGACCAGAATATAAGCACAGATTCCAAGCTGTCACTTATAAAGCAGTTATGACACATAGCCCACATACTCAGTGTGCCACTCGACTACAGCCCATAAGGCATAACTTACCCAACACTCTAGTCATAGGTGACTCTATAGTCAGGCACACTGATGTTCCACTCACCAGGCTAAACAAAGAAAAACAGCTGCCTGTCAAGTGCCAGGATCCGCCACATAACACACACACACTCAGGTCACTCCACAGCAAGTACAAATATGAATCTGTTATTGTCCATGTTGGTGTGGATGACCTGAGACATACCTCCCTGGACTATATGAAAAGAGACATGGAGGAGCTGTCCGATCTTGTAGCCCAGGCAGGTATGACCGTAGCCCTGAGTAGCATCCTGCCATCACCCAGAATGATACCGCAGTACAAGGACAAAATGATTGACTTCAACAATTGGCTAAGCTTCTGCTGTCATTCTAAGGGAATCCAGTATCTGTCTGCCTGGGATCACATGATCGACAGACCACGCTGCTTTGCCAGAGATGGCCTGAACCTGTCGCACTTGGGATTCTGGATACTGGCAAAGGCTCTTGCCACCCCTATAGTGCCTTTTTTAGGCAAGGTTCAAATGACAAATTCAACACCGTAACAGGTACAAGCCAGCAAAATCTGAGGGTAATGCTACTCAATGCTAGAGGTCTAAACCTCAAAAGGCACTCACTCGAGGCACTCCTTAAAATGGAGAACATTGACATCCGTGCAGTGAGAGAGACCTGGTTCAAAGCTCCAGAGAGCACCCCTGCATTACCAGGCTATAATTCATACCACACCTTTCGGCCACCAAACCCGGACCGAAACACTAATGGTGTAGGCGTGTCCATATTCATCAAGGATATCCACACCTCCAAGCTAGTTGCTCAGCATAATGCATCCGAGATTATCCAAGTTCAACTAACTCTGGGCAAAACCGCAATCCCGATTGTAGCTTGCTACAGACCCCCCACCATGCCCCAGGATTCCCACTCCTCTTTTCTTGATATACTGGAAAATATTAAGGTATAACCCAACACTCTAATAATGGGTGATTTCAACTACCTACCATTAACTGGGAAAATTACTCATGCACCAACTCTTTTGCTCAATGTTTTCTGGAAATCATCAATTCCAACGCCTTGGGTCAACTTCTCCACACCCCCACCAGGTGCAGCAGTATCCTAGACCTGGTCATCACCAACATGGGTGACCGATGTTCCACACCAGAGGTCAGATCCGACCACAAGCTAATCACCCTAGACATCCACATCCCTCTCCCACCCCTCATTAGGAAAACAACCGTAAAAAATTTCTCCAAAGCCAACTTCATGCTTCTTAAGACAGAAGTGGCAAACTTCACGACACCCATGCAGATGGACAATAGAGGTATGACTGCTGAATCCAACACAAATGCACTTTATAAACACTTACATGAGTGCATGGATCGTGCTATCCCTAATAGAATCAAGATGCTGTCCTCCAAAAAAAGGAAGCCAATCTGGTGGTCTTCTGCCATAAACAAACTCTACAACAGAAGACAGCGTTGCAAAAAAAGAGTAAAATCCCATGATTGGAGGATCTCCGTGGTCAGCCTCAGTAAGAAGCTGAGATCCCTCATAAAATCCTCCAAAGCTAGTTATGAAAACAAAACTGCCACTAATTCTAAAGACAACCACAAAGCATTCTATAGCTATGTTAAGAATCTCAATGGCAATACTCAGATCTGCTCTGAGTTACAGCACAATGACACTAAATATACAGAACCAACTGATACTGCCAACATCCTGGCAGATAGGTTCAGTGCTAACTTTACCCCCCCCCCCTCACTCCCTAAAGGGCCCATCTTTATACCGGAAGAATGCAAAGTTCCTGTAATCACGGCTGCACAGGTAAAAACCTCACTCTCAAAAGCCAAGAACACAGCATCCATGGGACCTGACAACATCCCAGGCTGCCTTCTACTGTAGAATGAACTGGCACCCCACCTAAGTACCATGTTCAATCATAGCCTCACCTCAGGCTTTGTGCCCATTGAATGGAGCACCACGACAGTTATCCCACTCCACAAAAGGAGGGCCACAACAGACCTCGGGAACTACCGCCCCATTAGCCTGACGAGCCTGGTCTGCAAGGCCATGGAACGTATTATCATGGAACTCATAAACAAAGACAATGGAGATCTCCAAACACTGGACCCCACACAGTTTGGATTTGTAAGACGGATCATGTCTTCTAAACCTGATAGACAACTTTGAAGTAGTCACCAAAGCCATAGATGAGGGCAAGGTGGTTCACACAGCCTATCTAGATCTCGCCACGGCATTCGACACCATCCCCCACTCTGGAATTATAGATAAACTCAATAAACTAGGTATAAATCCCTATGTCACAAGATGGGTTGCCAACTGGCTTACTGACAGAACCCACACTGTGAAAGTAGCAGACTCAAAATCAGACGTCAAACCAGTGACAACTGGAGTACCACAGGGTTCAGTCCTGTGTCCTCTCCTGTTTGGTATCTACTTCGTTGAAGTACAGGCTAACACAGAAGGTCTTTGGCTAACTAAATTCGCAGATGACTGCAAACTAGGAGCCATAATTGAAACTCCTAACGATGTGGACATCCTACAAAAGGGCCTCCCTGAGACAAATGCCTGGTGTTAAAGCCATGGTCTCAAGCTCAATGCCAAAAAGTGCATTGTCATCCCCTTTGGTAAAAACTACGTACCCATGAACTACCACATAGGCGGTAGTCTACTTAACACTGAAAGTGTGATAAGAGACCTTGGGACACAGGTGGACAGTAGTCTCTCCTTTGATAATCACATCACCACAGTTGTCAGGAAATACTTCTACGTGTTACACATCACAAAAGGTTTCTCATCCAGAAAAAAAGAGGTCATTGTTCCTTTCTACTCATCAGTCATTAGACCCATTATAGAGTACAACGCCCCTTTTGGTATGTATCTCACAAGACATCTACAACAACTGGAAAGGCCGCAAAAATACCTCACAAAGAGGATTACTGGCCTCAAACAGATGCCTTACGCAGACTGTCTCAAAAAACTCCAGCTTTACTCCATTGCATATCGCCTACTTAGAGGCGATCTCTGCCTAACATACAAGGCTATGTCAAGCCCAGAGCTGTTGGACATGCTCCACTTAAAGAAATCCCAATCCTCCAAGCTACACGCTCTAGGGACTTAAACCTTGTCACCACAATGAACAGAACATGCCGGAGGGATAGATTCCTGTCCCAGAGACTTCCCACACTCTGGAACGGACTACTTATCTATGTCAGACAGAGCTCCTCATTAGCACTCTTCGAGAAAAATCTTGATGATTGGATGGGTAATAGGAAATTCACCCTGGGGATCACTTCTGTGGTTCTGCTTGACAGGGGCACAGGAAAATAATTTTCTTGGGTGGCGAAAGCCAGGGTACCTTTTTGGCTAGGCTTGTATAGGCCCTAGGGCCAATAGCCTAGTACCTACCTATGAACCTGTTACACTTTCTGGTGATCAGCAGTCTCCAGGAAATAATGTCACTGTACTCCTTCTCTCACCAAGAGAAAACAGAAGCACTAATCCCAAGATGACTACTGAGAGGCAGAATGTGGGGTGTCCAATAACTGGTGGTCTTGCAATAGATGTTTAAAGGTAAGATGAAAAAAATGCTTTATCCTAAACACTGCAGTGTGAGCTGAGCAGTTAGATATGAAAGTGGGTATCTTAACTATCTAAGTGGAGAACCACTATTTTTAAAAGAGAATGGTAGATTGAAAAGGGATGGGCACTTTTGTATTCTGGTCATATTGAATGCAGTGGGATGGCCAATAAATTTTACATAGGTGAAGGGGAGTGATTTCACAAAATGATAATTTTGTGCTTACTCACACCAGCCAATGAAAGGAGAGAGAGGGAAGGAGATGCGTTGTCAAGTCAACATATGGGACAGGCAACTAGAAAGACAGTGGTGTTTAAGAACACAGCAGTAACAGGGTAGGAGGGTAGGAAAAAAATTCTGTCCGACTCACAGGAGACACAGATGTGGTCTCTTTTCAAGTTTTAATATGCAATTAAAAGCAGAATACAAGTAAAACACAATGTAAAGAAAACAAATCACAGTATACAAAATAGAAAAAGGCAATAAAGTATTACAAAGTACAATAAATCAAAAGCAAACCAACCTTTCCCTCACAGCAATCTGTGACGGACTCTGTGTGAGCTTTTCCAGTAAAGCTTTGAATTGTTTTGTTAACCTCTTAAATAGAAGCTTTAGGTCTTAGCTCTGCCCCCTCAGTTCACAGATGATTAACCCTAACTGACCTGCCCTAACTTCTGTGTGGCTCCTTAATTGACCTGCCCTAATTTCTGCCTGACTCGCAAGACACACAGCTGTGGTCTCTCCAAGTTAGTTTTAATATGCAATTAAAAGCAGAATACAAGTAAAACACAGAGTAAAGAAAACAATTTCCAATATACAAAGTAGAAAATGACAATAAAGTAATATAAAGTGCAAAAAATTAAAAGCAAACTAAGCTTTCCCTCACAGGGGGTAGGGTTTTAGAGGGGGAGACTTTACATTAACTTGACAGTTTGCAGTCATCTGAAAACTTAGCCAGAGGTCTTTGGTTTCTGGTCTAAAAATCAGAAAGGTACCAGAAATTAGGGATCCTAACATTTTGTCCTGGGGGACACCACTGGTTTCTTTCAGGCTTTCTGATGAGACATCTAACACTTGCACTGTGTAGTTTCTTTTAGCCAGTTTGCTTTCCATCTTAACACACTGGGATTCATTTTTAAAAAGTTAGGCTTATTTACGATGCCAGCAAATGAGGTATGGTGTTGAATGCCATGGTCAAATCAATATATACCATATGAATAGCAGAACTACTGTAAACAGCCTGTGTAACCCTGGCAAAGAAGTTGACTAAATTAATTAGAGAGAATCTTCCCTTGACAAAGCCAAAATGCTGCGAGTGATGTCTGACATTTAAGATCAGTTTTAATATGTTATGTGGCTTTGTAAGTAAGAGTTGTCAGGCTGAAGTGTTTATAATTTCTAGATCAGTGGTAGGACCTCTGTTGTGGAGTGGTATCACCACTGTCTTGTATCAAAACTCAGGGACAAAACCTGCATCTAAAGCTAGGTTAAACAGTTTGAGAAGTGACTGTGCCAGGGCATGCTCTGTTCTGTTTATTACTCAATAAGATGCATTGTTCTGGTCTTAGAAAGCAACTTTGGTACATGTTCTATAATATAATAGGGGTTTAAGGGATTTAGAGATATGGTGTCATTTTTGTACAAGTTCATAGCACTGATGGATGTTTTTCTGTAGTTTTGTAATGTAGCTGAAAAAAATTATGATTGTCCTTTGCATTGGATGCTAACCTAAGTAGATGGGCTGGTTTAGTATACTCAGTAGTATTTTTCAGGTTTTTAGCAATATTTCTGATACTGCTCTTAATATGAGGGGTTTTATATCTGCTGTATAATTTAAGGAGTTTTCTTTCATTATAAATGTTATGTTGGAGCACTACCAAGAAGGTTTGTTTTTGAATTTCCCAGTTTATTTTGCTCTGGTTGAGAAAGCTGAATGAGCATAGAGCTCCTTTGCAAAACTATTTGCTTGTCATCGTTGGGGCTGATGCTGCCATTATTAACTTTTGAAACCTCACATAATTTGATGAGGTTAGCACATTTGAAATACTTGAATTTTGAGACATTAATATAAGGGCTTTGAAGATATTGAAAGTGAAAGTCATTAATTTATGGTAAAATTTGAGGTATTGCTGCTACAGGTATACTGAGGGGTAGGCTAAGTCTCCCAGTATAATGGAGTTCTTGTTTGAGAAATCAGTGAGTACATTTCTGAATCTTGCATGATTATCAGAAGACAGGGAGGGTGTCCTGCCTGGGGTCACTGCAGTAGCATTGCTAAGCGTCTGGTGAGTTCTGTGCTGAAAATGCTATACTGCTTGGTAAGGACCGTGTTCATGGGACAGAAGGCTGCATATATCTGCCACAGTAACAACTGAGCGTACAAGACTGCAGTAGGGTGATAGGGGCTTACAACACACTCCTTAGCAACTGTGTGATTATAGGTTCATAGGCGTTTACTAGGCTAATGACCATAAGGGCCTTTTTAAGCCTAGCCATACATCCCAAATCTTGGGTACGTCCTGATACCATTGATAAGTGAAACGGGCTTGGGAGATGAAACATTTACAAGCTAGGGCCTGGGAGATGAACCATTTACAGGTTTGCTGTGTCCAGTAGAGACATAGGTGCCAAACCAGGGATGAATTTCCTGATGTTCTTCGTGTTTCACTTTTGCAGTCATTACATTTGGGTTATCTGCCTGCAGGTAGCTCTCAGCCGGCCTGAATACCAGAGTCTTGGGATTTCTGCATCAGATGCTGTCGCTTCTTCCATGATGTCAGGTCGTCATGGGTATAAAACATGCAGCCGATGGCATTACATCAGTCTTTCTTGCCATGCGGTGCCCAAAGCAGAAGCAGTTCGCAAGTGCCGGTTGGCCGCTTCTTGAATTTTTCGTTTTTCGAGTTTCAGACCTGAAGTCTTCTAAAAGATAAGTATGCTGTGGGGGACACTTTTTTCTTGCTGTAATCGATGTCAGAAAACATTTAATAATTGTCTTGCCTGTGGAAAGCAAATACCTCAGAGATGTTCATTCTTACTGCATCATCTGTCTAGGCCTAGAACATGACGTCCCTTGTTGTCAGTTTTGTGCCTTGTTCAATGCCCGAACTATTCATTGTCGGGCTATTTTTGTCGCTAAATTCTTTCGCTCTTGATCTCCGTATTCCAAAATGGCTTTGGTAAGTCATCCGACTACTGATCTTCCGAAAAAAACATAAGGATAAAGACAGAGACAGACCGCATAGGTCCAGAACTGCCGATGACGCTACTGTTAAGCTCGTCGCCAGTCTGCCGGTACTCAGGCGCGTTCGCAGCCCCTGATACCCGCTTTTACAGATTCACAGACCTCCACTGAGACCCATTTGGAGTCTGGTATGCCGCAAGATACTTCTTCAACTATGGAACCTGCAGATGTCTCTACCTTGGATGGGTCTGGAGCTGCTGTGCAGGCACCGGCTTTTGATGGTGTATTTAGGCTTTCCAATTTTCATATTAAACCAATGACTTTGTTTCAAACCAAAAATACTGAATTTCTCAGGCCTACAGTTTGCACTACGCCTAGGAAACTGATGACCAAAGTGCATTCTCAGGCCCACATGCCACAAAAACAAATAATTAGAATGGCTGAAGATCTTTCTACTTTAATTAGGGGAAGTCAGCCTTCCCCCTCAAAGAGACCAAGAACTGATTTTCCTTCTGATTCTTCAGATCAGGAGTCTGATAACTCTGATCCTTCTGATTACCAGGACATACCCTTATCTACCTATGAGGATTCTGATGCAGAGGATTCCATTCCCTCTGCTTTCCCTCTAGAAGATTTTTCTTTTGGTGAAACTCTGCATACCCTTAGAGAGCATTTCCACTGGGAGAGCAAGGACTACTCTCAGTCCAAAAAGAGACTCAAGGAATTTTTAAACTTGCCTCAGCACAGGCCTTTAGCTATCCCTCCTGTTCTGGAAATTGTAGATGTCTTCTTGGAATCTAGCCTTACCGCTGATACTTTGCCTCTAGGAAACCTGACTGGTACTATGGAGTACCTGACTCCCAAAAATTCCTCTTTAAGAATCCTACTGCTGATCCAGAGACCATTTCCCAGGGACCTAAAGGCATTAACGCTACAATGGCCAAAAATCCTACCCCTTCAGACAGGGATTCTAGGGCTCTAGACAGATGGGGGTAAGAAGGTATACACCTCTGCTACTTTTGCCATTTGGGGCTTTAAATTGCCAGTTTCATATATTAAAGTATCAGCTACATATTCTGGAGCTAATTAAACAGAAAATGATATTGATTCCTGATTGTGCAGAACACCAAGAATTACAAGAGTTAATGCATTCTGCTAACCAAGTTGGTAAATATACTTTGCAATGTGGGTTTGATGCCTTAGAAGCATCTTGCAGGGCTGCTGTCACTGGGTCTGTTCTTAGAAGGCATGCTTGGCTTAAGGAACAAAACTTGCCAGATCATGTCAAAGCAAAATTACTAGATGCACCATTAAACCAAGAGAGTCTATTTGGCAATAAAGCAGAAGTCCTCAAAAGGATGGAGGCGAAAGCTAAATCTATGCAAACTGTTAAAGATTTCTTAAAGTACAGCCACCTAGATTCAGTAGGCATTGGCCTTCTAAAAACTGGTCTTTTCCAGTACCACCCAGGCTTTCTCAGTCCAAACCCAGGGGCAGCAGACCACCAAGATTACAGTCTCAAGGTATGCACAGATCTAAGCAATGGAGTGCTCCCCCATCCAAAACAGTGCGTAGTAAGCCGCCATCCTATGACAGCATCTCACAATGACTTATCCTTAACTCTTCCAAGCCTTTGGGAGGGACACTTGCTCTGCATGCCAAAAATTGGGAGTACATTACCCAGGAAAGATGGGTCTTAAAATTGTTTTCCAGGGATACAGATTCCACTTCCACTCACTCCCAATCCTAAGCGGATGGCCAGACCTCCCCCCAAACCAGTGGACAGAGGCCCAAAAGCAAGTACTTTCTCTTCTCAGTATCAAAACTATTCAACCAGTCCCAGCAGAACAAAGGGGACAAGGCTTTTATTCCAGGCTGTTTCTGGTACCCAGAAAAGAAAACTCTTGGTGCCCTATCCTGGATCTGTCCATTCTCAACACCTTTCTGATGGTTCCAAAATTCAAAATGCTAACTCTCCAACGGCTGCTTCCTATGCTAGCCAAGGACTCCTGGCTAGCAACCCTAGACTTAAAAGAAGCTTATCTGCACATCCCCTTAAGGGAATCTTGCAGGAAATGCATACGTTTCGGAGCAGGCTCTATGCACCATCAGTTCTCAGCACTTTCCTTTGGCTTATCTACTGCACCCAGGTTATTCACAAAATGCCTACCTCCAGCCATTGCATACTGCAGCAGAGGAGAAATCAAATTTACCCATACCTGGATGATTCTGATTCAGGCCGGACAGTCAGGCATTGCTACTACAGCACCTGACATTTGTAAAGAGACTTGTAACTTTACTGGGGTACACCATCAATGAAAAGAAGTCACATCTGGTACCCAGCCAATAAATTGTATTCCTGGGAGCAAGCTTGAACACAACTTCCCAGATGGCATTCCTCACTCCAGAAAAACAAATTTATTTGACAAACTACTTCAATCTACTGGCCACCAAAACCCGGCTATCTGCAAGAAAAATACTGCAAGGCCTAGGGTTAATGGCCTCTTGCATTCTACTAATTCCATATGCAAGACTGCAAATGAGGAAACTTCAATGGTACTTAAAAAGTCTCTGGTGTCAACATTCTCAAGACCTGGAAACAATGATTCCTATCATTCCTTGCCTAAGGACAGAGTTCCTTTAGTGGGCAGAGGCCTGCAAACACAAGGGGCTCCCTTTCACTCTACCCCCTGCCACCCAAACCGTAACAGACGCATCAGACTATGCATGGGGGGGCTCACATGGCAGGACAATGCATTCAAGGCAAATGGAGCCCAAAACAAATGCACCTACATATCAATCAAAAAAATGTTAGCTGTACAGAATGCTGTGACAGCCTTCAAAGGCTTTATTCTTCCAGGACAGCTATTGGTAAAGACAGACAACACCACAGTTATGTGGCACATAAGCAGGGGGGGACCCATTCCTACCCACTCTGCAAATTAGCCATGGCTCTGTGGAACACAGCCTTGAGCAACCAAGTGCACCTGCAAGCTCTATTCCTGCCAGGCAAACTAAATTCACTGGCAGACAACTTAAGCAGAAATCTCATGGACCCACACGAGTGGAAACTGGAACCCAAAATATTCATGCTTTTGAAGAACAGGTGGGGGGCACCAGAGGTGGACCTCTTTGCTTCCCCTCAGAACTATCAACTGAGCAAATATTGCACCAGAACTCCCCACAGCCAAGCTTGGAAAGTTGATGCCTGTCCTTTACCTGGAAAAGCCTCTCAATCTATGCCTTTTCCCTTCTGCCCCTCCTCTCGAAGGTTCTACTAAAGATCAAACAGGACAAGCCAAGGACCATCCTGATTGCTCCAGACTGGCCACGCCAGCACTGGTATCCTCTTTTGCGCAGTCTGACAGTAGTGCCACCATGGCACCTGCCTCAGTCCCCTTCCCTACTGTCCTAGCAGGAGGGCCAAATTTTGCACCCTCAGCTACAGACCCTGAACCTAGCAGCCTGGCTCATCCCCTGAACTCATCACCAGCAACCCTCAGTAAGCAGGTGCTGGATGTCATTCTTGAGGCAAGGAGGCCTAGTACTAGAAACTCCTATTTGGAAAAGTGGAAAAGATACTGTTCCTAGAGCCAGTCTCAGGGAATGGACACTACTGTGCCCAGCTTACCACATATACTAAATTACTTAACAGAAATGCTCCACAAAGGCCTGTCCTTCTCTTCAATTAAGATTCATGTCTCTACCATCTCAGCTTATTATAATACTGAGCCACCCCTCGTCTCTCATCCTCTGGTCAAACACTTCCTGAGAGGAGCCAAAAATTTAAGACCCCCCCCCCCCCAAGGAGAGCTCCCACTCCAGCCTGGGACCTTAAAAAGCTCATGCTTCCACCCTTTGAACTGCTGCTACAGCAGAGTTAAAATTCCTCTCATGGAAAACAGCTTTACTTCTAGCCACCACTTCAGCAAGTAGTGTGTCTGAATTGCAGGCCTTTATGGCCGTTGATCCCTTCATTATCTTCCATGTGGACGGGGTTTCCTTCTGGACGTAGCCCATCTTTTATGCCCAAGGTGATATCTAGTGCGGCTTTAAACCAGTCCATTCGTTTGCCAACTTTTTTCTCTAATCCTCAGAATAAAGGGGAAGGGATCCTGCACTCGTGGGACATGCACAGGCAACTTAGGTTCTATCTGAACAGGACTAAGCCTCTCAGAAAATCTGACCAGCTGCTAGTCAGCTTTGCTGCAGGGGCAGAGGGCAAGGCCATTTCAAATCAAACCATTTCTAAATGGATAGCACGCTGTATCTGTTTCTGCTACAAACATCAAGGGAAAACCTACCCCACAGGGGCTCAGAACACATTCCACTAGGGCTGCATCAACCTCTACAGCATTTCTCAGGGGAGTCTCTACCAGGACATCATGGAAGCTGCAACCTGGAGCTCTGTACACACTTTCACCAAACATTACCACTTGCCTATCTTTTCTAAATCCAGAGCTGGATTTGCCACAACAGTCTTACAGGGCCTGATTGCCAACCCTAATGCTTCTTAACTACCTCCACCCATCCTCAGCTTTGGGAATCAACTCAAATGTGATGACCGCAACAGTGAAATACGAAGAACATAGTACAGTTCATAGGTTCATACTAGGCTATCTGCCCTAGGGCATTTATAAGCCTAGCCAGAGTATGTTTGGCTTTCGTCACCCATTTTAAATTAATTTTGCTATGCCCTTTTTCGAGGTTAGTATACTGTGCCTCTGTCTAACAGTGACACAGAAGTGATACCCGGGGTAAACCTACGATCTCCCATCCACTCATCAAGACTCCTCTTGAAGAGAATCAATGAGGGACTCTGCCTAACCTGGACTGGGATTTTATTCCATAGTGAAGGGAGCCTCTGGGTTATGAATCTGTCCCTCCAGCATGTCCTATTTAATTCAGTGCTGAGGTTCAAGTCTCTCGAGCGTGTAGCTCGATGGGATTTGGATTTTCTGAGGTGCAGCATGTCCATTAATTCCGGGTTGGACATGGCTTTATATGTCAGGCACAGATAGCCTCTGAGCAGGCAGTATGCCACTGAGTAGAGCTGGAGTTTCTTTAAGCGGGCAGCATATGGCATCTATTTGAGCCCTTTGATCCTCTTGGTGAGGTACTTTTGGGGTCTTTCCAGTTGCTGCAGGTGTTTGGTAAGGTACATCCCAAAAGGGGCATTGTACTCGATTATGGGCCTGATGAGGGATGAGTAAAGAGGCACAATGACCTCCCCTAATCTAGATGTGAATCCCTCATGATTAGGTGGGCTATATAAAATGTTTTTCTAACCACTTTGGCCATGTGGTTGTCAAATGAGAGATTGCTATCAACTTGGGTCCCCAGGTCCCTAATTACTTCTTCTGTACTTAATGGATTACCACCAATGTGGTAATTTGTGGGCACTTTGTTTTTGCCAAAGGGGATGACTATACACTTTTTGGCGTTTAGCTTGAGGCCATGGCTCTGGCACCAGTTGTCTGTTTCTATGAGGCCCTTTTGGAGGATGCTTGTGTCAGCTGGAGAGTCTATTATGGCGCCCAGTTTGCAGTCATCTGCGAACTTGGTCAGCCACAGTCCTTCCGTGTTGACCTGTACCTCCAGGAAATATATACCAAACAAGAGAAGTCCCAGGACTGAGCCTTGTGGGACGCCACTTGTAACTGGTTTGGAGTCTGACATGGCTCCAGCAATTCTAACCATGTGGGTTCCGTCCTTGAGCCAGTTTGCAACCCATCTAGTGACATAGGGGTTTATATTTAAGCTGGTGAGCTTATCTATATAATGCACGAGTTGGGTATTCTATCGAAGGCTTTTGCGAGGTCCAGATAGGCTGTGTGGACCACCTTCCCTTCGTCAATGGCCTTGGTGACTGTTTCAAAGAAGTCAACCAGGTTTAAGAGGCAGGATCTACCCTTAACAAAGCCGAACTGGGTAGGATCCAGTGTCTGTAGGTCCCCAATATCTTTATTTATGAGGTCCATGATGATTCTTTCCATAGCTTTGCAGACCAAGCTAGTCAGGCTTATGGGGCGATAGTTTCCAGGGTCCGTTGAGGCACCACCTTTGTGGAGCGGGACCACTGTTGCTGTACGCCACTCTTTGGGTACATATCCTGTAGTAAGGCTGAGCTTGAACAGTAGTTTTATGTTTGGGTTTAGCTCTTCTTGGAGTTCATGTAGGACGCAGCCTGGGACACCGTCTGGTTCCATTGATGCTGTGTTTTTTGCTTTGGAGAGGGCGGCTCCCACCTGAGCATCTGAGATGTCAGGGGGGCAGCACTCTGCTGGGATAGATGTTTGCCCTTTTGGTGGGGAGGGGGGGAGTTTGCGCTGAACCTGTCAGCTAGGATGTTGGCAATGTCTGTGGGTTTGGTGTATTTTTTGTCATTTTGGACTAATTCTGAGCATATCTGGGAATTCCCACCCAGGTTACTAACATAACTAAAGAAAGCCTTGTGATTATCCTTAGTGTCCTGTGCAATTTTTCTCTCGAAGCTGGCCTTTGACGATTTTATGAGTGCCCTTAGTTTTTTGCTAATACTGATCAGAGATGCCTTCCCTTTTTGGGATTTTGCTCTATCATGTAGTAGCTTCCTCCTTCTATTGTATAGTTTGTTTATGGCTGGGGTCCACCAGACAGCTGCCTTTGGAGGATTGGGTCTTGGTTTTATTTGGGATTGCATGATCCATGCATTCCTGAAGGTGTTCATAGAATGCATTTATAAAGGATTCTGCGGTCTGGGCCATATTTTCCACAGGCCCGGGGGCTTTGAAGGATTCCACCTTGGTTTTGAGGAGTGTGAAATTTGCTTTAGAGAAGTTTTTCACTGTGGTTTTCTGGGCAGGGGGTGGGGTCGGGATGTGAATATCCAGTGAGATCAGTTTATGGTCTGATCTTACTAGTGAGGGATACACTTCTGGTCTGGAGCATAGAGTCCCCATGTTGGAGATGATCAGGTCCAGTATGTTTTCCCCTCTTTTGGGAGTGGTAACAAGTTGTTCCATAGCATTTGAGTTTATGAATTCTAGGAACCTTTGGGCAAGGGTGTTGGAGCTAGAGTAATGCTCCCAATCTATGTTTGGGTAGTTGAAGTCGCCCAATATAATGGTGTTCGGAGAGACCTTCATATTTTCCAGTGTTCTCAGGAAGGCCGAGTGGGGTTCCTGGGTTTGGGAGGGTGGTCTGTAGCAGGCTATAAACTGGAAGGCAGTTTTACCCACTGTTAGTTGCACATGGATAGTCTCTGATGCTTCGTGCTTTGCCACCAAACTGGAGGTGTGGGTATCTTTGATGAATATCGATACTCCCCCTCCTTTTGTGGTTCGGTCCAAGTTTTGGGGCCGAAAAGCATGGTATGAGGTATAACCTGGTAGTGCTGGGGTGCTCTCGGGAGTCCTGAACCAGGTTTCTGTTACTGCACAGATATCGATGTTCTCCATGCTAAGGAGAGTTTCGAGGGCGTGCATCTTGAGGTTTAGACTTCTAGCGTTGAGTAGCATTACTCTTAGTTTCTTATCCCTTGTGATACCTATGGAGGTGGGTTTGTCTTTTGAGCCTTGCCTAAAAAAGGCACTATGGGGGTAGCAAGAGCCTTTGCCAGTATCCGAAAGCCCAGGGGTGACAGGTGCAAGCCGTCCCTAGCAAAGCATCGTGGCTTGTCGTGCATATCATCCCAAGCTGACAGGCATTGGATCCCCTTTGAATGACACCAATACTTAAGCCAGTTGTTGAAATTTATCATCTTGTCTTCATATTGTGGCATCATTCTTGGTGAGGGTAAGATGCTACTCAAGGTCAGGGTCATACCAGCCTGGGCTACATGCTCAGACAGCTCCTCTGTCTCTTTTGATGTAGTCCAGGGAGGTACGTCTCAGGTCATTCACACCAGCATGGACAATGACTGAGTCATATTTGTACTTGCCTTGGAGTGACCTGAGTGCTTGTGTTATGTGGCGGATCCTAGCGCCAGACAGGCTGCTCACCGTGACCTTCTCCTTGTTCAGCCTGGTGAGCGGGACGTCAGTGTGCCTGACTATAGAGTCACCTATTACAAGTGTATCAGATGTGTTGTTTAGCCTTAAGGGCTGTGACTGTTCGGCACACTGGCTTTGTGAGATATGTGTTGCACGTGTTTTGTTTTGGGGTAGCGGTTGCTTGGGTGTCTGCTTTGGAGGTCTCTGCTGCTTAGGCATATCTTTATTTAGAGCCTCCGAGTATGTTTTTGTGTGATTATGTGTTTGGTTTGCTGTCATGGTAGGTCTATGTGAGACTGGAATTGTAGTGAGTGTGGTTTCTTTCTCCTCCTGACTGGTTATGCCAGTACTGAGTTGAGAGAGCTTAGCCTCCAGTTTGGCTATATGGTTGCATCTCTCACATGTGTTGGAATTTGTTGGGAGCAGGAGAGGGTTGTCTGTGTACATGAGGCAGTTGTAACATTGCCTCAAGATTCCCATATTCACCAGCTGGACCGGAGAGGAGATTGACAACTGACCTTTGGACATGCTAGAATAATATTGGGAATTCCTTTATAATTGAAAACAAGGGCCAATGGGGAGCGAGGGTGTAGTGCTTTTAATTTTTAGTGCTGACTTATAATTGCTTTAGTGAGCAAGTGCCAGGTAACAAGTGCAATGTGTTACAGGTAACTTAAATGCAAAAACAACAAACAGTAACTTTCTTTCAAGCAAGGAAATAAGTACAGTAAGCAATGCAGATATCACTAGGGATCCACAGAAGCTGAGAAGTCGCGTTTTAGGTGGAATTAGCGTTCCAGGGAAATAACAAGCATACAAACAAAGCTAGATTCAGCAGGCCTGGATCTAGTCTATGCTACAGCAAACAAGGTGTACCAATTTCAGTAAGATACAGTTCAAATATTCAGGCACTATAAACCTTTAACCAGAAATTTCCAGCTCAGAAGGGCAGAGTCCAGCCTCTCCTCCCACAAGAGTGCAGACCACAAACCTTCCTAATGTAAAATAACTGGCCTGAAGCCCAAGTGTTTAAACCACAGCTAATACACTTTAAGAATAACAGACACTGAGCTCTCATTCAGCAGTTCCCAACTTAGAAGGATGAAAGCTACCTGTCCTGCCACCACAGTGCATGCCACAAACCTTCCTAATGTAGAACAACTGGTCTGAAGCCCAAGTGCTTAATCCAAAAGACTTAGAATGATAGCTACACTTTAACCAAGTTACTACCAAGCAGTAATAAATACAGCTGAATACTTTAAATAATGCCTGGATTAGTGCTCAAGTTATACAAACAAAGCTAGATTCAGCAGGCCTGGATCTAGTCTATGCTACAGCAAACAAGGTGTACCAATTTCAGTAAGAAGAAATTCAGATATGTATGCACTATAAGCCTTCAACCAGAAATTCCCAGCTCAGAAGGGCAGAGTCCAGCCTCTCCTCCCACAAGAGTGCAGACTACGAACCCTCTTAATGTAAAATAACTGGCCTGAAAGCCCAAGTGCTTAAACCAGAATTAATATACTTTTAGAATAACAGACACTGAGCCCTCAATCAGCAGTTCCCAACTTAGGAGGATGTAAGCTACCTGTTCTGCCACTACAGTGCAGACCACAAACCCTCTCTATGTAAAACAACTGGTCTGAAGCCCAAGTGTTTAAACTAAAAGGCTTAGAATGAGTTACACCAAGCAGTAATAAATACAATTGAAAACTTTTAAGATGACGCAAAAGCAAAATAAAGTAGGAAGAAACACAAGTACAGTAAAAGCAGAAGATTTTTTTTTTTTTTTAGAAAAGTAGCAAAAGCAGTAGTAAATACAATTCTCATGCAGTGTAAGCTGGCAGAGTTGAATATGTAGCAATATTAGTCCACACACAGTTTGAAAAAATGTAATTAAATTAAAAAGGACTAAAAGCAAGTGCAGAAAAGGTTTATTAGGTAGAATGCGGTAAAGAGATGTCCTGGGGGAGTGTCTTAGATCAAATCTACAGTGGGGCGGGCACTGCAAAAGCCACCAAATTTAAACTACAACCAAGAATAAGGGGGGGGGAACAGTTTCAACACAGATGTAAGGAATGTGCAAATTATAAAAAAATATATATACTGTTTTCTATAGATTTACAGAGCAGTAAGACACAGATATCAAGCAGACAATTTAGCTCTATAATACAGAATAACACAGAAAATATACTCAGTTCTATATACTTGAAGATTGTTCTGTAAGGCTGTCTCTGAAACTAAGGTTCCAGTTTGAATACAGGTTGTTAATTAAAAGGAGACACAGCACTAGCTAAATTATATCAGCTGAAAGACAAGGCAGGAAATAAGGGGGGTGGGGAAACAGTTTCAACACAGATGTAAGGAATGTGCATATTATAAAATAATATATATGTTTTCAATATATTTGCAGAGCAGTAAGACACAGATATCAAGCAGACAATTTAGCTCTATAATACAGAATAACACAGAAATATACTCAGTTCTATATACTTGAAGATTGTTCTGTAAGGCTGTCTCTCAAACTAAGGTTCCAGTTTGAATGCAGGTTGTTAATTAAAAGGAGACACAGCACTAGCTAAATTATATCAGCTGAAAGACAAGGCAGGAAATAAGGGGGGGTGGGGAAACAGTTTCAACACAGATGTAAGGAATGTGCAAATTATAAAAAAATATATATACTGTTTTCTATAGATTTGCAGAGCAGTAAGACACAGATATCAAGCAGACAATTTAGCTCTATAATACAGAATAACACAGAAAATATACTCAGTTCTATATACTTGAAGATTGTTCTGTAAGGCTGTCTCTCAAACTAAGGTTCCAGTTTGAATACAGGTTGTTAATTAAAAGGAGACACAGCACTAGCTAAATTATATCAGCTGAAAGACAAGGCAGGAAATGAGGGGGGTGGGGGACAGTTTCAACACAGATGTAAGGAATGTGCAAATTATAAAAAATATATATACTGTTTTCTATAGATTTGCAGAGCAGTAAGACACAGATATCAAGCAGACAATTTAGCTCTATAATACAGAATAACACAGAAAATATACTTAGCTCTATATACTTGAAGATAGTTCTGTAAGGCCGTCTCTCAAACTAAGGTTCCAGTTTGAATACAGGTTGTTAATTAAAAGGAGACACAGCACTAGCTTACCATAAATGTAGATGTTTGAGTGTATTCACTGTTGCAGTACTGGTTACCCTCCCTCCAGCCTATTCACTGTTGCAGTACTGGTTACCCTCCCTCCAGCCCCCTGTCTTCTCTTTACTTCTACCTATCTTTTTTGTTTGGAATATCTTATATCATTGGTATTTGCTTTTTGCTGGGGGTGTTCCATACCATGTAGTTGCTTCCTTTTTTGGGGGCTCCTGACATCTGGGGCAAGAAAAACTGATGCATTGGTGTCTGCTGCATGTTTTATACCCCTGACATCATGGAAGAAGTGACAGCATCTGATGCAGAAATCCCAAGACTCTGGTATTCAGGCTGGCTGAGGGCTACCTGCAGGCACATAACCCATTGCTACAGCCTTCCTGTGTCCCGAAAGAGTGCTCTTCAAATTATCTGGAGATATACAGAGTTGAGTATATTTTTCTGGCACTTCAAAGTTGTGTACTGGTAATTGTTGTTTGACTCATTTTATACCATTGCTGGATGACTTCAGAGTTGTGCACTGTTATTTTTGCTTCACTGTATAGTTTTTCAGATCTCTGCTGAAGGTGTTGGTTTTCCCATACCCACCCTCCCTATTCTTGTGTTGTTGTTTAAATTTGGAGGCTTTTGCAGTTGCTCGCCTCCACTGTAGATTTGATCTGGGACACTCCCCCCAGTCCCATCTCTTTACCTCATTCTACTTAATAGACTCCTTCTGCATTGTTTTCAGTCATTTTTAATTTAATTGCATTTTTTAAACTGTTTGGTCTAACATTGCTACATACTCGTGTGCTAGCTTGCACTGCATTTGAATTGTTTTGACTGCTGTTTTAGCTACTTTTCTGTATATTAAAAAAAAAAAAACTTTCCTGTAACTTGTGTAGTCCGTATTCAGATTTGCTGTATCCAGGACTGTATGTAAGCTTCTGAGCCCCCCCCCCAAGCCTTCTGTGTTGGAGGGAAGCCTTCTAGCTTATCACTGGGAGTGATGAACTCTAGGTAACCTATCTACCACGTAAGGAGTGGTTCTGGCCAAAAAATTGTAGTTATTGGCCATTTGGGCAGTTTTTCCATCTCTCTCAACTTTCTGATTTAAAAGCCCACATTTGCACTTGTTTCCCCCCTTTCCTGTAATTAGTTTAGTCCAGATGCAGATTCTTACTTTTAGCACCTGAATTTGCTTATTCGTGATCAGCACTTGTTCAGAACTTGTAAGCACTAAATAACCTACTAATTATACTGCACTCAACCTTTCTTATTACCGAGAGGAAAACAGTTTTGGTACTTACTTTCCTGACTTGCTTAGAGAAAAACAGCTCGTGTACTCACTTTCCTCACTTATCTAGATGAAAATAGTTTTTTTTTATTCAGGCATGTCCAAGGGTCAGCCCCCAGTGTTCTCTTCTGTCTATCTGATGAATCTGGGCAGCTTGGGGCAATGTAGAAATTGCCTTATGTACACAGACAAGCCTCTCGTCCTACCACCCAACACTACAACCTGTGAGAGATGCACTTATCTAGCCAAACTGGAGGTAAAGCTCTCTCCAAGACTGAACTTGACAGTCAAGAGGAGAAGGTAAACACTTGCACCACACCACACTCATCACATAGTCTCACTAAATCTACACCACCAAAATCCACACATAGAAACCCAAAAACATTCGCAGAGGCTCTCAATAATATTCTACTTAAGCAACAGAGACCTCCAAAGCCGAAATGCAAGCAACCTCCACCCCCCAACACAACCCAAATGACACACAGCCCGCAGACTCAGTGTGCCACTCAACCACAGCCAATAAGGCAAAACAACGTACCAAACACACTAGTCATAGGCGACTCTATAGTCAGGCACACTGATGTCCCACTCGCCAGGCTAAACAAGGAGAAGGTTACTGTCAGCTGCCTGTCGGGTGCCAGGATCTGCCACATAACCCACGCACTCAGGTCACTCCACAACAAGTACAAATATGACTGTCATTGTCCATGTTGGTGTGAACGACCTGAGACGTAACTCCCTGGACTACATGAAAAGAGACCTGGAAGAGCTCTCCGATCTTGTAGCCCAGGCAGGTATGACCCTAGCCCTGAGAAGCATTCTGCCATCACCCAGAATGATGCCGCAGTACAAGGACAAAATGATTGACTTCAGCAATTGGCTAAGGTTCTGGTGCCATTTTAAAGGGATCCAGTTATCTGTCTGCCTGGGATGACATGGTCGACAGACCACAATGCTTTGCCAGAGATGGCCTGCACCTGTCACCCCTGGGATTCTGGATACTGGCTAAGGTTCTTGCCGCCCCTATAGTTCCTTTTTTAGGCAAGGTTCAAATGACAAATTCACCATCGTAACAGGCAAGCAAAAACTGAGGGTGATGCTACTCAGTGCTAGAAGTCTAAATCTCAAAATGCACTCACTCGAGGCACTCCTTAAAATGGAGAACATTGATATCTGTGCAGTGACTGAGACCTGGTTCAAGGCTCCAGAGAGCACCCCTGCACTACCAGGCTATAACTCATACCACACTTTTCGGTCATGTAACCTGGACCGGAACACCAAAGGCGGAGGTGTGTCCATATTCATTAAGGATATCCACACCTCCAGACTAGTTGCTCAGCATAATGCAGTCGAGGTTATCCAAGTGCAACTAACTCTGGGCAAAACTGCAATCCAAATTGTAGCTTGCTACAAATTATCCACTCCTCTTTTCTTGATGTACTGGAAAATATTAGGGTTCAGCCAAACACCCTAATAATGGGCGATTTCAACTACCCCACCATTAACTGGGAAAACTACTCATGTACCAACTCCTTCGCTCAACGCTTTCTGGAATTCATAAACTCCAATGCCCTGGATCAATTTATCCACACCCCCACCAGGGGCAACGATATCCTAGATCTAGTCATTACCAGTATGAGTGACCGGTGTTCCACACTTGAAGTCAACGCCTCGTTGGTCCGATCTGACCATAAGCTAATTACCCTAGATATCCACATCCTGCCTCCACCCCCATTAAGGAAACCATGGTAAAAATTTTCTCCAAAGCCAACTTCATGCTTAAGACAGAAGTGGTGAACTTCATGGCACCCGTACAGATGGACAATGCAGTTACGACTACTGAATCCTACACAGTTCCATTTTATAAGCACTTACATGAGTGCATGGATCGTGCTATCCCAAACAGAACCAAGACGCTATCCTCCAAAAAAAAGGAGCCAATCTGGTGGTCCCCTGCCATAAACAAACTGTACAACAGAAGGAAACAATTCTTGCAAAAGAGAGTAAAATCCCACGAGTGGAGGAGCTCCCTTGTCAGCCTCAGTAAGAAACTGCGATCCCTGATAAAATCCTTCAAAGCTAGTTACGAAAACAAAATCGCCACTGATTCTAAAGACAACCACAAAGCATTTTATAGCTATGTCAAGAATCTCAATTGCAACACACAGATCTCTTCTGAGTTAGAGCACAATGGCACTAAATATACAGACCCAACTGATATTGCCAACATCCTGGCAGGTTCAGTGCTAACTTTACCCCCCTGTCACCCCCTAAAGAGCCCATCTCTTTGGGTAAAGCAGTGATGAAGGTAACTCTAGCTAGGTGGATTTCTCAATGCATCTTGCTCACGTACAAAATCTCTGGTTGACCTGAGCCCTTGGGGGTTCGTGCACATTCTACCCACTGTGTGGCTACCTCTGCTGCTTATTGGTCAAGGGTGCCCTTGGATGACATTTGTTCTGCGGCCACTTGGGCTTCCTCTCATACATTTATGGTAGCTGGGGACTCTGTCTTCTGACTTCATTGGGGTATACAATCAACGAAAAGAAATCATGTCTGGTACCCAGACAAAAAATTGTATGCCTGGGAGCAAGCCTGAATAGAGCTTCCCAGATGGCATTTCTCACTCCAGAAAAACAAATTTATTTGACAGACTACTTCAATCTACTGGCCACCAAAACCCAGCTATCTGCAAGAAGAATACTGCAAGCCCTAGGGTTCATGGCCTCTGGCATTCTACTAATTTCATATGCAAGACCGCATATGAGGAAACTTCAGTGGGACTTAAAAAGTCTCTGGTGTCAGCATTCTCAGGACATGGAAACAATGATTCCTATCATTCCTTGCCTAAGGACAGAGTTCCTTTGGTGGGCAGAGGCCTGCTACCACAACAAGGGACTCCCTTTCACTCAACCCCCTGCCACCCAAACCCAACAACAGACTCATCAGTCTATGCATGGGAGGCTCATATGGCAGGACAAAACACTCAAAATCAAAAAGAAATGTTAGCTGTACAGAATGCTGTGACCGCCTTCAAAGGCCTTATTCTTCCAGGACAGCTATTGGTAAAGACAGACAACACCACAGTTATGTGGTTCATAAGCAGGGGTGAACCCATTCCTACCCACTCTGCAGATTAGCCCTGGCTCTGTGGAACACAGCCTTGGGCAGCCAAGTGCACCTGCAAGCTCTATTCCTGCCAGGCAAACTAAATTCACTGGCAGATGAATTAAGCAGAAATCTCATGGACCCACACAAGTGGAAACTGGTACCCAAAATATTCAAGGTTTTGAGGAACAGGTGGGGGGCAATAGAGGTGGACCTCTTTGCTTCCCCTCAGAACTATCAGTTGAGCAAATATTGCACCAAAACCCGCCACAGCCAAGCTTAGAAAGTGGATGCCCTGTCCTTTACCTGGGAAAGCCTCTCAATCTATACCTTTTCCCCTCTGCCCGTCCTTTTGAAGGTTCTAATAAAGATCAAACAGGACAATCCAAGGACAATCCTGATTGCACCAGACTGGCCACACCAGCACTGGTACCCTCTTTTGTGCAGTCTGATAGTAGTACCACCAAGGCACCTAGCAGCCTGGCTCATCCCCTGAACTCATCACTAGCAACTCTCAGTAAGCAGGTGCTGGATGTCATTCTTGAGGCAAGGAGGCCTAGTACCAGAAACTCCTATTTGGAAAACTGGAAAAGATACTGCTCCTGGAGCCATTCGCAGGGAATGGACACAACTGTGCCCAGCTTACCTCATATACTAGATTACTTAACAGAGATGCTCCACAAAGGTCTATCTTTCTCATCAGTTAAGATTCATACCTCTGCCATCTCAGCTCATTATAATACTGAGCCACCCCTCTTCCCTCATCCTCAGGTCAAACAGTTCCTGAGAGGAGCCAAAAATGTAAGGACCCCCCCCCCAGGAGAGCTCCCACTCCAGCCTGGGACCTTAACTTTGTATTGGAAAAGCTAACAATTCCGCCCTTTGAACCTGCTACTACAGCAGAGTTAAAATCCCTCTCTTGGAAAACAGCTTTACTTCTAGCCCCACTTCAGCAAGAAGAGTGTCTGAACTGCAGGCCCTTATGTCTGTGGAACCCTTCAGTGTGAAGTTGTTCAATCTCGCCGTTTGTTCTTACACGTGGGTGTGGGGCCGATCCATCGGCTCCGAGTAGGCTGCTTTCCAAGCTCTAGATCTCTGAGAAGATCGCGACAGTCTCTATCCCATGATGCTCTGCTGCCAAACCCCAGATCTAGTTTGCCGGTGCAATGGATCTCACGCTCTTCGCAAGAAACTCGGGCCAGTACCGTTTTTTCTTGTCTTTTGACAGAAAATTTTCAATACTTGTGATAGTTTTTGATATATGTAATGGTAGTAGTCTAAATATTTCCTGTTTGTGTTTTTTTTTTTGAGATACTTCGCGTGTGCTTTGTGTTTTCTCTTAGGAGCGGTTGCTCCAAGGCCTTTGGCCATTTCTTTAGTTGAATTTCTTGACCGGGCTTTGTCAGTTATGCTATCTGTTTTTGCTAATACTTTCTATTTCACAAAAAAAAAAAAAGTTAGTGAGTGTTCAGGGATCTGAACGTTTTGTGTGATTGTTAGTGTTCGTAATAGCTGCAAAGTAGAGTTAGTGAGTGTTAAGGGATCTGAACATTTTGTGTGATTGTTAGTGTTCTTAATATCTGTAAAGATCAGGGATCTGAACCTTTAGCAATTGTGCTGTTTTCTCATTTTTTTTACATATGTCAGAAAAACAGTGATCAGGGTTCAAGCGGTGTGGCTGTGGACAGAAGATGTCCATCACCGACCACCACACTTCATGCGTTTATTGTTTAGGGTCTTTACACCTGCAAGAGGACTGTTCCATCTGCCACTCTTTTAGGGCAGAGTTATGCTGGAAAGGCGTAGGAAGCTTATTGATAGAGGCCTCTTAAAATCAGACTTCTTAGAGGCTTTAGATAAGTCTGAACAGACCTCCAAATCTTCGAAGGGATCGAAGTCTTCCAAGGTGTCATGGGAGCCCAAGTCATTGGCTCCGAGCATCTCGGGGAAGATTCAGTCGCTGGCTCCTCAGCCCTCAGAGCTGAGCACTGAACTTTGTCTCGGAGCCAAGTCTCGAGTTTGGAACCAGTACCGGAGGTTTTAAAGTCTCAGATTCTTCGGTTCCTTTGACCCGTTCTTCCAGGACCCACTTGGATGTCTATATGGACAGTGTGGTGCAGAGACTCTTGCAGAACCCGGCCTTGGCCAAATTGCTTTCGGCTTCATCTCATCTGGCATCGAAGCCCGACCCCCCCCCCCAATCACGATTTCTGCTCCTCCTCCGAGACCATTCGAGCCTTTGGAGCCGGAAGGTGAGGACCTGATAGTTGTGAAACCCTCAGAGCCGAGGCCTATTCCGGTGTCTTCGGCCCCGTCGACCTTGACATCTTCGGTTCCGATCGAATGGTCTCGAAGCCGACACACTCTCACTGGTTACGGGGAGAGAGTCGAACCGAGGCTTCGGTTCCGACTCTTCCTCTCAGGGCCTCTGCGCAACTGAGCTTGGCTCCTTCCTCTGGTTTGAAGCCCGTGGTCTCGGCCCCGAGGAGACTGCCGTCTTCTTCGGAACCGGCGGACTCCTTGGGCTGAGACACAGGTGCGTTTGACGCCATGAGAAAGGTCATGTCTGCTAGGACTTTTTCCTCTTCAGGTCCTTCCTCTTCCTCCCCTAAAGGGCCCCGTTATGTCTCTACATCACAGGTTCCTACTAAGCGTCGAGACCCAGAGCCTCAGGTAACCCCATCGGGCGACCCCTGCTGTACGGAGACTTCACCAGATGCCCCCACTGATGAAGTCCCTAGGAAGAGACTGTGCAAGAGGAGGCACTTTGATTCCCCTCAGGAATCCTTGACATCAGACACAGACTTAGAGGAATCAGAAGGGTCCCCTCAGAGGAGGTCTCATTTGCAGACATCCTAGAAATACTTAAGCAGAGGGGTGACTGGTGGTCCCTTACCCGTACTGATGATCAGTCGGTGCTCCTGAAGGCCTTTGGGTCTCAACCTTCCACCTCCTGGGTTACTCCGCCTTTCAACGAATTAATGGACTTGATCACTCGAAAGGCATGGGAGTCTCCTGATTCCATGGAACCAGTCCCTCAGAGGCCCAACAAATTTATCACCTCCCCAAAGCATAAGTCCTTTCTTACAAAGGGAGTCCCCGTTGTTGCCATGATGGTGGCAGCGGCCACCAGTAAAGAGATGTCTGAGACCTCCTCTTCTGTCCATCCTCCTAATAGAGATTCCAGGATGATGGACAGATATGGGAAACGCATCTTTAGTTCTGCGACCTTTGCAATGAGATCGCTTAACTATTTAACCCACTTTACCCATCTTCAATGAGATCTCCTCAAAGAGCTTGGAGATACTCAAGGGCAACACAGATGATGCTGTCTCCGAGAAAGTGACGGCACAGCTTAACACCCTTAATTCCATTGTAAACTCGTCCATGCGGCTCATTTCTTATGCAGCCAAGTGATCGAGCCGGGCAGCAGGTTCAGCGATAGCTCTGCGGAGACAATCCTGGATGCACTTATGCTCTTTTGTGGAAGCCTTCAAGTCTTTCTTTAATACCCCATTTGATCGCTCTTCTTTGTTGTTTGGGCCTAAAGTCAAGGAGACACTCACTAGGTGTGAGTAGGAAGGAAAGACTCTGCCGTAGGAGTCCGTTTTTCCACTCCCACTAGACCATACCCCAAAGGGCAGAAAGGTGGAAAAATGTGGTTCCTGAAGTCCCAAGGAGCTTTTCAGAACACACGGGGTGAACCCCCCTCCAGGGTCAGAGGAGGGGGGTATAATGGTAGAAGCCGCCCAGGCAGCGGAGGGGGTCCGCAGAACCAGGGTGACAGGGAGCAGTTCCTTGGCAAGCCCTATTTGCGCTCCTGAGAGGAAGCCCGACCGTCCTGCTCTGGAGGCAGTCGGGAGTCGCTTAGCTTTATATCTAGACGCCTGGCTAGGAATTACATCAGATTCCTGGGTAAAAAGCATAATTACCAGGGGTTACATCATTCCCTTTTCAGAATCCCCTTCCATTCATGCAAGAATCCAAGACGTTCCACCCAGTCTGCGGAATCTAGCAACCATAGAAATTCAAAGGCTGCTGGAAAAAGAGTCATCCAGCCAGTCTCGGCAGACCAGATAGGATCCAGAACTTACTCCAGGTTCTTTTTAGTTCCAAAGAAAACAGGAGACTGGAGGCCCTTCTTAGACCTCAGCAAACTGAATACCCCTGTAAAAAATGAGAAGTTCTGGATGGTCACGCTTCAGTCGATACTTCCATTTCTGAAAATGGGCAATTGGATGTGCTCGATGGATCTCAAGTATGCATACTACCACATCAAAATGGCCAGGCCATCCAAAGATCACTTGTGTTTCCGGATGGGGGCCAGTCACTACCAATTCCGAGCTCTGCCCTTTGGTCTCATCACAGCCCCTGAAACGTTTAGGATTCTGGGTGTTTCCATATCTCGATGACTGACTCCTCACCACCACCACCAGGCATCAACTGATTCACACCAGAGATTACACTATCAGCCTGTGCTCCCAGTTGGGCATAACCTTAAATTTCGAAAAATCTGCTTTATCGCCGTCGCAGCAGATTTCCTTTATAGGAGCAGATCTAGGCACCACCACTACCCTGGTCAGATTGCCTCAAGAACGAGTAATCTCTTTACGAAACCAAGTATCCCTTTTGTTGATGGAAAAGAAAGTCCCTGCATTCCAATTTCTAAAGATGTTAGGCACCTTGGCAGAGACTCTCATAGCGTTTCCTCTGGGGTGTATGCACATGAGGATACTCCAACTGTTACTCTTCACACAGTGGTCTTGTCAACAACTTCCAATGTCACACAAGATTCTGCTGACAAATACTTGCAAAAAGGACCTCCTTTGGTGGTTGAGCAGCCACCAAGTTACTGTAGGTCGTCCGTTTGTAATCCCCCCTCCCACAGCCACAGTTACCATGGATGCTTCCCTGATAGGGGGGGGGGGGGCTGTGTCAGGGAAGAACTGTCCAAGGTACTTGATCAGAGATGGAATCCAGTTTGCACATCAATGTCTTGGAGTTGAGAGCGGTGTTCCTAGTGTTGCAACACTTTCACGGCTCTCTGCCTTGAGAGACAATTGCAATACAGACAGACAACATGTCGGTAGTCTGGTACATCAACAAGCAAGGGGGAACAAGATCTTACCCCTTATGCCGAGAGGCATTGAGAATTTGGCAGTGGCTGTATCCACCGCGCGCTTCTTGATAGCAATGCACATCTCGGGGTCATCCAACGTGATAGCGGACAAATTGAGTAGAGCCATTCTGTTGCCTCATGAGTGGTCCCTCAAAGAACGAGTGGCAGAAATGATATTCCACAAATGGGGCCAGCCTTGCTGTGACATTTTTGCATGCCCAATGAAGGCCAAATGCAGAAGCTACTTTGCCCTGTACCCCCCACTGGGGCATCCCAAGGGACGCACTCGTACACGACTGGCCCCAGTGTCTCCTATATGCCTTTCCTCCATCCCCACTGATCCCCAAATTTTTACAGAAAGCCAAAAGCCTGGGAAGGGCTGTTATTCTGATAGCCCCGTTTTGGCCTCTGCAGATATGGTTCCCCTTCTTTCAACAATACCAAGTGGAAGAACCTTGGGATGTTCTTCGAGTTTCACTGTTGCAGTCATAACTGTAGGGTGTTCCTGCCGGCAGGCAGCCCGAGGTCGGCCAGAATTCCAAAGTCTGGGTCCGGCGTCGGCTGTACCAGCAAGTACCCTGACGTCAGAACGCAGAGGTACATAGCTGACAGCCGACGCCATCTTCTCCAGTCTTTCCTGCTGTGCGGTGGAAAGCAGGCTTGCAAGTCGTTGGTTGGCGTATTCAGAACAACCTGCTTTGATTGACTTCGGTCCGAAGTTTTCAACTTCTCTTCTCAAACTAAGTACCCCGTTGGGGAAACTTTTTTCTTGCTCCTCCGATGTCAGAAAAAGTTAATAATTGTATATCGTGTGGAAAACAAATACCTCATAAAGATTTCCACTCTTACTGTCTACCTTGCTTAGGCCCTGACCATGACGTTTCTTGTTGTCGGTTCTGTGCCAGGTTTAATTCTCGCACTATCAAGCGTAGGTACGATTTGGGCCTTGAACTATTTCGGTAGACGATTTAATTACAGGATGTCATCGGATACTTTACCGACAACCGGAATTCAAAAGAAACGCAAGGACAAGGATAGGCCTCCGAGGTCCAAACAGGATTCTTCGCAGCTGGAGCCAGCTTTGGGTTCGGCGGTAGTCAGTGAGGCGCTTTTGCAGCTCCTGTCATCCGCCACTTCTGAACCGATGGCCGACACGGACTCCCGTGGGGAGCCATCTAGGCCTAATATTTTATTTGCTGCAGGACCTTCGGACGTCGCTCCTTCAGATGGGTCCGGAACCGCTGTGCAGGTACCGGCTTCTGAGGGAGTTTTCAGGCCTTCACATATAACTATTTCAACAAAGTCAAAGGCAAAGACAAAAACTCCTGTAAAGCCAAGGTTTTCTACTCAAGCTGCTTCGGATTCAGCTCCCAAGTCCCAGATGCAATTACTACGGATGGCTGAGGATTTACTTACAATGATTAGGGGTTTTCACCCTCCTCCTGAAAAAAGGCCTAGACAGGATTTACCTCTGATCAGGCTTCTGTGTGTTATGTCTCTTCCTCTGACCAGGATTACTCTTTTCCTCCTTATGAGGATTCAGATGCAGAGGACTCTATTCCCTCTGCTTCTCCCCCTGAAGATTTCTCTTTTGGGGAAACTTTACATGAGATGAGAGAGCATTTTCATTGGGAAGGTCGGGATTATTCTGCCTCCAAGAAGAGAGACTCAGAGAATTTCTCCTTCTCCCTCAACACAGACCTTTGGCTATTCCTCCTGTGCTTGACATTGTGGATGATGCTTTCTCTGAAGCTAACCTGAATCCTGATTCCTTGCCGCCTGCTCCTTCTAAGCCTGATAGATTTTTACAGAGTCCCTGATTCCCATCAATTCTTATTTAAGAACCCTTCTGCAGATCCAGAAACTATTTCTCAGGGTTCTAAAGCTGCTAAGGCCGCTTCATCTAAAAATCCTATTCCCTCTGAAAAGGATTCTCGTGCCTTGGATAGGTGGGGCAAAAAGGTTTATACTTCTGCTACTCTTTCTATTAGAGCTTTAAATTGCCAGTTTCATATGTTCAAGTATCAGCAATTTCTTTTGTCTGTATTAAAGCAAAGGCTTTCTACCTTTCCTGCATGTGCAGAGGACAAGGAATTACAGGATGTTTTGCATGCAACTGAACAAGTTAGCAAACATAGTTTACATTGTGGTTTTGATGCCTTAGAAGCTTCTTGCAGGGCCACAGCCTCTGGTACTGTTATAAGGAGACATGCTTGGCTTCGAGAGCAGAATTTACCTGAGCAGGTTAAGGCGAAACTATTAGATGCCCCTGTTCAACATGATGTGTTTGGATCTAAGGCTGAGGAGGTTATTAAAAAGATGGAGGAAAAAGCAAAATCTATGCAGACTGTCAAAGATTTTTTACAAGTTCAGCCTTTTAGATTTTCTAGAAATTGGCCCTCCAAAAATTGGTCTTTTCCCACTTCTGACAGGCCTCAAAGGGGAAGATATAGACGGTCTAGAGGCCGGGCACAGACACAGGCCTCTTATAGGTCCAGACAGTGGACTGCTTCTTCACCTAGAAGGGGAGAAGACAGATCCCAATCACAAAGGAAGCAGACCCGATGACTCCCTCTGTTGGGCTACAGGTCCTTCTTGCCTGGAAGCTCCTCTCGGAGGAAAACTATCTCTTTTTTACCAAAATTGGACGCATATAACCCAGGACAAATGGATTTTAGATGTGATTTTAAAAGGCTACAAATTCCACTTTCATACTCTGCCAAGGTCTTACGGTTGGCCAGATCTGCCAAAACATCAATGGTCAGAGGCCTTAAATCAGGTGGATGCTTTACTGGCCATGAGAGCCATAGAACCTGTTCCACTCCCAGAAATGGGAAAGGGTTTTTATTCAAGACTTTTCCTGGTACCAAGAAAACAAAATGCATGGAGACCTATTCTGGACCTCTCAGTATTAAATACTTTTTTGGAAATTCCAAAATTCAAGATGCTAACTCTGCAACAACTTCTTCCCATGCTCTCCCAGGATGCTTGGATGGTAACATTGGACCTGAGGGAGGCCTACTTGTACATTCCCATCAGACAGGAACGCAGAAAATACCTCAGATTCAGGGCAGGCTCGAGACACTTTCAATTCTCTGCACTGCCCTTTGGCTTGTCTACTGCGCCCAGAGTCTTTACCAAGTACCTGGCTCCAGTAGTGGCTTATTGCAGACTCCAAGGGATTCAAATTTACCCCTATCTGGACAACTGCCTTATCCAGGTGGACAGCAAGGATCTTTTACTTCAACATCTGCAGTTTGTTCAGCGTCTCCTCCGACTACTGGGATTTTCAGTGAACACAAAAAAGTCACATTTGATCCCCTCACAACAAATGATCTTTTTGGGAGCTCTTCTAAACACAAGCTTGCAAAAGGCCTTCCTGACTCCAGAAAAGCAGGTACATCTGCCATCAATTTTCAAAACCTTGGCTACTTTGACTCAGCTCACTGCAAGGAAATTCCTGCAGGCTTTGGGCTACATGGCTTCTTGCATCCTGTTGATTCCAAATGCAAGGCTTCATATGAGAAAACTTCAATGGTACCTAAAGAGTGTATGGTCTCAGCATTACCACAGCCTAGAAACAATGATACCTCTGATTCCCTGCCTTCAAAAAGAGTTCCTTTGGTGGTCCAGGACCTGTGCTTTAAACGAAGGAAACCCCTTTCGTCTGCCTCAGCCCTCTCAGATCATGACCACAGATGCTTCGGATTACGCTTGGGTAGCTCATTTTCTAGACAACTGCCAGCAGGGCTTTTGGCCAAAGAAACATCTTCACTGGCACATCAACCTGAAGGAAATGTTGGCAGTCCAACATGCTCTTCTAGCCTTCCAGAAATTTTTGCAACCAGGACATCATCTGATTCTTACAGGCAATACCACAGTCATGTGGTACATAAACAAGCAGGGGGGCTCCCACTCTTACCCCTTTTGCAGACTAGCCATGAGTCTTTGGGACACAGCTCTAAATCTGAACCCGCATCTTCAAGCTCAATTCATCCCAGGAAAACAAAATCTCTTGGCAGACAGCCTAAGCAGAAATCTCCTGGATCCCCACGAATGAATGCTGGACCCCAATTTATTCAGCAGGATTACATCACTTTGGGGTTGTCCTCAGATAGATCTGTTTGCATCCCATCTCAACCATCAGTTGCCTCTATTTTGCACCAGGTCCTTCCACAAAACAGCATGGAAAGTGGATGCCCTGTCTTTCGGCTGGAGAAATCTTTTGGGATATGCCTTCCCTCCTCTTCCTCTTCTGCCTCGGGTGCTTCTGAAAATAAAACAGGACAGACCCAAGATTCTCATTCTGATAGCTCCAAATTGGCCTCGGCAGTTCTGGTATCCAACCTTAAGACACCTGTTCTTGGAACCTCCTTGGATTCTGCTTCTGTCTCCTTCCCTTCTGTCCCAACATCAGGGTCAGATGCTACACTCTCAAATCTAGACTCTTTGCCTGGCAGCCTGGCTCTACAAAGGCCTTTGATTCCTTCTGCACTTCCCAAACAAGTTTTGGATGTTATCTTGGAAGCTAGGCATCCTAGCACTTGGAAATCTTATGCTTCTAAATGGAAAAGATTTTGTATTTAGATGCGGGATCGAGGTTCTGATCCTCTTCTACCTGATATTACCTCCATTTTACTTTACCTCTCTGACCTCTTGCTTAAAGGCCTCTCTTTCTCTTCCATCAAAATTCATGCTTCTGCTATTTCGGCTCATTTCAACACTGATCCCCCCCCCCCCATTTTTTCTCATCAACTGGTGAGACAATTCTTGAGAGGGGCTAAGAATTTAAGACCTCCCAGAACTCCTCCTGTTCCTGCTTGGGATCTTAATTATGTTTTGGAGAAGCTTACTTTACCTCCCTTTGAGCCTGCTGCTGCTTCAGATATCAAGTTCTTATCCTGGAAAACAGCTATTTTATTAGCATTGACTTTTGCAAGAAGGGTGTCAGAGTTGCAAGCTCTCATGGCTGTGGAACCTTACCTTATTTTCCATCAAGACAGGGTGGCCTTGAGGACCAATCCTACATTTATGCCTAAGGTGATTTTCTAAAGTGACTTTAAATCAGACTATTCACCTTCCTACTTTCTTTCCAAATCCTCAAAACAAAGGGGAAAGGATTTTGCATTCATTGGACGCACACAGACAACTACGATTTTACCTGGACAGAACTAAAGATTTCAGGAAATCTGATCAGTTGCTTATCTCTTATGCCTCCAGTTCTCTAGGCAAGGCTATTTCTAAACAAACTATTTCCAAATGGATTGCTCATGGAATAAGGTTTTGTTACTCTCATTTTGGGAAACAGATTCCAGGCACTGTTAGGAGTCATTCTACTAGGGCAGCTGCCACTTCAGCAGCTTTTCTCAGAGGAGTTCCTACCAAGGACATTTTGGAAGCTTCCACTTGGAGTTCAGTGCATACCTTCTCTAAGCACTATAATCTCCCTCTATATTCTAAGTCTAGGGCAAGCTTTGCCTCTGCTGTCTTGCAGGGTCTTCTGGCTGCCCCTTAATCTGCATAACCTCCACCCTCCTTCACAGCTTTGGGATTCCACCCTACAGTTATGACTGCAACAGTGAAACACGAAGAACATAGTACAGTTGTGTACACCTACCATAAATGTAGATGTTCGAGTGTCTTCACTGTTGCAGTCGGGGATGTCCTTCAAGGATGCATCTGCAGTCCTAACAAATGGGTTGTCCTGTCGTCAGGCAGCCCTTCGGTCGGCCGGATTCCAAAGTCTGGGTCTGGCCTCGGCTGGTGTCGCACTTCACCCGACGTCATCTCTGCTGGTCTTCGGGTATAAAGGCATCAGCCGACGCCATTTTCCTCAGTCTTTCTTGCCGCGTACCAAGCAGAAGCTGTTCGCAAGTGCCGGTCGGTCAGATCCAGAGATTACTACTACCGAATACTACTTCAAGACTTCTAAAAGCTAAGTACCCGTGGGGACTCTTTCTTGCCTCAGCCGGTGTCAGAAAAAGTAAATAACTGTTTAACTTGTGGGAAACAAATACCTCATAAAGATTTCCACTCTTACTGCTTACCTTGTTTAGGCCCAGACCACGACGTAGCAGCCTGTTTAGCCTGTGCTTCCTTCAACCGCGAACGCTTAGGCGGTCGGAGTTTGCTGAACAGTTTTTCGCTCAGATTTTGCGACATTATGCCGCCGGATCCTCCGACTTCTCTATTAAGAAACGAAAGAAAAGACCGACACTCGCGGTCCGCGGTTTCGGCGAAACCACGGTTAAGCAAATCGAGTGTCTCGGTTTCGGCCGAAACCGAGCAAACGGGTCAATCTTCAGCCGAATCCATGACTACTACCGACGCTCCTGCTACCCTAGTTGAATCGGCCTCTGAAGTTTTGCCTACTAATGTGGTTCCTCTAGAATTATCGGACACCATCCCTTTGGATGTCTCTACCCCAGCACGTGGTGCTGCTAGGCCTCCTGCAGCCATGTCTATAAAGGCTTTTGCCAGGGCTAAAGCAGCCAAAACTGCTAAATCAGTGCCTGTTAAGCCCCCTCACACAGGCCCAGTTCCAGTTCTCAAATGCTTACTCTGGCAGAGGATCTCATCTCTTTAATAAGGGGATCCCAATCTCACCCAGACAGGGCCTCTCAGCCTCCAGAAAAGAGACCTAGAGCAGAGCCCCCTGAGCCAGTGTCCTCAGATGATTCTTCTGATGATTCAGACATTACAGACCATCCAGAGGCTCCTTTTTCTACTTATGAAGATTCCGATGCTGAAGAATCTATTCCTTCTGCCTCTCCACCAGAGGAATTTTCCTTTGGGGAAACCTTACATGCCATGAGAGAGCAATTCCAATGGCAGGGACAAGATTTCTCAGATTCAAGAAAAAGGCTTAGGACCTTTCTACATTTACCGCAACATATAGGCCCTTAGCTATACCTCCAGTTCTTCCTGTTGTGGATGATGCATTTAATGATGTTTGCACTGCTCCTGATACTTTACCTCCAGCCCCTGCCAAGCCCGATAGGTTTTACAGGGTACCGGACACTCATCACCACCTATACAAGGCTCCACTTGCAGATCCTGAGACTATCTCCCAGGGGACTAAGGCAGTAGCTTCGACCTCAGCAAAAAACCCTCTCCCTTCTGAAAGGGAATCCAGGTCCTTAGAGAGATGGGGTAAAAAAGTTTACACCTCTGCTACTCTCTCAGCTAGAGCTTTGAACTGTCAGTTTCATATGATCCAATACCAAGAGTTTATGCTTGATCAGTTAACTAAGAAACTGTCCTCTGATGATTCCTTAGATAAGAAATATGTTTTAGAAATGGTGAATAACATTCAGCAGGTTAGTAACCATTCTTTAAAATGTGGCTATGATGCACTGGAGGCTTCATTTAGATCAGCCATGACTGGCACAGTTATAAGAAGGCATGCATGGTTGAAAGAACAGGTCTTGCCGGATCATGTTAAAGCAAAGCTATATTAGATGCTCCTATGGATAGGGTCAGTCTATTTGGATGTCCTTCATGGATGCATCTGCAGTCATAACAAGTGGGTTGTCCTGTCGTCAGGCAGCCCTGCAGTCGGCCGGATTCCAAAGTCCGGGTCCGGCTTCGGCTGATGTCGCACTCCACCCGACGTCATCTCTGTTGGTCTTCGGGTATAAAAGCATCAGCCGACGCCATTTTCCCCAGTCTTTCTTGCCGTGGCGCCAAGCAGAAGCTGTTCGCAAGTGCCGGTCGGTCGGATCCAGAGATTACTTCTACCGAATACTACTTCAAGACTTCTAAAGCTAAGTACCCGTTGGGGACTCTTTCTTGCCTCAGCCGATGTCAGAAAAAGTTAACAATTGTTTAACCTGTGGGAAACAAATACCTCATAAAGATTTCCACTCTTACTGTCTGCCTTGTTTAGGCCCAGCCCACGACGTAGCAGCCTGTTCGGCCTGTGCCTCTTTCAACCGACTTAACGCTTAGGCGCCGGTCGGAGTTTGCAGAACAGTTTTTCGGTTCTGATTTTGCATACATTATGCCGTCGGATCCTCCGACTACCCCCAAAAAACGCAAAGATAAAGACCGACACTCGCGGTCCGCGGTTTCGGCCGAAACCACGGTAAAGCAAACATGAGTGTCTCGGTTTCGGCCGAAACCGAGAAAACTGATCAAAGTACAGCTGAACCTATTCTTACAACTGAGGCCCCTGCTACAACTCTTGAATCGACCTCAGACATTTTACCCACTACGGTGGTTGACTTATCAGACACCATCCCCTTGGATGTCTCTACCCCAGCACGTGGTGCTGCTAGGCCTCCAGCTGCCATGTCCATTAAGGCCTTCGCCAGGGCTAAAGCAGCCAAGACTACTAAAACAGTGCCTGTTAAACCCCCACATCCAGGCCCTCTTCTAGTTCTCAAATGCTTTCTTTGGCAGAAGATTTAATTTCTTTAATTAGAGGATCTCAATCTCACCCAGACAGGGCCTCTCAGCCCCAGAGAAGAGACCTAGGGCAGAGCCCCTGAGCCAGTGTCTTCTGATGATCCTGCAGATGAATCAGACATCACTGAGCAGCCTGAGGCGCCCTACTCCAATTTTGAAGATTCTGATGCTGAAGAATCCATTCCAGCTGCTTCCCACCAGAAGAATTCTCCTTTGGGGAAACCTTGCATGCCATGCGAGAACAGTTCCAATGGCAGCAACAGGATTTTTCAGACTCCAGAAAAGACTTAGGACCTTTCTGCACCTCCCACAGCACAGGCCCTTAGCTATACCTCCTGTTCTCTCTGTGGTGGATGATGCTTTCAATGATGTTTGCTCCGCTCCAGATTCTTTACCCCAGCCCCTGCCAAACCAGACAGATTTTACAGGGTGCCAGATACTCATCACCACCTTTACAAGGCCCCACTTGCAGACCCAGAAACTATATCCCAGGGTCCCAAGGCAGTAGCATGACCACAGCTAAAAACCCTATTCCTTCTGAAAGGGAAGCAAGGTCATTAGACAGATGGGGTAAAAGGTCTACACTTCAGCTACTCTCTCAGCTAGAGCTTTAAACTGTCAGTTTCACATGATACAATACCAAGAGTTTATGCTTGATCAGTTAACTAAAAACTAACCACTGATGAATCTCTTGATAAGAAATATGTATTAGAGATGGTAAATAACATACAACAGGTTAGCAACCATTCCTTAAAATGTGGCTATGATGCACTGGAGGCTTCATTTAGATCAGCCATGACAGGCACAGTGATAAGAAGGCATGCATGGCTAAAGGAACAAGCTTTACCGGATCATGTTAAAGCTAAGTTGCTAGATGCTCCTATGGACAAGACAAGTTTGTTTGGTACACCTGCCCAGCAGGTTATGAAGAAAATGGAAGAAAAGGCAAAATCTGTTCAAACTGTTAAAGATTTCTTGCAGGTTCAACCCCAAGGTTTAGCAGGAACTGGCCTGCCAAAATTGGTCCTTTCCTGACTCCACAAAATTTCAAAGGGGCAGGAATAGACGTTCCAGAGGCAGAAACCAATCCAGAGGAGGTGCCTACAGAGGACGATAGTGGCAAGGTAACAACAGAGGCACAGACACAGCCACTGCCACTACATCAGCACAACCACAGTGACTTAATCCTAAATCCGCCTACCAGGGAACAAATAGCAGCTCCTCTAGGCGGAAAGTTAACCTTATTTTCAAAGAACTGGCACTACATAACAAAAGACAAGTGGATTTTACAAACCATAGATCAAGGTTACCGGTTTCACTTCCACACTTTACCAGTCAAAAGAGGAATGCCAAATCTACCTCCAAATCAATAAACAGAGGCTCTACGCCAGATAATGGAGTTAGCAAACATGAGAGCTGTGGAAAGAGTGCCAACAGCAGAACAAGGAAAGGGTTCTACTCCAGACTATTCCTAGTTCCAAGAAAGGAAAAAGTTGGAGACCAATTCTCGACCTGTCCACCTTAAATACATACATCATTGTCCCAAAATTCAAAATGCTGACCCTACAGCAACTTCTTCCCATGCTGGGCAAGGAGTCTTGGCTGGTAACTCTAGATCTCAAGGAGGCATACCTGCACGTCCCTATTCGACCAATCTGCAGAAGATACCTCAGATTTCTTGCAGGATCAGAGCACTATCAATTCTCAGCATTGCCCTTTGGCTTATCTACTGCCCAGAGTATTCACAAAATGCCTGGCATCAGTAATCGCCCATTGCAGACTACAGGAATTCAAATTTACCCATACCTGGACGACTGCCTGCTACAAGGGACAACAAAAGCAAGCTGACAACAGATTTACAAAGGGTCATTTACTTGCTACAAGGACTGGGATACACAGTCAATTTACAAAAGTCAAGGCTGATACCATCCCAAACAAGGACATTCTTGGGCTGAATTGGACACAGTACAACAAATGGCATTCCTGACTGCAGAAAACAAAAGAACTTCCTCTTTACTTCTTGGCACTAACAAAACTGAACAAGTTAACAGCAAGAAAAGTTCTGCAGGCCTTGGGCTTCATGGCATCATGCATAATCTTGGTCCCATTTGCCAGACTACATATGAGGAAACTACAGTGGTACCTAAAGAATTTATGGTCCCAACACAGACACAGTCTAGAAACAGAAATCCCACTAATTCCATGCTTAAAACAGGAGTTCCTATGGTGGGCTCAGGCATGCCAGTCAAACCCAGGCCTACCCTTCCGCAGATGTCAACCAAGCCAGACCATCACAACAGACGCTTCAGACCTAGGATGGGGGGCCCACATGCTGGACAAATGCGTGCAAGGATTGTGGACACAGGATCACCTTCACCTGCACATCAATCTAAAAGAAATGCTGGCAGTAAAACTGGCAATCCAAAAGTTCAAACCATTTCTCAAAGAGGGCCAGTTGATGATAAGGACAGACAACACCACAGTCATGTGGTACATCAACAAACAGGGTGCACTCATTCCTACCCCCTATGCAGAATGACCTTGGAACTGTGGACCCTGGCACTCAGCTACAACATTCAGTTACAAGCAATATTTGTACCGGGGAAAGACAATACTCTAGCAGACATATTAAGCAGAACCACTTCGGATGCCCACGAATGGAAGCTGCACCCGGACATCTTCAAGACCATCTCAAAGAAATGGGGAATGCCACAGATAGACCTATTCGCATCACCTCTCAATCACCAGCTCAAAAAATTCTGCACAAGGACATTCCACCCACTAGCATGGAAAGTGGACTCACTCTCCTTCAACTGGAAAGGCCTAACAGCATATGCATTCCCACCTCTTCCTTTGATACACAAGGTACTACTAAAAATCAAGGAAGAACGTCCAAGGATAATCCTGATAGCTCCAAACTGGCCAAGACAACACTGGTACCCACTACTGAAGAGCATGTCTCGGAACAAGATGTGGCCAATACCTCTGATGCCTTTGATGTTAACTCAGAACAACTACAGCATCATACATCCAAACCTAAAACGCTGCAACTGACTGCATGGAACATCACATAGCAGCAGCTAATCCAGAACTTTCCCAAAGAGTTAAAGACATTATTCTTGAAGCACGCAGACCTTCAACAAGAAGGAACTATGCTGGAAAATGGAAAAGGTTTGTCATTTGGAGTACGGAAAGAGGAAAAGATGTGTCAAACATAGATATGCCTAACATTCTGGAGTATCTGGCCGAACTTCTTCATTCAGGCCTGTCCTACTCCTCCATCAAGATACATGCATCAGCTATTTCAGCAGAATACAACTTTGATCCACCTGTTTTTTCGCACCCTTTGCTCAGGCAGTTCCTCAGAGGAATCAAGAATGTAAAACCTCCAAGGAAACCACCATTACCAGCTTGGGATTTAAACTTTGTGCTAGAAAAGTTGACACTATCACCCTTTGAACCAGCAGCAACAGCAGACCTACAACACCTGTCATGGAAAACTGCTTTCCTACTGGCAATTACTTCAGCAAGGAGGGTTTCAGAACTACAGGCCTTAATGGCAGTGCAACCCTTCCTAATCTTCCACCAAGATAGAGTGTCCATGAGGACTAATCCTACATTTATGCCCAAGGTGGTATCCAGAGTGTCTTTAAACCAGGCAATCCACCTACCTACCTTCTTTCCCAACCCACAAAACAGAGGGAAAGAATACTGCATACCTTGGATGTACATAGACAGCTACGCTACTACTTGGACAGAACAAAAATAGCAGAAAGACTGACCAACTTTTGTAGCCTATGCAACAGGAAGGGAAGGAAAAGCTATTTCCAAACAGACAATCTCCAAATGGATAGGAAATTGCATACGATACTGTTACTCCTTCCATGGAAAACCAATTCCACAGAACATAAGACCTCATTCTACAAGGGCAACAGCCACTACCACAGCCTTCTTACGAGGAGTGGCAACCAAAGACATTATTGAGGCGGCTACTTGGACCTCCGTGCATACATTTGCCAAGCATTATAATTTGCCTCTATATTCCAGATCCCGAGCAGGGTTTGCCACTGCTGTACTGCAAGGGATCCTAAACACACCATAATCTACTTTTATCCTCCTCCCTAGTTGGCTATGGTATTCTACCCACTTGTTATGACTGCAGATGCATCCATGAAGGACATAGTACAGTTTTGTTCGTACCATAACTCTAGATGTCTCAACTGGATAGCATCTGCAGTCAGGATTACCCTCCCTCCTTCCCCTCTGTGGTACTCCTAGGGTGTCTACCCTCCTAATAGCTAGCTGTTGGGGGTCTTTATGGTGTATTTGTTTGTATATATGTACATATATGCTTATTGTTGTGTTTACCTCTATCTATTTGGAAACATTGGCATCTATCCAAATTTTTAGCCTGCAAGAGGGCTACTGGCATCTGGGGCAAGAAACACTGAGGAAAATGGCGTCGGCTGATGCTTTTATACCCGAAGACCAACAGAGATGACGTCGGGTGGAGTGCGACATCAGCCGAAGCCGGACCCGGACTTTGGAATCCGGCCGACTGCAGGGCTGCCTGACGACAGGACAACCCACTTGTTATGACTGCAGATGCTATCCAGTTCGGACATCTACATTTATGGTAGGTACAAAACTGTACTTTCTCCTGCCAGCAAGTAATGAAGAAAATGGAAGAGAAGGCAAAATCTGTACAAACAGTTAAAGATTTCTTACAGGTTAAGCCCCCAAGGTTTAGCAGGAACTGGCCTTCCAAAAATTGGTCCTTTCCAGACTCCTCTAAATCTCAGAGAGGCAGGAATAGACGTTCCAGAGGCAGAAATCAATCCAGAGGAGGTGCCTACAGAGGACGCCAGTAGCAAGGCAATAACCAACGAGGCACAGACACAACCACTGCCACTGCAACAGGACAATCACAGTGACTTGGCTCTGACACCGCCTACCAGGGAACAAATAGCAGCACCCTTAGGCGGAAAGTTAGCCTTATTTTCAAAAATTGGCACTATATCACAAGAGACAAGTGGATTTTGCAAACTATAGACCAAGGCTACAGGTTTCATTTCCACACCTTACCAGTAAAAAGAGGAATGCCAAACCTACCTCCAAATCAGAAAACAGAAGCTCTAAAACAGATAGCTCAATTAACAAAGATGAGAGCTGTGGAAAGGGTACCACCTACAGAACAGGGCAAAGGATTCTACTCCAGACTCTTCCTAGTACCAAGAAAAGGGAAAAGTTGGAGACCTATTCTCGACCTGTCCGCTTTAAACACATTCATCATTGTTCCAAAATTCAAAATGCTGACCCTACAGCAACTTCTTCCCATGCTGGGCAAGGAGTGTTGGCTGGTAACTCTAGATCTCAAGGAGGCATACCTGCACGTCCCCATATGACCAAATTGCAGAAGATACCTCAGATTTCTTGCAGGATCAGAGCATTATCAATTCTCAGCATTGCCCTTTGGCTTATCTACTGCGCCCAGAGTATTCACAAAATGCCTGGCATCAGTAATCGCTCATTGCAGGCTACAGGGAATCCAAATTTATCCATACCTGGACGACTGCCTGATACAAGCGGACAACAAAAGCAAGCTGACAAAAGACTTACAAAGAGTCATTTGCTTACTACAAGCCCTGGGATACACAGTTAATTTAAAAAAGTCAAGACTGATACCATCCCAAACAAGAACATTCTTTGGTGCAGAATTGGACACAGTAAAACAGATGGCATTCCTAACTGCAGAAAAACAAGAACAACTCCCACTTTACTTCTTGGCATTAACAAAGCAGAACAAACTAACAGCAAGGAAAGTACTGCAGGCCTTGGGCTTCATGGCATCATGCATTATCCTGGTCCCCCATGCCAGACTGCATATGAGAAAGCTACAGTGGTACCTAAAAAATTTATGGTCTCAACACAGGCACAGCTTAGAAACCGAAATACCACTAATCCCATGCCTGAAACAAGAGTTCCTATGGTGGGCTCAAGCATGCCAGTCAAACCCAGGCTTGCCCTTCCACAACTTTCAAGCAAGCCAAACCATCACAACGGACGCCTCAGACCTAGGTTGGGGCCCACATGCTGGACAAATGCATACAAGGATTATGGACTCCAGATCAGCTGCACCTGCACATAAATCAAAAAGAAATGCTGGCAGTAAAACTAGCAATCCAGAATTTCAGACCATTCCTCAAAGAAGGCCATTTAATGATAAGGACAGACAACACCACAGTCATGTGGTACATCAACAAACAGGGAGGCACTCATTCATACCCCTATGCGAATGACTCTGGACCTATGGAATATGGCTCTGAGCTACAACATTCAGTTACAGGCAATATTTGTACCGGGAAAAGAAAACATCCTAGCAGACATGTTAAGCAGAACTACCTCGAATGCTCACGAATGGATGCTACACCCGGACATCTTCAAGGCCATCACAAAGAAATGGGGAATGCCACAAATAGACCTATTCGCATCCCCACTCAATCACCAGCTCAAGAAATTCTGCACAAGGACATACCACCCACTTGCATGGAAGGTGGACTCTCTATCCTTCAGTTGGAAAGGCCTGACAGCATATGCATTTCCACCTCTTCCTTTGATGCACAAGGTACTACTGAAAATCAAAGAGGAGCATCCAAGGATAATTCTGATAGCTCCAAATTGGCCAAGACAACACTGGTATCCATTGCTGAGGAGCATGTCTCGGGGGAGAACGTGGAGACTACCCCTGATGCCTTTGATGTTAACTCAGAACGACTACAACATCATGGACCCAAACCTAGAACTCTGCAACTGACTGCCTGGAACATTACATAACAGCAACTAACCCAGATTTATCCCAAAGGGTTAAAGACATTATCCTTGAGGCCCGCAGACCTTCTACAAGAAGGAACTATGCAAGGAAATGGAAAAGGTTTGTCATTTGGAGTACTGAAAGAGGAAAAGATGTGTCAAAGATAGATATTGCCAACATCCTGGAGTATTTGGCAGAGCTTCTCCATACAGGCCTGTCCTATTCCTCCATCAAGATACATGCATCAGCTATTTCTGCAGAATACAGCTTCGATCCCCCTGTCTTCTCACATCCTCTACTCAGGCAGTTCCTCAGAGGAACCAAGAATGTAAAACCTCCTAGGAAACCACCATTACCAGCATGGGACTTGAACTTTGTGCTAGAAAAATTGACACTCCCTCCATTCGAACCAGCAGCAACAGCAGATCTTCAACACCTATCCTGGAAAACTGCTTTCCTACTGGCAATTGCTTCAGCAAGAAGGGTTTCGGAACTACAGGCCTTAATGGCAGTACAACCCTTCCTAATCTTCCATCAAGATAGAGTATCCATGAGAACTAATCCTACATTTATGCCTAAGGTGGTCTCCAGAGTGTCTCTAAACCAGGCAATCCACCTACCTACCTTCTTTCCCAATCCACAGAACAGGGGGGGAAAGACTGCTGCATACCTTGGATGTACATAGACAGTTGCACTACTACCTGGACAGAACCAAGGGCAATAGAAAAACTGACCAGCTTCTAGTAGCTTATGCAACAGGAAGGGAAGGAAAAGCAATTTCCAAACAGACAATCTCCAACTGGATAGGAAATTGCATCAGATTCTGTTACTCCTACCATGGAAAGCAAATTCCACAGAACATAAGACCTCACTCTACAAGGGCTACAGCCACTACCACAGCTTTCTTACGAGGAGTGGCTACCAAGGACATTATTGAGGCGGCTACTTGGACCTCCGTGCATACATTTGCTAAGCATTATAACTTACCTCTATACTCTAGATCCCGAGCAGGGTTTGCCACTGCTGTATTGCAAGGGATCCTAACTACACCATAATTCTTCTTCCTCCTCCCCTAGTTTGACTATGGTATTCTACCCATTTGTTAGGACTGCAGATGCATCCTTGAAGGACATAGTACAGTTTTGTACCTACCATAAATGTAGATGTCCGAACAGGATAGCATCTGCAGTCAGGATTACCCACCCTCCTTCCCTCTGTGGTACTCCTAGGTATTTACCCTCCTAATAGCTAGCTGGGGGGGGATCTCTTATGGTGTATTTGTTTGTATATATGTACATACATGCTTATTTTTTGTGTTTGCCTACTATCTTTTTTGGAAACATTGGCATTTACCCAAAATTTAGTTTTCCAAGAGGGCAACTGGCATCTGGGGCAAGAAACACTGAGGAAAATGGCGTCGGCTGATGCCTTTATACCCGAAGACCAGCAGAGATGACGTCGGGTGAAGTGCGACACCAGCCGAGGCCAGACCCAGACTTTGGAATCCGGCCGACCGAAGGGCTGCCTGACGACAGGACAACCCATTTGTTAGGACTGCAGATGCTATCCTGTTCGGACATCTACATTTATGGTAGGTACAAAACTGTACTTTTCCCTCCCACCATTCCCCTATTGTTTTTCTGTTTGTTCCATCTCCTCTTCCTTTGTGGTGTATTTGTGTTTCCTTTGGGACACCTTTTGGATATTTTGGGAAGCTTCTGACATCTGGGGCAAGAAAGGCTGGAGAAGATGGCGTCGGCTGTCAGCTATGTACCTCTGCGTTCTGACGTCAGGGTACTTGCTGGTACAGCCGACGCCGGACCCAGACTTTGGAATTCTGGCCGACCTCGGGCTGCCTGCCGGCAGGAACACCCTACAGTTATGACTGCAACAGTGAAGACACTCGAACATCTACATTTATGGTAGGTGTACACAACTGTACTTTTTGGACCCAGCGCCAGACCTTCTGACTCATTTGTCGGGAGTTCTTCACCCCTCTCTTTTCTCCCTCAAACTGACAGCTTGGCTGCTCCACTTCCCAACCTAGCCAGGTCTCATGATTTGTCTCCCGTGGTTCAGCATATTCTGGTTTCCTCTCATAAAGTCTCCACCAGGAAACTATAGAACAGGAAATGGAAACAATTTGGTCATTGGGCTTCTCAACATGGTATTGATCCATTTATCGCCCCTATTCATTGGATTCTGGAATTTTTGACTTCACTTTTCCACGATTGTGTGGCAGCCACTACTGTAAGGGTTCAGTTGGCTGCCATATGTAACTTCCATGTGGGATGCGGAGGTTCTAACATTATGTCCCACAGATTATGTAAAGCCTTTTTGAAAGGGACTCGTCACCTTCGCCCCCCGACCCTCTATCAGACATCCAATTACTCCCTGGAATCTAAATTTGGTGCTGTCTCAACTTATGCTTCCCCCTTTTGAGCCTGCATCTTCTTGTCCTTTGAAGTTCCTTTCTTGGAAGACCATTTTTGTAGTGCCCATTACTTCAGCGCGTAGAGTTTCTGAACTTCAAGCACTCTCTATTAGGCCCCCATATTTGGTCTTTCACCCCGACAGGGTGTTTCTAAGAACAAATCCATCCTTTCTCCCGAAGGTCTGTTCCGAAGCGAACTTGAAACCAGTCCATTGAACTTCCCCACTTTTTTCAGGCATCATGCAAGTAAATTGGAATACATGTTGCATAAGCTAGATGTTCACAGACAATTGAGATTTTATTTGGACAGAATAAAATAATTCAGAAAATCAGATCAACTATTTGTTTCCCATGCAGACAATAAGAAGGGCCTTTCGGTATCTAAAGTTACGTTGTCCAAATGGCTTTCTGATTGTATAAAGTTTGCATATTCTTCATCCCATCAACCTTTAGAACATGAAGTGAAAGCTCATTCTACCAGGGTTGTTTCTACGTCCCTAGCTCACGCAGCTCGTTTACCTTTGGACACCATTTGTGCACCTGCTACTTGGTCCAAACCTCATACGTTTATTACTCATTACAAAGTGGACAGGGCTTACTTTGGTTCCATCATTCTCAGGAATGTACTCCCATGAGCCGCCCAGGATTAGGGTGCTTGGGACGCTACCCACGTGTAAGAACAAACGGCGCAATTGAACAACTTCACATAAAGAAGATATGTTCTTACCATAACGTTCCATGTGAGTTGTTCATCTCGCCTTTCTTCTTGCACTCCCTCCATGTTCTGGAAAAACGGGTATGGCTGGTGGTCTGGTTGATCTTGCTAGTATCCTCTTGTCAGCCAGGTTATCTCTTAACTAATTGTAAATAGTTACTTTGTTATATTGGGTTGCTTAGTTGTGTTTCTTGCTGGGTTCAGCAAACTAGATCTGGGGTTTGGCAGCAGAGCATCATGGGATAGGGACTGTGTCTCAAGCTTCTCAGAGATCTAGAGCTTGGAAAGCAGCCGACTCGGAGTCGATGGTTCGGCTCCGTACCCACGTGTAAGAACTAAGGCGAGATGAACAACTCACATGGAACGTTGTGGTAAGAACATAACTTCATTTTATCTTCCATGCGGACAGGGTTTTCCTCAGGACTAACCCATCATTCATGCCCAAGGTGATATCTAGTGTGGCTTTAAGCCAAATCCATTCATTTGCCAACCTTTTTTCCCTAATCTTCAGAATAAAAGGGAAAAGATCCTGCATTCCCTGGATGAGCACAGGCAGCTCAGGTTCTATTTGGACAGGACTAAGCCTTTCAGAAAATATGACCAGCTGCTAGTCAGCTTTGCTGAAGGGGCAGAAGGCAAGGCCATTTCAAAGCAAACCATTTCTAAATGGATAGCACACTGCATCCATTTCTGCTTCAAACACCATGGGAAACCTACCCCACAGGGGATCAGAACACATTCCACTAGGGCTACAGCAACCTCTACAGCATTTCTCAGGGGAGTCCCTACCAGGGGCATACAGGAAGCTGCAACCTGGAGTTCTGTACACACTTTCACCAAGCATTACCACTTGCCTATCTTTTCTAAATCCAAAGCTGGATTTGCCACAACAGTCTTACAGGGCCTGTTTGCCAGCCCTAATGCTTCTTGACTGCTTCCACCCATCCTTAGCTTTGGGAATCAACCCAAATGTGATGACTGCAACAGTGAAACACGAAGAACATAGTATAGTTGTGTACACTTACTATAAATATAGATGTTAGTGCTGCAGTCCTGGTTACCCTCCCTCCAGCCCCCTGACTTCTCTCTACTTCTACCTATCGTTTTAGTTTGGCATATTTTATATCCTTGGTATTTGTTTTTTTTTTTGCTGGGGGTGTTCCACACCGTATAATTGCTTCCTGTCTTGGGGGCTTCTGACATCTGGAGCAAGAAAAACTGATGCAATGGCGTCGGCTGCATGTTTTATACCCCTGACGTCCTGACATCCCGGAAGAAGCGACAGCATGCGATGCAGAAATCCAAGACACTGGTATTCAGGCTGACTGAGAGCTACCTGCAGGTAGATAACCCAAATGTGATGACTACAACAGTGAATACACTTGAACGTCTGCATTTATATAAGTGCACACAACTGTACTTTTTGGATTCTCCTCTGGATATTCAGGAGTTTTATTCTGCTGCTGTAGACCTAATTAAGGATCTGATATTGTCAATTTTTTCATTTCATCCTCCTGTGTGTGTTCGGATCCAAACCATCTGAACTGCCCTTGGTCGTTACTAAGCTCGTGGCAACCAAAAAGCTGTTGGACACCTCCCTTTACCCAGAATGTACCTCTCCCTTTTACTCAGATCTCTTTTGCCACGTTGCAAAAACCTGGTCTAACCATTTGCTCTTGAACATTCAGGTGATATTTCTAAATTTTCCACCCTTTTTATGTAATTCTTCCTTTTTCTGTGTAGTGGGTTTAGTTCTTTTTCTCCCCGTTTCTCCTTTTAATTAAACTTTGCCCACAGGAATCATTTTTTTATTAGGTTACTTTCCTTTGTCCTCCTGTATACCCTTATCCTGCCTCACTGAATCTCCTTTCTATAAAAAAAAAAAAAAAGTTTTCCTTTCCTCTTCTTTACCTTTTAGTATATATTTTTCCTCTCCCTTTACTGGTTTGTGTGTGTGTGTGTGTGTGTGTGTGAATATATATATATATATATATATATATATATATATATATATATATATATATCTATATATCTATATATATATATATATATATATATATATATATATATATCTATATATCTATATCTATATATATATATATATATATATATATATTCACACACAAATTTAGGATAAGATTGTGGAAATCTTACAGCCGGATCCTGACTGTCTACCTTCTCCGCCTGCCGATGAACTCATAAAATTGATCTCTTGGCGGGAGTGGGAGAGCCCAGATTTTATTGAACCAATTCCACAAAGACCAAACAAGATTATTACCGCACCAGCTGGCAAAACGTTTTGGACAAAAGGGGCCGGCAGCAGCTACTAAAAAGAAACTGTCAGAAGAGAGTTCCACTATTCATTTTCCAAATAAAGATTCCAGGATGATGGATAGATTTGGGAAGCAAGTCTTTTTCTCAGCGACCTTTGCCTTACTATCGCTGAATTACCTTTCCCATTTCACCAGGTTTCAAAGGGATCTGATCAAGGAGCTCTAAGATACGCTTGAGGGAGGAATAGGTGAGGGAGTCCAAGAGAAGATTGCTCGTCAGCTGGCAACCCTACATTCTGTATTTAACTCTTACATAAGGCTCATCGCTCATTCAGCCGAAGGAATGAGTAGAGCGGTGGGTTCTGGCATATCGATGAGGAGGCATACCTGGCTGCATCTGTGCAACTTTGTGGAGCCTTTTAAGTCTTCTTTCATCAATCATCCATTTGACGGAACATCCCTTTTGGCCCCAAGGTCTAGGACACATTTTCCAGGTGTGAAAAGGTGGGTAAGACCCTTTCTGCCATGGGAATATGTTTTTATGCCCCTCAGAGACCTTATCCTAAGGGCCAGAAAGGAGGTGGTAAAGTGTGGTTCAAGAAATCACAGGGGTCCTATAAGACATGTGGAGAGAGTTCCCCCGGGGCAGAGGGGGAACAGTTAGAGCGCCCTTCTTTGAGTGAACCTTCCAGTGCTCCTGAAAGGAGGCCCAATTGCCCACCTCTGTAGGCAATCAGGGGTTGACTATCCCTGCACTGGAGAGCCTGGCTAAAAGTAACCACAGATTTGTGGATGCAGAGGATAATATCCAGAGGTTATCTAATCCCATTTTCTCAAGACCCTCCAACAGAATCATCCCAGACGCCCAACCCAATCAAAGGGATCTTGCAGTTATTTAAATTCAGAAACTGCTGGACAAGCGAGTCATCCAGGAGGGTCCCCAAGACAAAAGAGGATTCAGAACTTACTCAAAGTTCTTTTTAGTTCCAAAGAAAACAGGGGACTGGAGACCAATTCTGAATCTCAACAGACTAAAGTCTGTTTGATGCCAGAAGGTCCAAATGGTCACTGTACAGTCCATACTTTCTTTCTTGGAACAGTAAGACTAGATGTGCACCAAAGACCTTCAAGATGCTTACTACCACATAAAAATAAGCGATCCAGAAACATTGTGGCAGACAAATTGAGTTAGACCCAAGGCAGATCCTCATGAATGGATATTGCACAAGGAGATCTTCCTGGGCATTGTTGATCATTGAGGTATTCCTCATATAGATCTATTTGCCTCTCCATAGAACAGAACTCCACAAGTTCTATTCCAGAGTGAAAAGCCCACTGGCATTGAAAACAGACACATGTCATTCTTTTAACTGTATTTCCCCCTTCCTCTTCTGATAAAGGTCCGACACAATTTTCTCAGACTAGCTAAAAATTCTTGCTGGTAATTGTCGTTTGGATCAGACCGCACTTGCTACCCCTTCTTTTTCACCTGGCCAAGTGCAGTCATCACAGGTTACCTCACAGGATGGACTTGGTGTCACAGCAAGAGCCCCCTCATTCACCTTCATCTTTTCACCCTGCTGTTGACTGTTTGGGCGGTATGGTTTTAGTTCCTACCAATTTTCTAAGGACATGCTACAGGTTTCACAGAAGGATAGGAAACTGAATAAAAGGAAAGCTTACATTTCTAAATGGGAAAGATATTCTTTATGGTACAAGAAACGGAACCAAGACCCCTTTGTAGTGGATATTCCTCTTGTTCCTTCATATCTGTGTGAGTTGCTCAGTTCTGGTCTGGCTTACTCTTCTATTAAGGCCCACTTGTCAGCAAATTTTGCTCGCCTGTCTTAAGATACCTCTTTCTTCTCTTACAGATTTGAGGTCAAACAATGTTTGAATGGCATGTTCACACCAGGCCTCCAAGGAATCCTAATCCTCCTTTTAGGGACCTGAATTATGTTTTAGGAAAGTTGACCCAGCCGTCCTTTGAACCTGCAGTTAGTTCTTCCTTAAAATTTATACATTTTGTTGATTTGGGAAACTACACTGTTAGTGGCACTGACTTCTGCCAAGGGGGTTTCTGAACTGCAAGCACTTCAGTCGATTCCTTCCTCCTTGTTTTTTGCATAGAGGCAGGTTTTCTTAGGACTAATACTTCCTTAATGCCTAAGCTAGTTAATGACTTGTATTTAAGCCAGTCTTCCATCCTTTTTCCATCACCTCAGAGTAGAGGTGAAAGGAGTCTTCATTCCTTTATTTGCATAGGCAGCTCAGATTTTATCTAGACAAGGAAAGCTTAATCATATGGAAATGATAATCACAAGGCTTTCTTTAGTTATATTAGGAACCTGGGTGGGAATTCCCAGATAATGATCAGAATTAGTCCAAAATGACAAAAAATACACCGAGCCCACAGACATTGCCAACATCCTAGCTGACAGGTTCAGTGCAAACTTCTCCCCCCCCCCCCTCCCCACCAAAAGGGCAAATATCTATCCCAGCAGAGTGCTGCCCCCCTGACATCTCAGATGCTCAGGTAAGAGCCGCCCTCTCCAAAGCAAAAAACACAGCATCAATGGGACCAGACGGTGTCCCGGGCTGCGTCCTACATGAACTCCAAGAAGAGCTAAACCCAAACATAAAACTACTGTTCAATCTCAGCCTTACTACAGGATATGTACCCAAAGAGTGGCATATAGCAACAGTGGTCCCTCTCCACAAAGGTGGTGCCTCAACGGACCCTGGAAACTATCGCCCCATAAGCCTGACTAGCTTGGTCTGCAAAGCTATGGAAAGGATCATCATGGACCTCATAAATAAAGATATTGGGGACCTACAGACACTGGATCCTACCCAGTTCAGCTTTGTTAAGGGCAGAATCCTGCCTCTTAAACCTGGTCGACTTCTTTGAAACAGTCACCAAGGCCATTGATGAAGGGAAGGTGTGGTCCACACAGCCTACCTGGACCTCGCAAAAGCCTTCAATACAATACCCCACTCGGGCATTATACATAAGCTCACCAGCTTAAATATAAACCCCTATGTCACTAGATGGGTTGCAAACTGGCTCAAGGACAGAACCCACATGGTTAGAATTGCTGGAGCCATGTCAGACACCAAACCAGTTACAAGTGGCATCCCACAAGGCCCAGTCCTGGGACCTCTCTTCTTCGATATATATTTCTCGGAGGTACAGGCCAACACAGAAGGACTGTGGCTGACCAAGTTCGCAGATGACTGCAAACTGGGTGCCATAATAGACTCTCCAGCCGACACAAGCATCCTCCAAAAGGGCCTCATAGAAACAGACAACTGGTGCCAGAGCCATGCCCTCAAGCTAAACGCCAAAAAGTGTGTAGTCATCCCCTTTGGCAAAAACAAAGTGCCCACAAATTACCACATAGGTGGTAATCCATTAAGTACAGAAGAAGTAATTAGGGACCTGGGGGCCCAAGCTGATAGCAATCTCTCATTTGACAACCACGTGGCCAAAGTGGTTAGAAAAACATTTTATATAGCCCACCTAATCATGAAGGGATTCACATCTAGATTAGGGGAGTCATCGTGCCTCTTTACTCATCCCTCATCAGGCCTATAATCGAGTACAATGCCCCTTTTGGGGTGTACCTTACCAAACACCTGCAGCAACTGGAAAGACCCCAAAAGTACCTTACCAAGAGGATCAAAGGGCTCAAACAGATGCCATATGCTGCCCGGTTAAAGAAACTCCAGCTCTACTCAGTAGCATACCGCCTGCTCAGAGGCGAACTGTGCCTGACATATAAAGCCATGTCCAACCCGGAATTAAGGGACATGTTGCACCTTAAAAAATCCAAATCCCATCGAGCTACATGCTCGAGAGACTTGAACCTCAGCACTGAAATAAATAGGACATGCTGGAGGGACAGATTCATAACCCAGAGGCTGGCTCCCTTCACTCTGGAATAAAATCCCAGTCCAGGTTAGGCAGAGTCCCTCATTGACTCTCCAAGAGGAATCTTGATGAGTGGATGGGAGATCGTAGGTTTACCCCGGGTATCACTTCTGTGTCACTGTTAGACAGAGGCACAGTATACTAACCTCGAAAAAGGGCATAGCAAAATTAATTTAAAATGGGTGGCGAAAGCCAAACATACTCTGGCTAGGCTTATAAATGCCCTAGGGCAGATAGCCTAGTATGAACCTAAGACTGAGGACATTATGAAATATTTTGTTTCTTTTCTTGATAAAGCTTAGTTTACCAGTCTCCAAGCAAACTATTTTTTGTTTGATAGTTTATTGGTCTTATCATGGGAAACAGCTTTCTTCCTCTGTTAGAGCTCATTCTACTGGGATAGTATCCTCTTCTGGGACTTTTTCAATGTCTTAGATACCAGGTCTGCTCTTGAAGCAGCTATTTGGTCTTCTATTTACCCATAAACACTGTCAGTTGGGTGTATTTTTGAACTGTTCTTCGGTTCTTTCTTTGTCTACACACACTCTCTCTATTCAGTGGCTTTAGAACTTCCCCTTTTGTAAGATAAACTGCAACAATGATCTTGGAGGACATAGTACAGTTTTGCAAGAACTTACCCTAACAGTGGATGTCCTACTGTACTGATCACTGTTGCAGTATTCCATCCCTCCCTTTTTTCTCTTGCTGAAGGGCATTGTTTATTTTCCTATTTTCTTGAGGGACATGTACACTTGTGTGACAATCCACTACTAGACCAGTAATCAAGGAGCCTCAATCCTCACAACTGGCAACAGTGGGGGACGTTCACTGGGAGGATAAGTACACACACACTATTTCCAAATACAGCTCTCTGCATCAAGTGCAGTTTCCATTAAGAGCACACAGAGACCACAGTCAGTCTGGGGCTGGTTTCTCCAGATCCCCAGTAAGACTCCCCACTGGTACAGCTATAGAGTTGGTCTCAGCTGAGTGACCAAGCCAAGACCCCCAGAACCCTCTCTGTCCAACCAGTGCTTCATGTCTCTGCTCAAGTAGCTGACACACGCACACACACTGAGGTTTGATTTACACACACACACACACACACACACACACACACACACACACACACACACACACGGGAAAGGCCGGCACAGGTTTACTAGCTATGTCGCCTTCTCCCAGACTATAAGGTAGTTATTACTGACACCAGCTATTTCAAGACCCTTACCAAAGGGTGTCCAAACTTACTGTGTAATATTAATATCAACACAAATGGTAGTTTGACCAAGAGCAAACTTGCTAGGTGTGGCCCACACAGTTTCACCAAATAAACATGCAAGAACTCTTAAAACTTAAATATCGCTACACAAATCAGCCACAATGAAAGGTTTAAATATATTTAATAATTAATAAAAGAACAGGGTAACACTAAATATTCACAATGACATCAGAGAGTTCAAAACCACAGGAAATATTTAAAACAACATTGCAGGGCAGACTCAAATAAATAAAGAAAAATATCTAAACTAAGCTTCACTGTATTCCTGACTGAATCTAAGAGAATTACTATAACCTAAGAACTTGCTATTAGAGCAAGGCAGATGTGGTGAGTGGAGTTTGCTGTTGGGTCCAAGACATAATGCAGAATGCTCTGTCTCATTAAGAGACTTCTCAAATTAATATTTGAAACAGTACTGCTGGGCTAGCTTACAGAATGACATAATTTATTGTCATCTAACGTCTAGCTCCCAGGCCCAAAATAACCATTGATGACAGCTGATAGCATTTAATATCTACCTGTAAAAATACATAGACCTTAGATCTTTGGCAGATACTGGAAGTCCTAAAACAACTGCATCCTTCACATTTCAAAGCTAGTAATTGGTTCACCCTAAAGACAATACAGAAAGCTCCCTAGTACAGACATTGTGTCTCCTGCTGCACTGAAAACTAAAATATACCATCTTTTATGGCCTGTGCTGTAAAGTAATTTAATTTCAGCTATTTTCTGAAGTTTGTTGGACTGAAGTCAACTTTCCAGTCTCCTCTGTTAACATATACATTTAAACAGTTAACAATAGCGCATGTACATTTCTGTTCTGTTCCAGCAGGGCACACTGTGGATACATTTCAAGCACAAGTACTCTACAAAATACCTTCTCAACACACGTTTGTAAAACCAGTTAGATATACACAAGGCATACAGTTCTAATACAGTTATAACACAAGCATCTTGTATAAATCATGTTGATATTCACAGATGGCATATAATTATTTATAAAATTCCAGCTAGCTGTGCTGGTAGTTTCTCCTTTTGTGACAACTTTGTATATTGCTACCTCTCCTTCTGTTCTATTTGTTCTACTGGGCAGCTAAGTTCTGCATTTTTTTTGTAAGTATGTCCCTTATGTACCTCCTACATTTGGGCTTATGTCATATGTCAGACGTACAATTCAAGGTGGACCCCAGGCTTCCTTTCTCCTATTTCCAAGTTTCAGTGACATTACCTGTCTAAGGCTTCCTTTATGAAGATCAGCCCAAGACAGCCTCTCAGGTCTAAGAGATCTTCCAAGAGGGATTTTCTTGACAAGCCATTTCAGAGTTCTAAGGCTCAAAAGCCATCTTTTCATGACAAATCTAAAACCATTTGATAGTCATCCTATTTTGCCCCTTTGCCAAATTGACTTTCTTTTCCAATATGGCAACACATAACCACGGATGCACTGGTGATTTTCATAATTCAGAACTGGTATTTCATATTTTGGAAGTCCATTCATCCCTTTTCAGGCATGCCCCAATCTCTCCATTGATAACTTCCTCAATTTCCTTTGGTTCTTCAACATCTTTTGGTTGAAGGAACCATTCAGCTTGTTCTGCCATCACAGAAGGGCAAAGAGTTTTATTCCCGAATGTTCCTTGTTCCCAGAAAACTGGGTTCTTGGTGGCCCATTCTGGATCTGTCCTTTCTCAACACCTTTCTTAAAGTTCCCTCTTTCAAGATGTTGACTTTCCAGTCCGTTTTTCTCCTCTTACTTTCTCAGGCTTTCCTGTTGTCTATGGTGATGCCTACCTTCACATTCCTGTTCACCATATTTACAGGAAAATTTTACATTTCTTTCTTCCTCACATTTTCAGTTCTCTGCTTTGCCTTTTGGTCTTTCGATGCAGAGGTTCTTTGACAAGTGTCTGAACCCAGTGGTAGCCTTCTGCAGACTATTTAGATGATCTCTTATTTGGATGACCTGTTCATTCAGTCCCCCTCTCGGCACCACCTTCTTCAGCTTCTCAAATACTCCATGCTTTTCCACACTGTAGGTTCACTCTGTATCTCAAAAAGTCTGTTCTTATACCTTTTCAAGCCCAAGATTTTATGGATTGCAGGATTAAGACCTTGCCACTGATGGCCTTGCTTTCTCCTCCCAGGGTCCTTTGCTTGACTGCTTACTTTCACTCTCTTCTTCCTGTGTAAGAGCTGTGTGCAAGAGTTTCTTTGAGCTCTGAGGTTCATGGCATCCACCACTCCTATGGTTCCTTTCACAGGGCTCCATATGAAGAGATTTAAGTGGTATCTCAAAACTATTTGGCTTCAATACTGTCATCCTCTGAATCTTCTCATCCCTCTCTTGCCTGAAACTAAAGTTTCTGTGTGGATTTGGCAGATTTCTCCGAATCCTGGCCTGCCTTTTCAAGTCCCTCTTCCTGCTCAGGATCTGTACACAGATACTTCCAAATAGAGTTTGGGTAGTCTCTTCCAACAACATCATGTCCAGGGAGTTTGGTCCTCCCAGCAACAAGTGAACCATATAAGCATAAAAGAGACGAGGGCTCTTATTTTTACCAATCTTTGCATCCTCTTTTGGCTCTAGGTCCTTTTACAATTTTCACAGACTGCGCCATGTTTTAGTGGTACATAAACAAGTAAGGGGCACAAAATCTTAACTTCTGTGTATATTAGCTCTTCAGGCCCGGGATTTTACAATCATCTATCACTTAACTTTGTAGACAGTTCACATCCCTTCAGAGCGCAGTCTAGTGGCAGACAGTCTTGAGTAGGTTGAGGGCAAATCCTTATGTTTGGATACTTAGAGAGGTTTCTGTGTACATTGTACGTCAGCAGGATACTTTAAGTAGATCTTTTTGCCTCCCCTGTGAACAGTCAACTCCCACAGGTCTGTTCCTGACTTACTAAAGTCATTTCCTTTTGCTGTTCTCTTCATAGTAAGCAGCTTTCTTCTTCGGTTCATGTTCATTCTGTCAGGGTTGTGGCCCCTTTTGGTTCTTTTTTTTTCAAGGGTCTGATTATTTGATCCATTAAGGAAGCTACTTGCTTGGTCTTTGGATATTATAAACTGGATGTGATTTCTAGGGCCATCTGCTAGGGTTTTTGGAGGGCGCATTAAATGTAGGACATGCATCTAACGTATGACGCCCAGAAGGAGCTAAGCCTTTACTATGCTGGCGAGATATTTGGCTTTCTTCGGCAGAATGTTGCACTTTTAAAGAGTACTGCAGCAGTGAGAAGGACATCTGCTGTTGGTGGTAAGGTCTTACACAACTGTACTTTGTGGTGAGTACTTTGTACTGTATTGTGGTATTGTATGATGAGCTTCTCTGTCATTTGGAAGTGTTGTTTTATGTGTGTAGTTAACACCATTCATTATCTCCTTTTCTTACAGCATGCAGCAGTCGCTCTTTCCGCCCTCATTCATGCTTTGGAGGAGATGGATATGGTAGCCATAGTACGTTATGCATATGATAGAAGAGCTAACCCTCAAGTGGGCGCAGCTTTTCCCTGCATCAAGGACAAGTACGAGGTAATTATTTCAGTAATCAGATGCAATGTGTGCTTTTTGTTCTGTGGTCAGACATAACATGAACTGTTTTCAATTTGCTATGTCCATTCAGCTGAGAAGTAACCCTTACATTCTAGATGGTTTAGTGGAACCCTGGTGTTTTGTTTTAGAATGTCAAGACACACAATTGTGCATGCGTTTGTGTGACTGGACTTGCAAGTGGAAGGCTGACAGAGTAACACGTGCACTTAGTACAGATGCTAACCACTCATTTTAATTGGACTTTCTACTGCTTTTTATAGCAGCTGTTGTGATAGTGTTGTAACTGTAACACCGAACAGTAATTGTCTTTGTTTTTGGTTTCTTGCTGTTCTTTCCTTAGTGAAACCATTTAAAGTTTGCATGTTTGTAGCTTGTGACTTAAAACCCTTTAAGAAGCTTGATTATTTGTACTCTCAATAAACGTGTACACACACACAGTTTCCTATGTATGCAGGAGGGCATTCATGATGGTCAAAAATCAATGAACTTGACCTGACTGTTACTGGTGTACAAGTCCACCTGGTAAATATTGTGTTAACCAACAGTCACATCTTTTTGTTAATATTTATTTAGTTGTTGACATTTGATTACCGGGAAAGTCTGAATGAGTAGGAGCCCATTTTCAGCAGAGGCCTGGGGAGAAAAGCTCTAAGGTATTACAAAACATTTTAAGAACAGTAATTTTACAATCTTTAAAAATAATACAAAGAATACTACAGTTTAAACAATTGTACTGAATTAGACATAATATGAAAACCTTAAGAACAGACACCAGGTGTATGACAATAATTTCATTTTAGAGAAATTGTAACCAGTTTATAGAGAAATTAAATATAAGTTAGCATAATACAAACAGGAATTGCAGTGTTTCCTGGCAGTGCATTCTAAGCACACATTTACAGATAGGACTGGACTGGAACTACTTTAAAGACCACACAGAAGTCACTTCTTGAGAGGCCTATAAGAGGCTGCAAATAATGAGAAGTCGTAGTATTTTTGAGTAAATCATGTCTGTTGTTCTGTTTAGTGATAAGGTAAATGAATGCATTTTGTGGGAGGAAGACAACTGTATACCAGCTCTGCACATGTTTGTCGCAACCGGCCTTAGGTATAGGCCAACTAGGCAGCTGCCTAGGGCGTCACTCTAACAGAGGCGCTTTTCCAGTAATCTGGGTGACGTAGATAGACCAGGATGGGGGCACTGGGTGGTGTGGGGGGGGTCAATGTGGAGCCTTTTGCCTAGGGCACCAGTTGACCAAAGGCAAGACCTGGTTCATCCTGTAGGCAGTTAAGTTTGCTTTTAAGGATTTTGTCAATTTCTGAATAAGTTGCTATGACTTAAGCTGTAGGTGTTAGGACAACACAGCATGTAGAACGTTACCATTCTGATAACTCCACCCTTTTTCCCATAGTACACTGCTTCCTGCTTACGCTATCTTCTGTTTCCTACTGTACACGTTCTTCACAAGCACTGAAAAAAATAGTCCCAGGCTGCCTTAAGCTATTGTCAATCACTTCATTGCTATCAGTATGGTACAGTAAGCAATTACTTTTTAAATTGTAAATAAGACGTGAAGGTCACAGCTGAGGTGCCATTGTAGGAATTTTCTGGAGCTGAGTCTATATTACTTTTCTGTCTTATTGTGGGTAATTTCTAAAATGAATAATAGTTTTCTGGCTAGGTTGTCTTAGTCTGTGTGCAAGTTGCAGTACATTTTAAGTTTTAGTTTGTTTTTTGGCTGCTTCCGTGCTGACTGCAAATATGCCCTATTTGGACAGTCCTATAGACCCATTTGTTTTCAGCTCTATGGCTAATATGTTTGCATGAGGTAAGAGCCAAGTACACCTGGAGTGGAAGTTGGCATGCTTGTGGTTTGTACCAGCATTTTCTATTTTATCCTTAGCATCTCCTGACTTGCTGCAGACATGTAAGGAGAAGGGGCTGGTATGCAGTAAGTGCCCCTTTGTCTGTATTTTACTGTGTGACTGTGCATACATTTATAACTTGTCACATTTCTGTAAGGATTCATTTCTGCTGGTGCTGTGTCATTGTGCAGCTGTTAGTATCCCAGCAAGGGGTTACAAGTTGTGTCCCTTAAGAAACATTAACAGGTTATGCTTCCATCCGTTAGAGTTCTGAAGTTGTGAGTAACCATGTTTGGAGTACTATGAATTTTGGAGCTCAGAGGTTGAGAGTTACAGGTCCCCTCTAGGAGCCATATACCTGTTCCTGAAGTCGAAGGGCTCCAAACATGAATCGTATAGGTGATGGCCATCAAGTGCTGGTTCCTATTTGTCACGGATTCAGGTAACAGCTCTGCGTATGCTGCATCTTTTGCCTCTGCTGTCTGCCTCAGTGATGTGTTGTCAAATACCTGGACTAAGTCTGAAAATTGTCCAATGAGATCAGTTTTCTGTTTCAATTAAATTTAAATAAATAACTAAGCATCTCTGAACCAGGCATCAGTTTTCGTGATATCAGGTTTTCCCTTGTCTATTTTTTTTTCTCAGCATCTGCCTTGCAGGCTCCATTTTGTCCATTCTGCTGTTTTAGTATCTCTAGTGTGAAAACACCAGAGGACCAACCTCCCCAGTATGCCTGCCTGGTTTGATCTTCCTTTGGTGGGTAATCATGCAGGATTGCTACCTGTCTTCTTAGAAATACCCAAATAGTGTGAATTAAATGACATAAAAGGCAAAATAGAAATACAGTAATACGGTTCTCCTTTTCCTGCTATGGCAGTGTAATTTAACAATGTAATTTTCTGTTGAATAGTTAAAGCTTAGATATAGCTTTCAAATATGTTAATCTAAAAAAAAAAACTACATTTGCTGTGACACCTATGTTCTTCTCTGCATTTGTCTGCAATGAGTCTCAGCTGACATATTTTTCCCCATTAGGTTATTCTCTTCAAATTCTTATTTATGCTGTCCTCCTTAACCCATTGTTATCCTGCACTGCTCTCTTCAGTGCTGCTGCTTTTGGTCCATCAGGCATGTATGAGTAATAGCCCAAAGACCGACCCCTGCTAGCCACCCCTTGATCACTTTCCATATTCCTGTCCTCACCTGTGAAATCCCAGCCCTCTCTGTCCTACCATAGTCAGTCTTCAGCCTAGTTTCTTAGTTTTCATCTAGCCTCCATCCCCTCAGGTTTTCCTGGCAGCCACATGCTTATGACTGAGTCAGAGGCCTTAGTGAAGTCCATGTGGCCACATATGCATTACTAAGTCAGAGGCCTTAGTGAAGTCCTTGTGGCCACATGTGCATGACAGGGTTAGAGACCTTAGTGAAGACCATGTGGACCATGAACTCCCCTATGAGAGGTTTTCCTAGCAGCCACATGTGCATGACTGAGTCAGAGGCCTTATTATAATCCACCTGGAACATATACTTCCCTGTCTCAAATTTTCCTAGCAGTCACATATGCATGAGTGAGTCAGAGGCCTTGGTGAAGTCTACTTGGCCACGTGCATGACTGAGCTAGAGGTCTGTGTGAAGTCCATGTGAACCCATGTACTCACCTGTCTCAGATTTTAGTGGCAGCCATATGTGCGTGACGAGTCAGAGGCCTAAGGGAAGTCCTTGTTAACCATGTACTTTCCCCTGTCCAGTTGCCCTATAACTTGGTATTAAGACCTCATCGAGTTTGATTGCCTACTTCTAGGCATGAACTCATTTTGTTTAATGTGTTCTAGGAATGAAGCTAGCTTTTCCCAGTTCTCATCTTGATATTCCCTGCCACTGCTGTAAGGTCTGTAGCTGTGTAGACTTTTCCTGCTGTCCCTACACACACACACACACACACACACACACACACACACACACACACACACACACGCGCACACACTTCCTGTGCATGCACACATTTTCTTCTAAAGTTGTTTTTCCTCCTGTGGAGGTAGTGCCATGGATGGTGTATTGCTACCATATATGCATCACTGGCCCATCTTTTCTTCAGTTCTTATCATTGTGTGCTACTGGGTCTGTTTCATATGATCAAAAGACCATGTGATCAAAACCAAGGAGATGGAATCTTGGAAAGTTGAACCAGCTTCTCCACTGGAAGCCAATATTTTTTTGGGGTTGAATGTTTGCCTTTTCCCCAGTGTGGAGCGATCTTGGAGTAGATATATATAATAGTCAGGGGGTGTGGCGGCGGGGCTTGGCCCCCTGTAAAAGTACTGTTTTTCATGATGCCAGCTTCCAGAGGAGACGTCAGTTTGGTGTTCTGAGATTTCATCTTCCCAATTTCGATTATATGAAATAGATCACTAGTACATTTGTTTCAGATTAGTGAATAATTGCTATGGGATAGCTTGTGCTCAACCTTGTTACTAGTTTTTCTACAAAAAAATCCTCTTTTCCTGCCTAAAATCTTGTGTGCTTGTTGGATCAGTTAAAGCTGTTGACTCTCCTCATGTCCTGCAAAATGTGTACTTGTGCTAAGTAGACAAATTGCACAAAAGATTACCCGACTTGGTGCTTATTTGTTTAGAGCTTTCTGAGGTTTATTTAAAGTTTAACTAGTCTGATATATTGAGATGCATCATGCCTAAGGTGGTTATTGAACTTTCAATACACCAAACCATTAAATTGCCTGTTTTCTACCCTAATCCCAAGAATGCCTCAGAGAGAGGACCCTACATTCTCTAGATGTACACAGACAATTGAGGTGTTATTTTGATAAAACCAAAGTTATTAAAAAATCTGATGACCTTTTCATCTCCTTCCATCCTAGGGCTCTAGGGAAGGCAGTCACCAAACAAACCATCCCTCATGGATCTCTAAATCCATTGGAATATGTTATTCCGTCCATGGTAAAACCTTACAGGGCCAGGTCAAATCACACTCTACCAGGGCAGCTGCTTCTTCAGCTGCTTTTTTCAAGGGGTTTGATTATGCCTCAATCCTAGAAGCTGCCACTTGGGCCTCAGTACGCACCTTTCTCCAAACATTACAAACATGAGTTAGCCTCCAGGGCTAGAGCTGGGTTCACCAGATCTATTCTTCAGGGTCTCATTGTCCAAGGACCCCAGTCCTCTACCCAGGTTCATACCCAAAAGCTTTGGCACTTTCCCTAGTGTTATGAATATTGCAACATGTGACTAGAAGGACATAGAATAGTTGTGTAAGAACTTACCATAACCTTTGATGTCCTTCCCTTCCATGTTGCAGTATTCAGTCCCTCCCTATCTGCCCCACCTGCCTATTGTACCTTATTGGCCTGTGGGCTTATTGTCATCCTGTCATCTTTCCTTTTAGCCTCTCCACTGATCACAGCCTAACAAGTACCCTTATTCTAGTCTAGAATAAAAAAATGCAAACACCAGCAGCCAAAGGTCACCCAGGAGAACAAAATGCAAATGTGCTTCTATATATATGAAGCTGAAGAAGCACTTTGTGTGAAAGTGCTTATCCTGCAGTATTTTTAATAAACTATGTATGCTTTTAGCTGCGGTGGTCTCTTGGAGTTTTTGGTTCTCACATCTTATTCTAGTCTACATGTGAATCTCAAGGGTCTGCCAACTTGGACCATCCTTAAACCTCCAGGAGTGCTAGTGTATGCGGCAGTCCATTCTGAAGACGGCACATGCAGACGCCACTTTTATACCCTACGTCAGTTTATGGCCCTGGCGCAGGACATCACACATACCCTCCTGAAGCAAGACTTTGGTATACTGGCCGGATGTCGGCACTGCAGGCAGCAACTTTCCCTACTGTTATGAATACTGCAACATGGAAACATGGAAGAGAAGGGCATCTAAGGTTATGTTAAGTTCTTACACAACTGTTCTTTACACACAATTTCTTACTAGAACTGCATCTTTGTCAAAATTAAGGAGAATATGCCAGGTCTGTGATATAAAGGGATAAAGCACTGCCTACTGCATTGGCTCCCAGGGAGAATGGGGGTGACTTGGCCACACCAAAGTATGTGGCTTTGACTCTCCACAAGGGTGATAGCTGGTGGGAGTAATAGATATTACCAGTGGACATTGAGCTTGCCGAGCACGCAGTCCTAGTGCATCTCGTACTGGCAACTGAGGGGAACTGGCTTGTTGAAGCATCTTCCCCTTTGGAGACAGCAGTGCTAGAGCTTGGAGGAGCTGCCAGGGGGTTACTCCCAATGGAAGAAGGTAGGCTGGCCCAGAACAAGATGACTGTCCCACTTCCTACCATTCTACATGCAGTGAGGAAAGGTTAGCTGGTTAGAACTATGAGGTGGGAACGAATGTGCCATAGGGCAGTTGCCTACCGTGTGAATGCTTGGTTTTAATGTACTCTTGAAACAAATGGGCTGACTGTGTGCTGTCTGTTTGGCATTGACTTAAATAACCTTGTTTCAGCAGACAGATGTTCTGTAAACATCTTTCGCATCACTTGGCTTGTAGTAATTGACTAAAAGAACATCTGTCTGCTGAAATAAGGTTCTTGTAAGGTTCTTTCACATCACTTGGCTAGGAGGGGGGTGTAGTAATTGAGTGACGTGTAGGTGCATTCTGTTTGGCATTGACTTACAGAACCCTATTTCAGCAGACAGATGTTCTGTAAGGCCCTCTGTCTTACCTAGATGATCAGTATTAAGAAACTTAGGAGCATTTTAAGATGATTTTCAGTCAACACAGGAAGCAGCACTGTTGGTGATTGATCAGCACATAAGTGCTTTTTCAGATTTGCACAAGCACTTATGATCACACATTGAGTACAACCTTCACTTCTCAGCTGTGCATCTCCTTAGCGTACAGAACCAACTAGCTGAATTCTCTCATCAGACAAATTAGTCTGGTTCACAAATGGAGGCTGGAACTACAAATTTTTCAGGACATTGTGCAGTAGTGTTGCATGATAGAAGTGGACCTATTCATTACACAGTGTAGGAATCAAATGCAAACCTCTGTTTTTTCCTGTTAAGACTTCTCTGTTTTCTTGAAAACGGTCACTCATCCTTTGTGGCCCAAGACTCTAGAAATGTACTAAGAAGCAAGGGAGGTTATTATATCTCAGTTTCAATACACCAAAGCTCTCTGCTTGTACAATTGATATATAACACTAGGCAATGATTTATTTTCCTTCCAGGTACTAAACATCCTGAAAGATGTCTGAATAACTACTACATATGGTAGAATTCTTATGCCAGGCAATGATTTCATTTTCCTTCCAGCTACTAAACATCCTGAAGGAAGCTTGAGTAACTACTATGTACGGTAGAATATTTATGCCGGGCAGTGATTCCTTGTCCTTCCAGATGCTGAACGTCCTGAAGGAAGCCTGAATAAATACTACATACAGTAGTATGATTCCTTTTCCTTCCTGGGATTAAACATCCTGAAGGAAGTCTGAATAACTACAACTTATGGTATAATTTTTATGCCAGGCATTGATTCCTTTTCCTGCCAGGTACTGAACGTACTGAGTAAGTCCTGCACGGAACTCCTGGTTATAGAAGTGGAAGAACATCCTGCACTGATGGAGAGGGCCCACGTCTACTGAACTGTTTACTTTCACGGATTCTAGACTACCAAAACCACATTTTGTATTCATTTTTAGTATAGTTAATCCATTATAGCACACCTGTGTAATTTCTGCTTGTATATAAAAGTGCCTCCAAGAGTAACAGCAAACCTGCATGTTAAACCTTCTTAAAAGGGTTCTGTACTTAAGGATTTGATCTTCTTGTAAAGCCTCACTTTATCTCCATTTGAGCAAGATGGTGTAATGGACCTTTATTGGAAAATAGTTTTCTTTGTTGTTTTAACAACTGAAAGAAGGATTTGTGTGTTAAAACCCTTTCTGAGAAAGACAAAGGCATCTTAAGCAGCCCTTCATAAAAGGCGGTCTCTAAAGGCTTATCCTTTAATTATGCCAAAGCTGTTATTTCAGCATCATCTTCTAACCAGTCCGTACAGCTCTCAGTTTTCTTTCAGCAAAATGAACACTACCTCTTAAAATGCTAGACATACACAAATATGACACTATACCAGGAGGACACATTCTTTTAGGAAAATGCATCTGCTTTTTTTCTGTTTCTCCCTCTCTCTAAAGAGGGCTGGACCACAGTTTCTTTTTGATATGATATATACAATACTAGAGCTCATCCCACCAGAGTAGCAAAGTTTTTTAGAAATGTTTTTGAATGAGACATTTTAGATAGTTTCCTGTAGCTTGCTGCTTACAACTCCCCAAATGCGTAACAGTATAGTGGAAAGATAAGATTTTGCTGTGCTGTGCTGTGCTACAGGGGATACTTTAACTGCTGGCACCCCATAGCACGTCAAATACTAATTGAGATTCTACCTAAAATGTAATGATTTGCTGTTATAGTGACCTCTCCAAAGAAAATAGTACAGTTATGTTAATGTACATAATATAACAGTAGATCTTCAAGGCAAGGTCAGTGTTAAAGTGGTCTGTTCTCCCTTTCCTTTGTGGGTTATATATTTGATTTTTTTCTATACTTGCTGTGTTTTGTACAACATACTTCTCAGAGTTTCTTGGATGTTTTGTATATCATCTTGCTCAGCACTGAACTTTGTCTGTCACAAGCAGGCTTCTCAGCTTGAAGGAACAAACAAAAAGTAGCTGAAAACTGTATTTGTATGGGAATGCTATGCATCCTGCTTCAGAACCTTCAATGACATACCAGTTTCAGTCCTTAGAGGGAAATGGAAAAGCTAAGGAAAATTCAGCTAATATAAGGGAAACATAATGTAATGGTGCGGCATTAACAGTGGTCACGCTGAAGATCTTATGCTAAAATTAGTCCTTCACACAACTTTAATATATATGGAAATGGGACACTATCAACTGTTCTTTGTCAAATGCAAAGTGGCCTACAAGTAGGCATGCACCATTCTTGATCCATGTTAGGGTGTTTCCTCTGACCTGCTTTTACCCAGTCCTGGGATAATGGACCCTATGGATGATAGGATTCTGATTCTCGAACATCTTTTCTCTGAAGAGGTTGTACAAGTCCTACAAGAATCTAGGCGATCCCTACTAGAAAATCTTACACTGCTACGTGGAAGCGGTTTTCTTTCAAGATCTGTAAACAGAGTAAGAATACACTCTTAGCACAGTTCCTAACAGGTACTGCAATATCTAAGCGAACATCTTTGATCATGGCCTACTCTTCCATAAAATTCATTTGTCTGCTATTAATGCTTGCCTTCCTCTTAGCCCCCCCCCCCAATTATGTCTAGGCTGGAGATCAAACTTTTTCCTCAGAAGACTCCTGCACCTTCTCCGTGCAAGAAAGCCCATCTTTCACCCTTGGGATCTTAATTTTGTGTTAGAAAAGCTTACTCTGCTTCCGTTTGAGCCATCATCATCTGCTTCTTTGAAATTTTGTACTTGGAAGACCATCCTGTTCTTTGCCCCTCACCTCTGCCAGGAGAATTTGAGTTTCTCATGGCCATTCCCCCTTTCTTATTTTACAAAGACAGGGTGACTCTCGGGGTTAACTCATCCTTCATGCCTAAGGTAGTGAATGAGCTGTCTCTCGATCTGGATATCTATCTTCCAACCTTATTTCTCAATCCCCAAAATGAGGGAGAAAGGATCTTACTCTCTCTAGACATTGACAGGCAACTCAAATTTTGCCTGGACAAGACTAAATCCTTCAGAAAGACTGACCAGCTATTTGTGTATTTTATGCCCTCTAAGCTGGGTCAGCCAGTATCCAAAGTTTGCATCCTGGATTTCTAAGGCTATCACCTTCTGTTACTCTCAATATGGTAAAACCCTGTCTTCCTGCCCTAAAGCTAATTCCACTATGGCATTTGCTTCCTCGGGGGTTTTCCACAAAGGCATAGACTCCAAGAATATTTTCACAGCAGCTATTTGGCCCTCAGTACACACCTTTACAAATCATTACAAAATTGATTCCTCTTCCAGGTCCACAGCTGCCTTTGTTAGGTCAGTCCTGTCCAGGTTACTGAACAGTTCTTTCACTCAATAACCAACACCCTTACATCCTTCAGGTCTATATCAGCTTATCAAAAGCTGATAACATCGAACGCTAGTTGATTGACCTCTAAAGGTCGAACACCCAAAATAGCGAAGACACGGAACAATGATTTTTTTTCCCCAGGGTAACCGCTGGGTAGTTATTGGGAGTTTGTCATTTCCTCCACTGTGGTGTGATCTCGAAGTTGGTATATTTAAGTGGGGCGGCACAGCCCCCCACTTTATGTTGTGGGTATTTTTTTTTCCCTGTGAAAAAATTGCTGTTCTGTGTCTTTGCTATTTTGGTTGTTCGACCTTTTCTGGTCAATCAACTAGCGTTCAATGTTATCAGCTTTCGGTAAGTTAATATAGACCCACATCCTTCAACTCTGGGAATCACCCATTTGTCGAGAATATTGCAACAATGATCAGTAGGACATCTGCTGTTATAGTAAGTTCTTACACAACTGTACTTGTGTGTGTGTGTGTGTGTGTGTGTGTATATAGACACGCACACATATATAATGTATATATATTTATATTCACACACGCACACACATACATAGCGGTATGGTGCCTTTAGATGAAGCTGCAGGGTGTGTGGAACTGTGATGTGTCAGCATTGTGGAAGTGGCTTGTATACAGTTGCCCTAAGTTAAGGAAACCATGCCCCCCCCCCCCACCCACAGGTGAAAGGTAAGAAGGTGGAGCTCAAGAGAAAGAAACATGTGGATGCCTAAAGGAGCACAGGAAAGAAGTGGTTTGGGACCTGATTGAGAAGAGAAAGAGAGCAAGAGAATCAGCCTGGGTTGAAGGAATGTTTGGGAAGTTCTTCGTGTTTCAGTGTTGCAGTCATCACCTGTGGGTTATCCCTGCTGTGGTAACCATCAGCCGTCCCGAATACCAGAGTCGGTGTTTTTCTGCATCGGCTGCTGTCGCCTGTAGATTGACATCAGGCCGTTAGTGCTATAAAATAAGGCAGCTGATGCCATTACATGAGTCTCTTCTTGCCATGGAGCCCATAGCAGAAGCAGTTCACAAGTGTGCCAGTCGGTCGCTACCAGAGCTTGAGTTACAGCTGAAACAGTCTAAAGCGAAGTACCCCGTTGGGGATCCTTTTTTCTTGCACTAACCGATTTCCGAAAAAGTTAACAATTGTCTTGCCTGTGAAAAGCAGATCCCACACTGAGACTTCCATTCATACTGCGTCTCTTGTTTAGGCCCAGACCACAACGTTCCCCTTTGCTGGTTCTGTGCCCTCTTTAACGCGAGAACCATTTGCCATAGAGCTCTTATTGTAGACGGGTATTTTCGTCTTCACATTCCGAAATGGCATCAGTCAGCCAACAATCCATAGATATTTCGAAAAAACATAGAGATAAAAATAGACAGACCACACAAGGCTAAGCCTTCCCACGACCCTACTGCAGGTCATCAGTTCTCCGGATTTCAGTGAGGTGCTTTCGCAGCCCCTGATGCCCAATGCGATATCCACACAGGCCTCTACAGAAACCCTTCGGAGTCTGGTATGCTGCAGAAATCTTCTTAGTCTTCCAAGCCTTTGGCTGTCTCTGCCTTAGTTGGGTCAATAGCCACGATGCAGTCACCAGCGTCCGAGGAGGCCCCTCACACTACCAAATCTAGACAAAAAAACAACGTCTTCTCATCCAACTACCAGTGAATACTCTTAGGCCTAGAAGCCTGGCCACTCCTACTCTAGCCACCATCTTGCTCCTGCTCCACCACCCCAAGCCCAAATGCTTAAAATGGCAGAGGATCTTATCTTCCTTATCAGGGGTAGTCAGACCACAACTTCTAAAAGGAAAATACACTCTTCTCCTGAAATGATGACAGAACAGGATTCTGAGGAATCTAATTATTCAGATTTTGAAGAGGAACAACAACCTCTGACTGCTTATGAGGATTCAGATGCAGAGGAATCCATTCCTTCTGCCTCCCTACCAGAAGACCTTTCCTTTGGGGAAACCCTTCACATCCTCAGGGAACATTTCCATTGGGAATCTCAGGACTTCCCTCAGTCTAAGAAAAGACTGAGTTTCTGGACCAGGCCCAGCACAGACCCCATATCTTAGAAGTGGTGGATGATGTTTTCCATGAATCCAGCTTAGCCCCAGACACCCTCCCACCTGCTCCCAGTAAACCTGACCGGTATTACAGAGTACCGGATTCTCACAAATACCTGTACAGAAATCCTGCTGCAGACCAGAGGTCATTACACTGGGACTTAAAGGAGCTAAGGCTAGTTCTGCCAGGAATCCTATTCCTTCTGACATGGATTCCAGAGCTCTGGACAGATGGGGTAAAAAAAGTATACACCTCTGCAATCTTATCTATCAGTGTACTCAACTGTCAGTTCCATATGTTAAAGTATCAACAACACACTTTGGAACTATCAAAGCAAAATATGTCAACCTTTCCTGACTGTGCCAGTTCGAAAGAGTTAGCAGATTTACTGCACTCTACTTGTCAAGTGGCCATTACACTGTGGATATGACGCCCTAGAAGCCTCAAGCAGGGCAGCAGTGTCAGTATCTGTCATTAGGAGACATGCATGGTTGAAGGAATATCCTCTCCCTGATCATGTCAAGTCTAAACTAATTGATGCACCCTTGGATAAGGTCCACTTGTTTGGAGTAAAAGTAGAAGATGTGCTTAAAAAGATGGAAGCCGAAGCAAAATCTATGCAAAAAGTAAAATATTTCTTTCAGGTTCAATCTCCTAGGTTCAGCAGGAATTTTCCCTCTAAGCACTGGTCCTTCCCTGCACCTAGCAGATGGGGGCAAGGTAAGCGCCGCAGAGACAGACCACCCAGGCTCCTATCTCAGGGACAGCAGAGAACCAAAGAGTGGACCACTTCTACCCCAAAGGTAGGGAGTTCCAAGCAATCCTTCTATGGCAAAAACTCTCAATGACTCCCTCTCCCCACTCTGCCCTCCTTTCACTCACCAAAAGCTAGGAGGAAGGCTCTCTCTGCAAAGAAAATTGGCTTTCTGTAACAAAGGACCAGTGGCTCTTAAAGATCATTTTTCAGGGATACAAATTCTATTTCAACGAACTCCCAATTCCAAGAGGGTACCTAGACTTGCCTCCAAATCAGTGGGCAGAAGCATTGAAACTGGTCCAAACTCTCGTATCCCAGGGGGCAGTAGAACCTGTCCCCTCAGATCAAACAGGCAAAGGCTTTTATTCCAGACTATTCCTTGTTCCCAGAAAAGAGGGCACTTGGTGCCCCATCCTGGATCTATCCATTCTGAACACCTCCCTGGTGGTCCCCAAATTAAAAATGCTAACTTTGCAGCAGCTTTCTAAGCTGACAAAAAAATGCCTGGTTGTTGACCCTAGACCTAAAAGATGCCTACCTCCACATGCACATAAGGGAATCCTGCAGGAAATTCCTGCGCTGAAGAGCAGGCTAACAACACCTTTTTCAGTTCTCTGTGCTTACCCTATGGCTTATCTACTGCTCCCAGGGTATTCACCAAATGGTTAGCACCAGCCATAGCATTTTGCAGACAGAGAAATATATAGATTTACCCTTATCTGGACTGCCTCATTCAGGTAGAGTGCAAAGAAAAGCTTCTCCAGGACCTTCTCTTTATCAAAACTCTCCTAACTTCCCTAAGGTTCACCATCAATGAGAAGAAATCAAAGCAAACACCCTCCAGAAAGATCATTTTCTTGGGAGCACTGCTGGACACAGCATCACAAATGGCCTTCCTATCCCCAGAAAAGCTGAGCTTCCTGCCTCTCTACTTTACCCAGCTGGCTTCCAGAAGTCACCTCACTGTGAGGAAGTTCCTGGAAGCCTTGGGGTACATGGCATCTTGCATCCTTCTAATTCCTCTGGCCAGGCTTCACATGAGGAAACTTCAGTGGTATCTAAAGAACCTTTGGTGTCAGCACTCTCAGCCTCTAAAGACCTCTCTCCCTCTGATCCCCCGGTATAAGGGCAGAGTTTCTCTGGTGGGTAGGGACCAGTGCCAAGAACAAGGGTCTTCCCTTCATCCTCACCTCTACTGGGCAGACCATCACCACCGACACCTCAGACATTGCTTGGGGCGCTCAGCTAGCAGGCAGGTGCACCCAAGATCTTTGGGATGCCCAGCACCTTCCCTTACACATGAGTGAGAAGGAAATGATGGCAGTACAAAAGGCTCTGACATCCTTCAGACCCCATCTCAAGCCAGGGGTTCTCCTTATCTAAACGGACAACACCACAGTAATGTGGTGCATCAACAAACAGGGAGGGACCCGATCTTACCCTCTGTGCAGGCTAGCCATGAACTTCTGGCTGACAGCCTCTTCCATTGGATTACACCTAATTGCCCAGTACCTACCCAGGGATCAACAACACCCTGGCAGACCACTTAAGCAGAAACTTACTGAACCCCCACGAATGGCAGCTCCACAGAAGAATCTTTTTGCAAGTCACTCAGGAGTGGAGAACTCAAGGAGGTGGATCTCTTTGCTTCACACTCAACCACCAGCTGAAAAAATTCTGTACCAGAGAGTATCACTACCTAGAGTGGAAGGTGGATGCCTTGACCTTCCCCTGGAACTCCCTCTTTGTGTACGCAATACCGCCTCTGCCTCTTATTCCCAAGGTACTGATCAAGATAAGGGAGGAGAGACCAAAGGCCATCCTCATAGCTCCAGATTGGCCCAGACAACATTGGTACCCCTTACTGTGCAGCCTGGCATTACAGCATCCCAGGCAGCTTTCCCTGATCTCAGACATGTTGACCCCAGGTGGGGGGGGGGGGTGCTGCACCCAGACTTGCAGGCTGTCAAGCTGTCAGCTTGGCTAATACTTTAAAAGCAAACAGGTCCTAGGCATTATCACAGAGGCCAGAAGGCACAGCACCAGAAAATCTTACACAGGGAAGTGGAAAACATTCTGCTCCTGGAGCCAGTCCAGAGGGGGCAGTACCTCACAACCCTTCCATCCCTCTTATCCTGGACTTACCTAGCAGAGTTGCTCATTAGTGGTCTCTCCTTCTCTTCTATTAAAATCCACACCTCAGCCATTTCAGCTCATTTCAATACACATCAGCCCCTGTTCACACATCCTTTGATTAAACAATTCCTCAGAGGGACTTCTAATATCAGACCTTTCAGAAGGCCTGCCACGCCAGCTTGGGACCTAAATTATGTTTTGGAAAAACCAACCTTACCACCCTTCGAACCTGCTGCTTCAGCAGAATTGAGATACCTCTCCTGGAAGACTGCTGTCCTACTAGCTCTCACCTCAGTCAGAAGGGTTTCAGAATGTCAGGTACTCATGGTTGTTGAGCCCTTCATCATTTTACATGCAGACAGGGTCTCCCTAAGGACTAACCCCTCCTTTATGCCCAAGGTAGTATTTGATGTGACCCTCAACCAGGCCATACATCTACCCACCTTCTTTTCTAACCCCCCAAAACTAGGGGGAAAGAATTCTGCACTCATTAGACGTGCACACACAGCTCAGATTCTACCTGGACCATACTAAACCCTTCAGGAAAACAGACCAGCTTCTTGTCAGCTTTGGCCCAGGGGCAGAGGCGAAGCCTATTTCCAGGCAAACCATTTTCAAGTGGATATCACACTGTATCCATTTCTACTACAGATTACATGGGAAACCACCCCCTAAGTCTATTCATACCCATTCCACTAGGGCAGCCTCCACTTCCACAGCATTCCTCAGAGGAGTTCCCATCAGGGATATCTTGGAAGCTGCCACCTGGACCTCTGTCCATACCTTTACAAACCATTACCACCTACCTCTTTTCCCTAAGGCTAGGGCAGGGTTTGCCTCTGCAGTTCTGCAGGGCATGCTGACCCATGCCTAGGTCTCTAACTAATCCTTCCATCCCTCTCCTCAGCTTTGGGAATCCTCTCACAGGTGATGACTGCAACAGTGAAACATGAAGAACATAGTGCAGTTGTGAACACTTACCATCAATGTAGATGTTTGTATTCATTGTTACAGTCCTGGTTTCCCTCCCTCCTTCCCACTTTACCATATTTTCTTTTGCTTCTGACGGGTTAGGGCAAGGAAAACTGATGTAATGGCATCGGCTGCCTTGCTTTATAGCACTGACGACCTGATGTTAGTCTACAGGTGAGAGCAGCCGATGCAGAAAAACATTGATTCTTGTATTCGGGCTGGCCAATGGCTACCACAGCAGGGATAAACCCACAGGTGATGACTGCAACAGTGAATACACTGAAACATCTATATTTATGGTAAGTGTACATGACTGTACTTTTCTGGGTGTCTTCTGAGAGTTGCCATTTGAACTGAGATTATTATTGGATTTGAGAAGTAAAAGAAGCATTCACAGCCTAGAGAAAGTTGACTCAGTTATAAGAAACATTTTCCAGAAAAGAGTGGAGTCTGAGGCAAGTGTCCAGTGAAAGATATGGTGTTTACATTCTTTAAGAGGCACGGGAGACAAACTGCTTTAGCCATCAGAGGATTGTTCTGCACACCAGACTGAGAAATTAATTTTAATTTTGTTTGCTAACCTCAAGGAAGTATATTTATGTGTTTAGTTTTTGCCTTCTTGTGTACTAAATAAGCCACACAACATTCAATCATGTGCTATTGAAAATATAAGCAAACTTCTGAGTTGCGGTGAATTTAGAGAAAAAGTGAATTTCAAAGGTTTTATTGAAGGGATGAAAGTGTAACCCTCCAAAGAAGTATTGCAGAATGAGTGGCTGAGGTTTGGATCTTTGGTATATTTCAAACAACTGTTGTTAAAATGTGGTTACAGGCTGTGCTGTTTGCTTTGCATTTGCTATGTTCACTAAGCCGCAGTGAAGCACAAGTTCTAATTACTGCATAATCTGAACAGACTTAACTGGGTTTGGTGAAGATTTGAAGCTTGCCAGTGTATTACTCAGGAGTAGGTAGCTTGTCTTGAAAGAAATTTCTAAACTTACCCTGAGTGGAAGGGATATCTTGTTTCATTTTTATTTTGAAGAAGCCTGCTTTATGGTCAGACCTCACAAATGGTACTACTTGAGGGATGGTGCAAGATGTTCCAATATTACCAAGGACAAGATTCTAGATGTTACCCCCCCTAGTGGGTACTTTGCCAGTACAAATGCAATGGAACAATTGGTCAAAGTCCAGGAATCTCTGTGCTTGTTCACTAGTGGTGGTGTAGATTTGCAAGTCTATAGCTGGATAGTTTAAATCAGCTACAAAAATAGTATTGGGTTTCATACTAAGTGATTCTAGGTCATGTGGATAGGCATTGTAGCTTTTTTTTGTCACAGACTGAGATCCACAGCTAGCTAATATATGGCAAAGCACCTTTTTGATGGTTATTTGGACATTAGAAAACTGTAGTGCATCATGGTGCTTTACCAGTCTTGTTGCGAGTCTCTTCTAGATGTAGATTGTGCCACTTCCATCTTTTTCCCCTCCTGCATAGTAGCTGGTCTAAATGTGTAGAAGACATTATAGCCCTGTACAGCCGGAATACTGTCTTATTTTAAACCATCTCACTGACTACACAGACATCAGTGTCCTCCAGAGTGAAGAGGGCTTGTAGGGAGTGGAGTTTCTTGTTTAGGTTCCTAACATTGATCAGTAACACCTACATATTTTCCTTTGTTTTTTTTTTCTCTCATTATTCTGGAAGGTTTATCAGGTTATTCTGATAAGAACACATTCCCATCACCGAAGCCTACTGATGGCTGTGTTGTTATCCTGATGATAAGACCACATTCTCACCACTGAAATCTAGTTATGTTAAGTGCTGTTATCCTGATGAGAGTTGTACCCTGTCTGGTGGAGAGGGAATTCATAAAGGCTGTGCAAACTAGCTAGAATGGTATGCCTTTTGATATTAGGGGCAAACTTTAGCTTGCATTCTTAAGAAAGTTAAAGGATAACATAATTGCTGCTTAAAAATATCATGATGTGTGAGATAATAGTGAATCATTCTCTGGCTAAGTATTAAGTGCATTTTATAGACATGTCTCTGCTTTATTTAACTAAACTGTTTAGATGTGTATGCATTTTTATATGTATGTAATATTCTGTTTCATACATGTTAAGTAAAATTAATAAAAACGAAGGTACTGACCAAGCTTAAAGGAAAATGATTAAATTGTGAGTGCTTTCGTCCACTAAAATTACATGAACTTCCTCAGACAGTTTTAAACCGTACATATCCCCTCTTTATATACTATAAGCATAGGTCGCATGATTAGAAGTTGCATAGTATCAAAATCATTCATTAAATCACATGACTAATTAAAAAGCTTTTTAAAATTAAACATTGGTGTACTAATTCACATATATTAATAATTATTACCAATTTAACAGTTGCATTCATACTCATCTAGTAAAACTTTTCAGTTTCAACAGACAAGAAATAGAACATTGATCATTAATGCCTGGATATGTATATCTGTTTTGGGTAAGTTGCCATCTTAGCTCCTGCCTTTCCAATTTTGGTCCCATAACCTGGTCAATAACCCAAAACTTGAAATTGTGCCCTGGGTTCTCTAAGACATGTTTTTCCATGGCATTATTGTCTTTACTTCTATTTATACTATATATGTGCTCATATATACGCTCTTTCAATTTCCTTTTGGTTTTCCCTATATAGAACCCTGGGCATTTTTGGCATTTCGCTAAGTGCACTGCATTTTTTGAATTACAATTAAACTTATTTATGTCCTAAAGGGCTTATCCATAATCAGATAGTCCCACCCGATATCTATGTAACGGCAATAAGGACATTCTCCACGTTTGTAATCTTCAATCAGAAATTAAGAATTTCTTAATTAAGAATTGGTGTATTCTCAAGGATGATATAAACTTGAAGGATAGGGTGAGTCTACTTCCGAAAATCACCTGTAGGAAAGGAGTTAATTTAAAAGCTATCTTAGAAAAGAAAGGGGAAGCCATGCATAAGAATGCAGGAATGTACAAATGTGAAGCATTTAAAATGTTTTTGTAATTAGTAGTCACATAATTTAATGAATGATTTTGATACTATGTAACTTCTAATCATGTTGACCTATGCTTAAGAGGGGTCTATATTATAAACATGAAAACTGTGAATACATCTACATCGACACATAAAAGTCGAAGTACAAAAAGAGCGAAATACATAATCGGCGAAAATGAAAATGCCGAATGTGTTTGCTTGGCCAGCAAGGCGATTGTGGGGATGAGGAAATGTATCCTTTTCCCCACTGTAGTGCAGTCTTGGAGTTGGTATATTTAAGTAGGGGGGTGTGGTGGGTGCAGTGTTAATTTAATTTTATTTATTTAGTTTGAGCTTACCTGCATGGTGCTGTTGGTTGACGAAATACGTTCGGCGTTTTCATTGTCGCCGATTACATATTTCGCTCTTTTTGTACATCGACCTTTGTGTTGCTGTAGATGTATTCGCCGTTTAGCGCTTTCATGTTTATAATATAGACCCGCTTAGAGTATATAAAGAGGGGCTGTGTACTGTTTAAAACTGTCTGAGGAAGTTCATGTGATTTTTAGTGGACTAAAGCGCTCACAATTAAGTCATTTTCTTTTACGCTTGCCAGTACCTTCGTTTTTATTCATTTTATTCATTTGTTCAGTTGTTTCTTTTTGGGTTAGTACGTTAAGTAAAATGTTTATTTCTTCTGCCTTTCTCTGTGTTGTGGTTGAAAGGGGTCTCAAGTCTAGTCGCATACAAATTTAACAAAGAAATAATTGCAAATAAATCTTTTTACCTAGAAGACTAAGCTTAGAAGTTATATTTGATGAGAGCCATTGTAGTTATGACTTTTTGATGAGTATTTAGAAGGAAGGTACAAGCATATGATTTGTAGTTTTTTTTAATTTTGTTTTATTTATTTATTTTTTAATTTTTGTTTATTTTTTTGCAGTGAAAACTTTGGTTAATTTTCACTTTAAATTCATGTAAGCCTGTCAATATTAAAAGTAACTCTTCTGGAATGTTCTGTAGCAGAGCTTTTTCACATGTACCCTTGGAAGTTGTACAGGCATATAAAATATATTTAGGAGGTTTTGTTTTTGTGTGCAAAGGATGTAAGGTTTTAGTAATTTCCTTAAGGGATGTAATACTTGGGGAGGTAATGCAGTAATTTTGAATGTCATAGGTTTCTTTGAGCCCAGCTCATCAGGTGCTAGGTATGAGGATAGGAGGAGTTTTCTCCCCATTGTGGGCCAGTGATAAAGTTCATCCAGAAGGCTTGATAAGTCAAGTTTTTTTTAATTCTTCTCAGTAGTGGGACACTTAATGAAACTGGTTGTGATAGTCCATTAAATACTGTGCAATTCAGACATGCACTTTGGTGCATTTATTACAGATGGCTTGGAAGTTGATGTTTGCTAACTTTTTGGAGTTATTGTGCAGCAAAGAGATTGTCAAGAGTGTAAGGATGCAGAAAAGAGGTCAGGGTTGATATGAGACTATCCACTTAATGCATGTTAAAAATGGAGGCATTCTTTTTGTGGGTAGTAGAACAAGGGGGTGGGAGATTGGTCTAATGGTTAATGTAAACACAGTCACCAACCTCCGTGCAGGAACGCTAACTGTCCAAATCGTTAGCCACACTCTGTATCAGTTAGTTAGCGAAATAAAACTTCTCCGTTTCAAGAGGAGAAGAAATAAAGCATCTATCAGTAGTCCACCAGTAAAGGAAACACAACCCTGCTTCAACTACGACTTAGTTACGTATCTTCCAAGACATCCAACGTTTTGAATAAAGACAATGGCTCCAACTCACAGCATAAAGGGAACGTTCTTTATTCACAGCAGTTTAAACATCAGTAAGCGCTTTCACCCTACAAAGGGCTTCCTCAGACTGTACATTTAACTATAGAAGGCACAGCCTTTATATATCCTAGATACTTAGGTAAATCAACACTAATTAATCTCAATTACCTTGATCAACTTACTTAATTGGACTGCTAATCAGTCCAAGTAACATTAAAAACACAGTTAAAAACACAAATAACCCTATAACAACACTTAAAAATGCTTCAATAACCTTTGAACAACATTTGAATAACCCAGAGAGAATCTATCTCCGTAGCCATTCTTACATTTTACATAAGAACTTTTTTAAAAAACCTCTGTGCCTACCGATGGAGACTGTAATATTTCATACTAGTAGTACATCATTATATCAGCAGGTGGTGCTACTATACCATTTCTCATATTCATTCTTTAAAGTGAATAAAGCCACTTTTATAAAACCTTTTGTGTGCTTAAATAACTAGTACTAACATTTACATAATGTATGGAATAAAAAATTCATAAAATAAAAATGAAAACTAAGAACTAAAAATATTAAAAACGTTTCTGTATTCCTACAGACCGTTTAATCTAATATTAAACTTACAATTCATCCTTTACCTAAAATCTCCCTATGCTTTGAATTTATTCTCATTAAGAGAATTTTACTCCTAATCTAATGTATATTAGTATCATAAACATAGAGTATATAACTATCAGAAGTTGACTAAAGTTGTCTCAGTGCTTTAACCTTCTTTTCTTTAAAAAAGGGTATATGCCTACTTTGTCATTTAGACCAGGTGGATGATCTGACCTGCATCTTATAATCCATTTGGATTCTTGTTCCAATGTATAATTCTCAAGGTCCCCTCCTCTCATGGTTTTATTTATAGTTTGTATGACAAAAAAACTAAAAATATGTGTATTTCCCTTCATTTTATTGTGTTTGGCTAATGCATTTTTCTCATCTCCTTTTCTTATACCATATGTGTGTTCTCTTATTCGTTCTCTCAGTTGTCGATTAGTTTTACCTATGTAGAACGCTTCACATGAACAACACTGGGCTAAGTATATAACATTTTCTGTTCTGCAAGTGGAACCAGTCTGGAAATTATACTCTTTTCCAGTAACAGGTGATTTAAACGACGTATCTATATTAATAAAACAACACTGTTTGCAGCTATTACAGGGCAATGTGTTAGCTGTATATGTCTCACGGTTATTATAATTCTTATGACACAGTGTTCTTTTTATATTGGGTTTGTTTCTATAACAAAATTTTGGTGCCTCCCCTACTAACATGCTTATCTCATTCTCTAACCCTAATACATGCCAATGTTTACTTATGATGTCTTTCACTTCTTTAACATCTTTAGTAAAATAAATGGTAACCGGGAGATTTTCTGGTTCTGACTTTTTATTACAATCCACTTCTAACACATTTTCCCTGTCCATAAAATATGGTCGGGCTCTAGTTTCTCTCATTTCATGAACTTCATTTATGGTCTTAATTATGTCTCCTTCTCTATAAGACCTATCTATAAATTTCTGTTTCAACCCTACTATTTCCTCTTTAAACCCTGCTACTGTTGGGTTTAACCGTGACGCTCTCATCATCTGTCCTTTTATGATGTTATCGAAGATGTGTTTAGGGTGCATGCTCTCTCTATGTAAAAGTGTGTTCTTATAACACTTTTTTCTATGAATAGATGTATTTACTATCCCATTAGGAAGTTTTATCACATTTACATCTAAGTAGGGTATATATTCCTTGGAGTAGTTCATGGTAAATTCCAAGAAACTAGTGAGGTTATTTATCTCTGTCTCAAATTTTAGTAACATATCTTCGCTACCTCTCCACACCAAGAAAAGGTCATCTACAAACCTTTTATAAAATGAGACATTTTGTCTAAAGCTTAGTAGTGGAAATAGACACTCATTCTCCCATTCAGCCATAACTATGTTGGCGTAGCTATTGGCACACGAAGTGCCCATAGCTACGCCATCATTCTGTAAGTAGATATCTTCTTCAAAGAGGAAAATATTATTTTCTAGTATAACTTCTAAAAATAATGTCAACAAATCAATGAATTGGGGGTCCATATCTGTATACTTTTTCAAATAATTTTGTGTGCTTTCAATACCTCTAGAATTCGGTATCACTGTGAACAGACTTTTAACGTCTAGGGTAACTAATATATACTCAAAGTCTTCACCTAATTTTGACAAATATTCATACAAATCTAGTAAAAACTGTTTACTGTCCTTCAAAATGTTCCGATTTTGTTCTACTACTGTCCTTAAGTGATGTTCCACAAAAAGTGAGAAGGGTTCTGTCAGCCACCCTTGTCCAGAGACAATGGGTCTCATAGGGGGATTCGCCATTCCTTTGTGTACTTTAGGTAGTCCTTTTAAAATTGGGAGCAGTGGATGGTTAACTTTGAGGAACTTAAAAAAGTCTTTCTTTATTAATTTACTTCTAAGTAAATCATCTATTGTGTCATAGACTCTAAATATTTTATTTATAACATCATTTATGTCTAATCTTGTATAGCACCCTTCGCTATTTAACATGGTTTTCATATTACTTGAATAGTGCTCATAGTTCATAATCACTATTGGTCCACCCTTGTCTGCTGGAACTATAATGATGCTCCTATCATTCTTAAGGTCTTCTAACGCTTTCTTTTGCTTCCATGTTAAATTATTTTTATATTTATATTTCTTCACATTCCTTTCAGAATCATAAATGTACAGATCATTCTCTACTAATCTCGAGAAAGTATCTAGTACTGGGTGCAAGAAAGGAACATAGGTGCTAGGAGATTTAAACTTGTTAACCACCTTATCTTTGTCAGTCAGTCCAAAGTCTAATTTAAGTTGTAAATTTCTAACGAACATCTTCACATCAATAATGGTTTCAGCACTATCACTTAACCTACTAGGTATAAAGGACAGGCCTTTATTTAATACTTGTTCCTCATAAGAGGTTAGAATTCTGTTAGACATATTCATAACTAAGGATTCTTTGTCCACATCTTTTTCAGGGTGGGACCCACCTGACTTGTTTCTCCCAATTTTCTTTTTTGTCTCCCCCTGCTCAATGATCGTGATCTCCCTCTGAGTTTGTATGTCTGTATGGGGAAAGGGACTTCACGTGTAATAATGTTATTATCCTTCTCTTTATTGTTCTCAATAGAGACAACTTTCTTCTTAACTCCTGACACCTGACCATTCATGGTATTTATGGTGTTTACCATCCCCTTGACATTTGTATTACCACCATGGTCACCATTCTTCCCTTTTGTGTGCAAAATGGTGGGGTACAAATTAACATTTCTATCTGCTTCTGTAATATTACCATCACCCAACGTGATGGTTGTCACTACATCACTATTAACATTTTCTATTTCATCTGTTACAGTATTTATGTTAGCAGTATTTTTCATTACAGTTTTTACATTTCTAGCATCAGTTCTGGTAAAGTCCTTGTTGTCATTAGTCATCGTCACATCTTGTTTGTCATTTAGAGCAGTCCTTGGCCAAGTAAAGACCTGCCCATTTTTAAAATCGGCCACGTCCCTCTCAATTTTCGTCTTTTTCTGGTTCAATAATCTTTTCTCATAAAGCATCACATTGTCCATTAACCTATCTAGCCCCATACTAGTTTTACAGTTAGTGTACTTAGATATAATAGCTGCGTGTCTTTCATTAACTTTTTGTCTCAGAAGCTCTTCTTCTGGCTTATGGAATTCTATTAAAAGCTTCATGTAATTGAAGCTTAATTCCATATTAAGCTTTTGCCACTTCAATAACAAATCAGGAAAGAGGTTACCTGTTGTCGGCATTTTGAGGACCCGAAGTCCTCTCGGTATAATGCTCTTTTTTATACACGCCTCAAAATGCTGCCGTTGCAGCTGTAACCTCTTTAATTTCAAAAAGTCATTTTCTAGTGTATCCAGCTCCTCAGCCAAACATAAAAGTTCTTCAGCATTATCTCCTCCAGTATCCTTTTCACCATTCGGTTCGAAGAACAGCAGTGCATTCTCATCTCCGGACAAACAGTTCTTAAATTTAGTAAATAACAGTTCATTCATGCCATTTACGTTAGCGTTCGGAGTATACGCTAACTCAATTTCATCATTGTCAACAAAACACGCCATGCTCTCAGTGTGGAACAAGTTAAAAAGAAATGTGTTTACCTTACAAACACAAGGTGCAGGGTTTGAGTCTCACATGAGGTAACTGGCTAGGCTTAAAATGGCCTGAAAGGGCAGGTAGCCTACTATGAACCTTTAAGGAGGTGGAAAGAGGCATGATGTGCTTTCCTCTGTAGGTATTACAGATTATGTGATTTGTAATGGAATGAATACCTGCCAAGTTTACAAATTAGGTTTAGGAGAAATTTGTGCCATTGAAGTTTAAACAGAGGTAGCTGGGAACTGCACTGAGTTAGAGAACATGCAAGCTGTTAATATGGATTTGCAGTGGAGAGAGTGAGTTTTAAAAGTTACACTGCAAAGGTGAGGTTGCATATTGTAATAGAACCAAAATGGTGACAGAGTACAGCTGACTGGAAACATGGCTGTAATGCAGAAAGTACTGTGACTAGAATTGTGGTAGGCGAAGGATAGGTAGTGTGCCAAAGATTGTGGTAGACCTGGGATTGCTATTAGCAAGTAGTATGCCAAGGACTGTAGTAGGCAGGAGATAGCAGGTAGTGTGCCAAGAATTGTGGCAGGTAGGGGATAGCAGGTAGTCTGTTAAGGATTTTGTTAGGCAAGGGATATAAAGAGTGATATAAAGAGTGAAGCTGAGAAATGGAAGAAGTCTCAGTAGGTGTGGCCAAGCAGACCTTGGAGATTTGGTATGGAGTACTGTAGTAGGCCTAGGCATTAAGGATCAGGAAGAATGATGGATGAACACAGGCGTCTGAGCTGTGTAGTTTAACTACCTCAGGTATGCTGTGGATGTCTAGTTGTGTAGTTTGACAACCTTGGATACAGTGTGCTTCTCTAATTGTTTAAGCTGCTACAGTGTTTTGTAGGTTGGGAGGTGTGCTCCCAGGGATTCAGATTAAATGTAAGTAGGGAAATAGTAGGTATAGGTACAGCTTCTTAGACGTTCTAGATCTTTCTGTCAGCTTCATAGTTTCTGGTAAGCTAGGAGCATCATAACACAAGCTTCAAGGCTGTAGAGTAGACATCCAAACCAACCCCAATATCTGAAGTCTTCTTGAGTGATCCCTAGAGAGTGAGGTTTCCTTATTTGTAATAGCAGTGTGTTCCATGATCGCACTATATTTTGAGTGACAAACCCTGATTTATCTATTTACCTATTTATCCTATGTTAACCAGGTTAGTCCCAGTAGGCTAGTAGCCTCTTTTCAGGGGGAACCCGATGTTGCATTTATATTACTAGGGGAAATTTGGCCTGGACACTGGGAAACATCCTGTACTCTTTGCAGTAGGGAGAAGAGATTGGGTGTTACACATCCTGACCTCCTGTTTCCTGTCCAATTATGTAGGCAGCCAGGACAAACAGGAAAAAACATGGCTGCTGAGAGCCAAGGCAATTTGGAAGTTAAATGTGTTGCAGATGAAGAATCGCTACCAGAAATGTTTTCAGACAATGTGAGAGTAGAGAAAACATTGTGTGCTGATGGTGAGGAGACCGGGAAGAAGATGGAGCTAAATGCAGTGGTGGAGATGGATTCAGAAGAAAATTTCGAGAAAAACCTGTTTGAGATAGCAGAAATGGCAGAAAAATGTCTTATTTCAACCCTTCAGTTGGGATGGTTATGGGATGAGTGTGTGGAGGAGCTAGTTAACCAGAGTGAGCCAGAAAGTGGAACTGCTTTATCCTGGAGCGACATTGTGGAAAAAATAAGAGGGAGAAAAAAGAGCCAAAGAAGGCTCCAGAAAAAAAAGTCATATGTTCAAATGGTGGAAAAAGGAGCTCAGGAGAAGACAGAGATGAATGAAGTAAAGAAAAAAATATGTTGCTCGGGTGAGCAGTAAAAAGAAAAAGGCCTGGACAGATATGAAGTATGGGACAGTGCTACTGCGCATTTGGAAGTAAAAGCTGAAGAGGTAAGAGCTTTCATTTTAACAGTAATAAAATCACTTGAAACTTGAAAAACACACAATGAAAGCAACTCTCTGAATGATGCAGTACACGGACACTTGTTTAGTGCTTTCATCCACTTTAATTACGTGAACTTCCTTGGAAACGATTCAACTTGCCCTACTATACCTTTATATAATAATGATTAGTCACATGACATTAATGACATAATAAAGAAAACTTAAATTAAATACACTAGTTCATTAAATAATAAAAATGCAATAAGTGTGTCCTATTCTTATTTATACATTAAAAAACATTTTAAGTTAATAGTTTCATTCAAACCTGGTTCTTGGTCTGCACCAAGGTAAATTTGCCAAAAAGCCTCTTTACATTCCAACTTATCCCCACCAAAACATACATTATCTACCTTATCTAAGACAAAAAAATGAAATTTCTTGAAATCATTGCAATTGACAGCATGTCTAGCTAAAGAATTAGATAAATCTTTCTTTTTAATTGCCAGCTGGTGTTCGTAAATCCTACGTTCCAGACATCTAACTTGAGCAAGACAAACGTTGCAATATAAACCACATACTCACTGTTACATGTAAAATTGTAGTTAGCCCAAAAAGTTCTATTTATGTGACTCAGTGTGACAAAGGAAAAATTCACATACATAAAAGTGGTAAACATTAAAAGCATGCTAGAATATGGGAACAAAAGAGATAAAAGTAACTTGGACAATGGACAAAAAGTTACTTATACTTGTAAGAGATGTAGACAATGTAGATTTATAAGTAATTCTTCCTTTGTCACATTGAGTCACACCAGTAGAACTTTTTGGGTTAACCACAATTTTACATGCGACAGTGAGTATGTGGTTTATACTGCGACTTGTTTGTCTTGCCCAAGTTATTATATAGGCAAGACTATCAGATGTTTGAAATGTAGGATTTACAAACACCAGTTGGCAATTAGATTTATCTAATTCTTTAGCCAGACATGCTGTCAATTGCAATGATTTAAAGAAATTTCAGTTTTTTGTCTTAGATAAGGTAGGCGCAATGTATGTTTCAGTGGGGATAACAACAAGTTGGAGCGTAAAGAGGCTTTTTGGCAAATTTACCTTGGTTCAGACCAAACACCAGGTTTGAATGAAACTTTTAACTTAAAATGTTTTGTAATGTATAAATAAGAATAGGACACATTAATTACACTATTTTATTACTTAATGAACTAGTGTATTTAATTTAAGTTTTCTTTATTATGCTGTCATTAATGTCATGTGACTAATTATATAAAGGTATAGTAGGGTAAGTTGAATTGTTTCTGAGGAAGTTCACATAATTGAAGTGGATGAAAGCACTAAACAAGTGTCTGTGTCCTGCATCATTCAGAGAGTTGCTTTCATTGTGTGTTTTTCAGCTTTCATTTTAAGTAAGAAAGAAGCATTTTATGACTTGTTTTTTGAAACTGGCCAGGCTATGGAAAACTTTTTGGGAGCCTATGAAAAAAAGAAAGCAGACTTTCCATAGTCAGAATATGCTGTGCAAGCCTTTTTCAGGCAACCAAAAAAAAAAAAAAGAATCTTGATTCAGTTTAGAATTGAAATGGGACGAAAACAACTGAGAGAATATTTGTTGACAATATGTAAAGAAGTGATGGATAGTACTAAACTCTATGATGAAAGAAGATTGTGGACTGGGATGGGAATGTGGAATAGTTTTAACAAAGGAAAATGGCAATGGTGATACACAATACTACCTAGTATTTTTAATGTGCATGGCCATATAGGTTTTGTGAGGTACAGAGGATAACCAAAGACTTGTTATTGTGACAAAGATTATGTTATTTATGTGGTCAGATAGGCCATAATGCAAAGAAATGTGAAGTAAAATGTAAGAAACATGGTAAAATGGGACATTCATGGTTAGAATGTGAGGTAGAAGTACAAGAAAATGGAAATGAAAATGAACTTGTACAAGAAAAAAAGTGAGAAAAGAATGCCATACTAGAACGCACAGCACAACAAGAAAAAACAGAAACTGCATTTAAATTTCAAGGGAAAGACAGAGAAAGCAAACAGAGAGACAGATGAAACAAATGAAGTCAGAGTGGCATATAGTAAAAGACAAAAACTGAATAGGAAAGAGAGTTAGGGAAAGAAAAAGAAATATTAAAAATATAATGGTAAGAGAGAAGAAAGATAAGGGGAAATAATATTCTAATTGTTCTGTAAAGCTGAAAATATTAGCTTTGAACGTGAGCAGTATGAAGAATATTAAGAGAAGAGTTAATATTTTGCAATGGTGTGCTGCAGTAGATGCTTAAGTAAGTGTTAGAAGATATTAGAATGCTAACAGAAGAAGAAAAGGGTGCAAACAGAAAAACTTTGTAATGGTACTGTTTGGAATATAGGCAAATAAACATGTTCAGGTATGTGTATACTATGCCAAGAAAATATAAAAGTATTAGATATTACAATAGAATAGGGCCAAATAATGGTAGTGGATATATGATGGAAAAATGTGTATATAGACTCATAGCTTTATATGCGTATGTGACAAAAAAAAAAGAGAAATAATGTTTAAAAGTATACCTAATTGTATTAACATGGATATCATAATGACAGGTGACTTTTAATTTTAATTTGAGAAATAAGATTAGTTGTGATGTTAAAATGGTTCCTTTAACTATGAAAAGTGGAAAATTAAAAATATGGGGAAAACACTGTACTTTCAAAAGAAAGGAAATTAAGACTGAAATTGATTATATTTTTATATCAAAAGGCCTAAAAATTACACAGAAAAAAATTAAATATAATGGGTTCTATGATCATGTAGCAATCTGGATAAGAATTCATAAAAATGAGGAATATATTTATTTATTTATTTCACATTTGTTAACCGGGTTGGTCCAGCTGGGTAAGAATTTACCCTTTTTCAGTGGAGACCCGCGGGGAAAAGCCCCAAACAGACATACAAATACAACAGACATACAAATACATACAAATAGAGACAGATTAGCAATATTACGGTACTAGTACGGTACTATTTCGTCCTCCTGCCCGGACGCCTCGCCTCTTCTAAAGGAACCCCCCCCCCACTAAATAACACAGCGTGGCTCCCAAGTTCCTGCGGCGACCCTGATAGAACCTTACAACGGTGTGAATGCACAAACCAAAAACGTCCCATCTACTTTTACAGTAAAGGACTCTAGGGAACCCCCCCCCCACTAAATAACACAGCGTGGCTCCCAAGTTCCTGCGGCGACCCTGATAGAACCTTACAACGGTGCGAATGCACAAACCAAAAACGTCCCATCTACTTTTACAGTAAAGGACTCTAGGGTAAAAGTTATACCCTTATGTTTAGCATACCTAACCAGGATAGCGTTTTCAGGCAGGAAAACAAATAGTACCTTACAATAGTACATAACTCCCAGGTCCTTGCATCTTAAAAGGTGCTATTCAACACCAGACCTCCATACCTATAACTGGCTGCCTCTAAGGCCCTGTGAACTCCTGGCAGATTTTCCTGACGTCAGGGAGTTTTCATATCTCCCGCCAGTCTCCGCCATATTTACTCCTAAGACGGTACTATTTCGTCCTCCTGCCCGGACGCCTCTCCTCTTCTAAAGGTACAGAAAATTGAACCAACTGTCTCTTTATCTACCTTTAACACCATATTTGCTGACTGTATTTCAGACGTTGCCTTGTAAATAAGACTGCCTGACTATCCAAGAAACTCATGATATAGCGTAGTTATACGCGCAATAAGTGGTGGCTAGAATAATCAACAGTCAATTGTCTTTTTACTCTACATTGCGACGCTTTTGTGTGTTTATCACTTCAGAATGAGCCATTGACTACTCCACATTTAAATAGTCATAACTTACTTAAGTAGTAATGTACGTAATTTACTAATGGTGAATATTCATAGACTAATGAAGGTGGCATAGCTGACTACTGTTCACTTGAATTGAAATGCTTTTAAGTCGCTACTGGCGTGCACGCATATACTAATTAATGTGGCATAGCAGATTTTTCCTGGCGTATCATGATAAGTTATTCTCTGAGTAGAGTGAATGTCTAGCTGTCGTAAGATAAGTTTACTCATAGGTTGCACGTGTGGATAATGAAACTTGTGTTCCTTGCCTATACAAAGATACCAAATGTATTAACTTAATATTTATTCTCTTGAGCAAGGCCAGGAACTTAATACCATTGTAACTACCTATGTATCGACTGTGTTTTACAAGCTTTTAGTGAATTTTATTGGAGAAGTGTACTGCAAATTGTTAACTATACCTCTCCCCTACTGCCTGCTTCTATCCAATACTAGACATAATAACCTGTTGAATACCAGTGCTGACTTCAACTTATCTAGCTATTACAAGTCATGTATCATTAAAACTACTATCTCTCTTTTCTTTCATTCTAGGAACCCCCCCCCCCACTAAATAACACAGCGTGGCTCCTAAGTTCCTGCGGCGACCCTGATAGAACCTTACAACGGTGCGAATGCACAAACCAAAAACATCCCATCTACTTTTACAGTAAAGGACTCTAGGGTAAAAGTTATACCCTTATGTTTAGCATACCTAACCAGGATAGCGTTTTCAGGCAGGAAAACAAATAGTACCTTACAATAGTACATAACTCCCAGGTCCTTGCATCTTAAAAGGTGCTATTCAACACCAGACCTCCATACCTATAACTGGCTGCCTCTAAGGCCCTGTGAACTCCTGGCAGGTATAATCCCCGCTCCGCTTCGCCCTCGCTTTGCTCGGGCTCGCTCCGCGCCCCACCCTGCCCCCATATCCCACCCGCCCCCACTACCTCTACATTTATAGAGATATCTAGCCCATCCCACCCTTTCTCCCTCCCAATCACGGCTGTCCTCCAATTTATAACTCCTCCTCCCACATTCTTAGCCAACTCTCTAAATTTAGGAACACCTCCTGAGCATCTCATCCCATAAGCTACCTCTCTCTCTTTGTCATGATTAAATGCATACATTCCATCATCCCTTTACTAACTTTACTTCTTCTCATCCCTTACCTTTTATCAAGATATGAACACCAAACACTCTTAGGAATTCCCTTTCCCAAGGCCCACACCACCACACACACACATCTCCCCCCTAACACAATAATACCCTCTCTCCACCCTGCAAATACACTAGGTCTCTATAATATTCATCTAACCCTTTACTACCCTAACTCATCCAAAAATAAATCTAACCTCAAATTACTATCCAAACTCCAAAGATTCCTGGATCACCTTAAACAAACTATTACCCAATACGGTGACATTCACCCGAACCCAGGCCCTGACATCAATCGAGACTCTCTCACTTCAAAACCACCCCTAATTCCTACTAACTCCCTCCTCATCTTTCACCTCAACCTAAGAAGCATTAACAACAAAATACACAGCTTACACGCCATGATAGCCACACATTCCCCAGACATCATGTGCCTATCTGAAACATGGCTCAAACCCGCCACTAAGGATGAAGAAATTCTTCCACCTGGCTATAATATCCTAAGGATGGATCGAACAACCAAAAGGGGTGGGGGAACAGCTGTAATGTTTAAGAACAGATTGAATATCAGTATGAACCCATTGCATCATCCCCAGGTCTCTAACATAGAACTAATTGCACTAAAGATCTGCCTAAATTCCCAAAAATGTATTAATCTTGTTGTTACCTATATTCCGCCAGGGAAGAACTTTGATAACCTAGAGCATACCTTAAGTTGGTTAGCCACCAACTACCCTCAAGAAACTATAGTACTAGGGGACTTCAATATTGACTGGTCAAAATGCTCTGATAAGTCAAATCCACACCCAATCAATCTACATGGCTTCTCCCAAAATATTACATCTCCAACTAGAATTGGTAATATTCACCAAAAGAAACACGATTGACTGGATTCTCACCAATAAAGATCCGAATAACTATACCACTGGTACCCTCCCCAACGACCTTAGTGACCACCTTATCACTTACATTCTAAAACACAAATTTTCTTGTACCAACCCACCCTTATACAAACTTGTTAGAAATCGGAAAAAGTTTAATCCAGAACTATTCCTTGCGGAACTGAAATCCTGCAATTGGTCTATCCTAAAAACTCTACCCCTAGGAGAGTGTGTCACACTACAATGACAGATTCCTAAATATTCTCCACTCTCATGCCCCAAATCGACTAATAAGAACCAAAGTCCGCATAGCTCCCTGGTTAACACGAGAAACCAAAGCAAAAATTAAACTCCGTGACCAGGCTTGGCACAAATGGAGAGCATCCAAATCTCCCCTAGACCGCATTAAATTTCAACAGCTTAGAAACTCCACAAAATCTGACATAACTCGAGACAAAAAACAATATTTCTGTCACCTCCAGGACAAACATCAGACTAACCCAAAAAAGTTCTGGGCTGGCTTTAATAACCTCCTCCATCCTGGTAAATCAACTACCCCAACCCCTGAAAAACTCGCTGGTCAAGCACCAGAAGTTGTAGCCAACACCTTTAACACTTTTTTTTACTGAGACCATCCAGTCTCTAGCCAACCATCTACCTACCTCTCCCCCCTCCTTTACTCTTCCTGATGACACACCTCCTTTTTCCTTTAACTTACAACCAGTATCTACCGCCTATATACGTACCCTACTAAAAAAACTGAAACCGTCCACTCTAGCAGCCGATCACCTCCCAGCGGAATACCTACAAATAGTGTCTGATGTCATAGCCTATCCCATATCAATCCTGATTAATAGATCTATAACTGAGGCCTCCATCCCCCCCATTTGGAAAATTTCTTACATCATTCCACTTCATAAAGGAGGTACCTCCACAGAAACTTCTAATTATCGACCCATCGCAATACTGTCTCCTATAGCTAAAATCTTGGAACGGTGTGTTCACAAGCAACTCCTACACTACCTTTCCACCAATAATCTGCTGTCTATTACCCAGCATGGCTTCCGCCCACATCATAGTACAACCACTGCCCTCCTCTCCTTTGTTGACTCAATCAATAACAACCGCAACAAAAAACTAACAACTGCCGCTCTTTTTCTCGACCTATCGAAAGCTTTCGACATGGTTAACCATCAGCTATTGCTACACACCCTACAAACCCTATATCTTGACAACCCAGCCCTAAACTGGTTTAAGGACTACCTTACTGACAGGCAACAAGCAGTCCAATGGCAAAATAGTCTATCTCAACTGATATCAAACAACATTGGTGTTCCACAGGGCTCTATACTTGGTCCCCTTCTTTTCTCTGTCTTCATAAATGATCTGCACACAGTCATCCCCAGAGCCACCTGCATTCAATATGCAGATGACTCAACCCTTATCTGCTCCGACTCGTCTCTCCAGAATCTCCAAGCAGCCACCCAACATTGTTTTGCCAAAGTCGAAAAATGGTTCTCTGACCTGAAACTCATACTTAACCCGACTAAAACCAAGTTACTTCTATTTTACCCAACGTCAACCACTCCCCTAGCGCATGAACACCCACTAGCTAATCCCAAGACCTTTTTTGTAGAATCTTTAAATGGCACCATCATTGAGCCTGTCTCCTACACCAAACTTCTAGGTGTCACTATTGACCACAAGCTTAAATTCGACATGCACATTGCCCAAACTATTAAGTCAGTTAACAAGAAACTAGGCTCTATGTACAGAATCAAGAACTTTCTTACCCCGCATGCTAAAGTAACCATTGCTCGTACCCATCTCCTTTCCACCCTACTATATGCCTCACCGATACTGTCCTTCCTCAACAAACGCAAGATTAATAACCTCTCTACCACCTACCATCATATTGCAAGATTCGTAACCGGTACACCCTATCGTACCCACCATTGCCTCAACCTCAAGAAACTTGGCTGGTTGGAACTGCCCAATCTTCTTAAATTAAACCAACTCTCCAAAGCTTACAAAATAATTAATCATCCAGAGAAAACCCCCTCACTGAGCAAAATCCTGACCCCCTACACCAACTTAAGTAGCCTTCGATCCGCAAACAGTATTCATGTATTAACCATCAAATCTAATAACATGGCTGGTGATGCCCTTTATGCTAATTCCATTGGAAAGCAATGGAATTCCCTTCTTAATAACCTCAGGCTGATGACTTCACTCAATCTATTCAAAACTAATCTCAGAGAATCACTTAAGTCTCACTGGTTATGCCCATGTTCTAACCCAGATTAATTCCTACAGGTCTCTTAGTTCCTAAATCTCTCCTTCCCCTCAAGTTTCTATCTAGTATTTTACTACCTCCACATCTCTCTAAGTCATATGACCAACTCAACTAATGTTTCCCGAACTATTGGCTTGTATATTTAGATGTTTTATTGTTTTTACAGGAATTTAATTTTCTTGTATCTAAATGTCATTGTTATACTTCTTTAATTGTTGGAGCTTTTCTCCCCGGGCCTCTACTGAAAAAGGACATGTATCCAGTTAGATTAGCCCGGTCAACAAATGTAAAATAAAATAAAATAAATAAAAATATTAAAGAGCAAAACAATCTTATGGATACAATGGATAAGAAGAACATAATATACTCAATGGAATAATACATAGCTATATATATACAAAAAGTGTAGTAATAGGTTGTAACAGGAGAAACAATAATAAATCCAGCAGGTAAGCAGGAAGGAAGTTAAGGTTGTATGTAATATAATGAAAAGAAACAAGGTATAATTAGATTAGTGTCTAGAAGAATAAATGTGTAAGTGCAGGGGCTTCAGAATTGAGGGAAAGTAGAGTGGGAGTAAAAAGTAGAGAGAGGTGACTGCACAAGGGGCCGTGAATCGGAAGAGGGATGGTGCAAAAGAAGATAGTAGTAGAGGAGGGATGTAGTGATCTAGAGGGAGGGTACAGAAAGAAGAGCAGTTGGATAAAGTAAGTTATAGAAAGAGGAAAAAAGTCTTATAGAGCAGACTTAGTGGTGAAGTGGGTATGTGGAGAGGGAGGGGTTAAGTAGGATGGTAACAGGTACATATATAGGGTTGTTATGGAGGTACACTATCAGGCCATGTTTGAAGTTAGGAAGGGAGGTATGACTTCTAATATGGAAATATTAGAATAGTTATTTAAATAGGAGAAGACATAAAAAGAGTAAATGAAAAATCGTTAGTGACAGGAGAATGAAAAGAAATTAAAGAATTATGGCAACAGCATATCAGTGTGAGATATTTTTATACAAATTGGACAATATGGTGAATTAAATTCAAAAAGAAATACAAAAAAGGATTTTTAGAATGTATAGAAAAGAAAAGGAAAAAAGAAAAAATGGAATACAAAATATTAATTCAAAAATATTTAAAGACTTCATAGAGAAGAAAACAATCATAAAGAAAAAGAATTGTATAGAAGAAATCGGGATAAGGTTAATTGTTATGCAAGCAAAATACTACTTGCAAGAAAAAAAGTAGCAGCAGCACTATACTTGTATAAGATAGTAAAAGAAGGAAAGATAAGAGAATTAAATAAAGAAGGGGGAAACAAGTTAAAAACAAGAAGAAATATATGAAATAAGTAAAGAATATGCATCAGATTTATGTAGTAAAAAAGAAGTTAACATAGAACAAATTTATAGTGGTGAAAAATGAAATAAGGAAGATGAATATTTAGAAAGAAAATAAATACAAATGAGTTGAATGAGCTCAAGAAAGATACTGATATTACTTGTGCTACAGGTTTGGATGGAGTTGAATATAGTATGTATAAAGAAATGTATGACTGGCAAAAATGGTGTTTATAGAAGTAATGAATGAGTGGCTAGAAAGAGGAATTAAGTATAAAGGAATTTGCACAGGTGTGATAAAATGTATATTAAATGGAGATAAAGATGAAATAAAAACATGGAGACCAATTACACTGAATAACACAGACTATAACATTTTCATGAGAATAGCAACTAAAAGATTGCAATGTAAAATAGAAAGATTTGATCAGAATTTGGGAGAAAAGGAAAGGGGAGTTGAGACCTATTGTGGATAATAAGGGAAGCAATTGATATTATTAAAAAAGTGGAAACAAAAATCAGGATAAGTGATGTCAGTAAGGCATACTCTGTATAAATCATTATGGGGAATTTTACAAGCATACAACATAATGAAAAAATATTACAAGTAATTAAATCAATATATGAAAATAATTATGTAAAACTGAACATAAACGGTTGGATTGGGGAAGATTTGAAAATAGAGTGTGGTATAAAACAGATGTCCTGCAAGCAGTATGATCTTTGCTATAGTCATGAACATAGTAGTAATGGAAATTAATAAAATATCAAGTAATGAAGGATATAGAATGATGGAAGAGATACAGTTACCAATAAAGTTTACTTACACTGTTGATATTGCAGTAATAGCAAAAAATAGTCTGGATAGAAAAACAATTAATGAAAAATTGAGTACACGGTTGTAGACAATTGGTTTAAGCATAAAGAGGAAAGCAAAGGATTCAGGTATGAAGGTATTATAGGATGTGTGGAATATGAATGAAAGGAATATAGATATTTTAGGAATAGTATTTGGAAGTACAGAATACAGACATGAACATGGACTAAAGTTATTAAATGAATAAAAGACATGATTACATTCTGGAAGACATATAGGTTTTCATACAAAAAGAAAGTAAATTTAATAAACACCATAATAGGTAAAATAGCTTATATTGCAAATGTTTATATGATGCCAATGAAGTATGAAAAATAAATTATGCAGACAATTTTTTTTATTTATTTGAGGGTCAAGATTGAACCTGGTTAAGAGGGGAATTTTGAACATGAAAGATGAACAAGGGGGATTGGGGCTGATAAATCCGATTGTGCATGTAGCCTTTTAAAGTATGTATAAAGTACTAAAAGGAATAATGAAAAATAATAAAACAAATTGACAGAAACAATTATGTATTGTAAATATAGAGAAATTAAGGATGAAATGGGAATGAAAAAAGTAAAAGTGTTACTAATGAAGAAATGAAAGAATTTTACAGTAAAATTGTATTGTGGAAATTAAAAAAGAATGTGATAGAAAAGAACAGTAAAGAATGGTATGTTAACATTATGATATCCTTTCATTTGGTTGGTCTATCGAAAGAGTTGGAAATGGGTAAGAAGAGAGCACTAATGAGATAGAAATTATAAAAGAATTAATGCAATGATTTTTTGTGGAGGTTCTGTATGAAAATTACCAGTGGGGGTAAATGTGCCTTACAAGAGAAAAGAGGATAGAATATGTAATAAATGTAAAGAAATGGAAACTACAGAACATATTTTGTTTTTAATATGAGAGAATTCAAAAACTGTGGAAAAAGTATATAAAAATGATTTGATTACAAGTTATTTAAATTTTGATGTGTTAAACACGGACATGGTAGAGTATGGGTTTTATGGGGCAAGATCTCTGAAGCTAAAAAAATGGACAAAATCATAGTCTATGTAACATGGACTATATATGGAATGAAAGACCTAATGAAATCAGATAAAATGGACATTGATGAAAAATACTGGAAAAACTGTTTTGGTTGTGGGTAAAAGAGTGGAGAGTACTTAAAATGCAAATAATATATTGAATGTTAAATGTGTAAATATTGTATGTAAATATGTAAATATGTAAAAATATGAATTGTGTATATGTATACAAATGAAAAAAAAAACTATACTTTACATATGGGGACACTGTTTCCAGTGGCACTTAATGCTTCCAGTCTGAAAGAGAAGGCAGTTCGGAGAAGCAGGAAGATGTGTAGAGAATATTGAAGGAGTCTTGAGTGACAATAGTAGAAATAAAGATTTTGTTGCTATTTATGAATCAGATGTAGATATAGTGGTGACAGAAGTGTTGTATATCAAGGAGTCATTTTCAGAATGATATGGCAATGTGAAGTCGTTAGAAAAGGCAGTCGAGCCTTTTCAAGGGCAGTGTGAAAATGCTGAGAAGGAGGTAGAGTTGAATGGTGATGGATTCAGAAAATTTGTTTCAATGAAACCACTTCGGAGAACTAGTAACACAAGAATGTGTTGTAACAATGAGGGATCTGGAGAATGGCAAAGATATGTCCTGAGGAGGGCCGATGGAGAAGATTTGGAGGGAAGATGTACAACAAGCCAAAGAGATGAATGTGGGGAAAAAACATGTGCAGAGATGGTAAAGGTGGGGAGGGAAATAAGAGGAGAAAGAAATGGGAATAAAGAAAAGAGACTTTTCAATGTATGTATTGAGAAGGAGGACACCAAATTGGACAGATATAAGGTATAGGATGAAATAATCACAACATTTGGTGTCAAACCAAGCGAGGTAAGAGCTTTTGTACATATAACTCAACATTTTGTGACATTATTTTTTAGACTGGACAGATAATGGAAAATTTCTTAGAAGAATATGAGAAGAAAAACTGTACACCATGGAATTTGTATGTATTTAAACTCTTTTATAGGGATACAAAGAAAAAAAGTAATATGCAATTTAGGACTCAAGTAGAAAAAGAGACTTTAAAAAGACATTTATTAAAGTTATGTAAAGATGCATGATGTATTGGATTTGTGAAAAATTTATGATAGTAGACATTTATGGACTGGGGTGTGGGATTATGTGATTCTGAGATTAGAAGATGTAAGTATTGTGCATATACCAAGCATTATAATTGTTGAAGACGACAAGGGTATGGTAAAATATCGAGGACAGCCTAAAACATGTTTTTATGTGGAAAAAGTGATCATTTAAATTAATAATTGTGTTAAAAGAAGATGTTTTGCATGTGCAGAAATAGAACATGATACAAGAAATTGTGAACTAAGATGTTATAAATGTAATAAAATGAGACATTTGGGCTGGTGTGAAGAAAAAGGGAATGAGACACAGAAATGGTTGAGACATTAACAGAGCAAGGTCAAAAGAGCAAAGTTGTATAAAAAGACTAGAAACAGTGGAAATGCAAATAGAAAACATCAGTATACTTGATAGAGATCAAGTCGTACAAAAAGTTAAAATGAAGGAAGAATTTAATATAGAAAGAATTGAGGAAGAAGAGTCAGGCTGAGTGATGTTAAATGGAATATAGTTAAACAGGAAAGACATTATGTTGGTAAAAGGGTATGGGAGAGGAAAAGGAAAAAATACAGAAGGATGTAGAAAGAAAAAGAAAGGGAAAGGAGGGAATATTTATTGCAATAAAACAAAATTATTTGTAAAGTTGTAGTGCTTAATGTTAATAATTTAAAGAAGTTAGAAAGAGTAGGGATTTTGGAGTGGTGGAAAAAGCAAGAAAGTGGTATTATACTAGCAGACATTAAATTTATCTCCATTAGAAAGATATTAAGCAGATGTATGGTGGGGAAAAAAGCCATTTGGAATTTAGGGAGACAGATTTGCTCAGGGATACTTATTCTGTATAAAGATACAATGAAAGTGTTAGATAATTTAGGGAGACAGATTTGCTCAGGGATACTTATTCTGTATAAAGATACAATGAAAGTGTTAGATGTTACTTTTTGGTGTAATAGGTAGAACCACAATTTTTGATGCAAGATGGATAGATCATATCATTAGAGTTATTGCAATTTATGCATACGTAACAAAAACAGAGAAGAAATGTTTAGAAACATTATTCAATATATATATATATATAGTAATTAATGCGGATATTATTGTAGTAGGATAATTTTTAATTGTAATTTAAGACCGCAGAAAAAAGTGCATGATAAATTAGCATGGGGTATTATAAAATATGGACAATTAAGAATTTGGAATCAAAAGACATAGACATGTAGTAGATGAAAAAAGAGAATAGAAATAGATTTTTTTATTTTCAGGTTTACTAATAGTAGAAGAAGCTGTTCTGATGATAGCATTTTCAGACGAAAGGAAATTCTGAGTATATTAAAATAGGGAAAGGTTTAAAAATAAACAAGGTGAAATGGGATGATACAAAGAAAGAGGGCATATTGAAATTATGGTAAGATCATGTGGAAATAAAAATGTTTTATAAGGATTGGTCAGAGTGGTTAAGTATTAAGCAGAAGTATAAAAAAAGTGTTCCATAATATGGGAAAAAGAAAAAATAAATGTGGAAAAAATAAAGTAGAAGTGAAATAATGATATTGTTTATTGCTTAGAAAAGATTGACTTTTTTTATTAAGGAACAGGAGTTGCACAATTCTTGACTTGTGATAGTAAAATTGGGAGGCTGTGGGTGAATGCCCTAAAATTGTTTTTAAGAAAGATAAATCCTTCAAAACGTATTGGAATTTTCAGCAGTAGTAAATACTACTAGAAAGGGTATGTTTAAGTGTGGCCGGTGCTCTCACTGTCCACTAATTCTAACTAGACATGAGTTTGTTGTGAATGACGTAGTTAAGTTACAAAGTTGCTATACATGTGATTCATCTAATATAATTTATCTTGCTTCCTGCTTAGAATATAATTCATTCTATATGGGTAAAACTAGCAGGAAGTTTAAGGAAAGGGTGTACGAGCATGTGTTAAGTATTAGAAAAAATGACATAAAAATGCATTGGCTAGGCATATAGTTGAATTTTCCCGTACACTTTTTCAAGTTTACTTTTCTTGAACAAATTTCAGAGGACCAAAGAGGTTGAACATTTACTTAAATGTGAACTTAAATGGCAACTAAAGCTTAATGCTACTAAGGTACCGGGTATTAATGAAACTTGTTCAATTAACTGTTTACTAAAGCTGAAACATATGAAGATGTAATTTATTTTAAGAATTTTATACTTGTCTTCATGTTTTTGTAAGTGGATTTGGGGAGGGTATGTTATTCCTTTAAATGGTTAATTGATGAATTTTAATTGTTGGTTGATTGGTTAATTAGGTTTTGGAGAGACTTTGAGATCTGTTTGATGCATTTTGTATTCTGATGAAGTTTCTATTGAAGGGAAACAAAATTGCTTAATAAATTCAGTTTTTATATTTCATGGTGTTTTTTGCTACCTTCAGGATTTGGACTGCTCAAGAAATGTGTGTTTTTCATGTAAATAGATATGATTATTTTAATAAAAGACCCCTATTCTTTTTGATAGGTGCCATGAGATCTTTTAACTTCCATATAAACTACGACCAACTCAAGCAGATGGGGCCTTAGATTATTATCTCGTCCGAAGGATAGTACACATGAGTGCAGAACACCCCTTATGGTGCACTGCAATGTCACTATTTGATCCACTTGGTGTGAGAATTGAACCCACAGCCTTCTGCACTGAAGGTGACTGTGTTTGTTGTGCAGTGACACTGCAGTGTCACTGATCCAAAAGTACTTCTGCATTTCACTGCTTGAAAAGTATAATTTGCTCTGTGACAAGTTCACCCTGATTCCAGTAACTCAGTGGTGTTTCTTCATGCTGAAGTGTATCATATGCAGCACATTCTACCACGTAACCAGTGATAAGTGATCAAAAATCAGTTAAGTTTAGCTAAATGTTCCTGATATGTGATTGTTTTGCACTCCATAATTCTTTTAGTAAATTTTGTTTGAACACTTTCTAATAAGGAGAGATTAGTTCTTGAATATGTACAGATAATGCTGGTAGTCCAGGGTGGTAGTTGTGCAGCTCAGGTAGTTTGTAGGTGGGAAGTACAGGCACATGTAATGCCAGGGACTAATTGGTACCATCGGAACAGAGAGACTGTGTTAAACATACATGTAATCGGTACCATCAGAACAGAGAGACTGCATTAATGGACATATATGTAATTGGTACGGTCAGAACAGAGAGACTGCATTAACGAGCCTATATGTAATTAGTATTGTCAGAACAGAGAGACTGCATTAATGAACATGTGTGCAGTTGGTACCATCAGAACAGAGACCATGTTAATGAAGTACATGTAATTGGTGTAGTCAGAACAGAGACTGCGTTAATGAACATGTATGTAATTGGTACCATCAGAACAGAGAGACAGTGTTAATGAACATATATGTAATTGGTACCATCAGAACAGAGACTGCATTAATGAACATATATGTAATTGGTACCATCAGAACAGAGACTACATTAATGAACCTATATGTAATTAGTACTGTTAGAGCAGAGAGACTGTGTTAATGAACAAACATGTAATTAATACCAAGACTGATGTTGCATTTACTCCGAGTATTCCTCCTACTCTGAGGCAGAATGATTTCAGCATGTTTGTGAAGCCACTTTTAAAAATACTCTAATTGTGTAATGTAGTTTCAGATGACAAATTGCACTTTAGTTGTTGCAGCTTTAAAATTGGGGGTCCTTCACTTGTGATAAGCAGACAGGAGATGCATCCACTGATATTCAGAAGTAGGTTAGTAAGAACATGACCATGAAGAATAGTATACATCACTGAAGATGAACAAATTTACATAGGTCATAAGCCTGATTAAGCAACTTTCTAATGTTTTAGTGTTCATACCTTGTTGGCTTTTTATCCCTGTTAGCTGTAAAGGTTCCTTTACTTCCCCATAGATGGGCACTACTTTCATTAAGGGTTCCGTATTTAAAGTAGAAGGCTTCAAAAGTACAGTTGTGTATACTTAACATAAATGTAAATGTTTGAGTTGTTTATACTTACCGTAAATGTAGCTGTTTGAGTGTATTCATTGTTGCAGTCCTGAGTTTTGGGATTTCCCGCAGTGAAAACACTTGGCAGACCTGACTGCCAGAGAAAAATCTCCATCCGCCCTACAGCCAGTGGACGGTCTAACCAATATCAGTACACTAGAGTATAAGAGGAATCGGCTGGCACCGTGACCTCAGTTTTTTCTTGCCCCTAAAGCTAGGAGCCCCCTCACAGGGACCCTGATTTTAAGGGTCTGGAACACTTAAAACTTATAAGAGGAAAGTTAGGAAGAGGGTTCCCTGACTGAGAAGTGTGTCCCAGCCTATCCTGTAAGCTAGGAGATGAATGATGGAAGGAAAGAATACACGAGCATTTACTGGTCGCACTTGTGACTCTGCATATTTGAATTACTGGTGTGTAATTGATGAGGCTCGCTCGCTGTGCATATTCTGAAGTGTGTGTCTATACAATTTAGTCTGGACATGAATCTTTTTAGTCTTCATTTCATCAATCACGTATTTATTAGAATATTACTTTCTAAAAGAGGTCCATGCCTGTTTTTATTGATAGTTTGGCTGTGTATACAAAAGTGTTGCAGGAAGATATCTGGTGTAAATACACTTCTGCTGTCCTACTTTAATCTGCACCATTGCCAAGGCTGCTGCTTTATTTGTACAGCATCCAGTGCGAATGTGTACAATTGCAGATATAGGGAATTGGGAGTTACAAATGCACTGGCTGCATATCTCTTTTTATCTGAGAGCTTGTAACAGAGCTACTTTTAGTAGGGTAGACCCTACTTTTGTTCCTAACAAGGAAACACGTGTGAATTTTCACATATGCATGTTCATCCTTACTTAGTAAGACAGTATGCCTGGTTTACATGTGACATTTTCTACACTACCTCATGTGTCATTTTTCAGCTGGAATAACAAAACATTAGCCATAGAATGGTTCCATCATTGCAGCTTGTGTGCAACTCGTGAAAAAATTGGGGGTATTAGTTTTTTTTTGTTTTAGCTCCTTTTTCTTCCTAATTTAGTAAAGCTAATAAATGTAGTCAGTATCTATGGGAGTTATCTCAAAATGTCATTGCAGTTGTTATATTTTGATGCAATTGACCTAACAGGTTATCTGAAGGAAAGAGAGGGTGAATGCCTAAGTGCAAGCAAAAAACAATAATAATAGCTGTACTGATGCAGACCTATGTAAACACACTGCTTCCCAATACAGACAACACCAGAAAAAAGTACATGCTGCTCGGTTCTGTGTTGTGTAGCCCCTTATTTCATTGTAGTTCTTCCTTTGTGCAATGTGCTTCTTCATGCCCTGTATGAACAAGCCTGCTGTTGTATTAGGATGTCATCTGGTTTTCACATTCTGTTTCTGAAGAATGGCTCCCCTTTTTCTGCAAATATTTATTATTAAGAAATAGTCCTCATAAACTTATTCTATATTACTATTAGCACCACAACACAAAAGCAAATGATCTGGCCTGAAATAAACTACTTGTACATTATTTTATATGCAGTATAGTATTGTAGAAACCATGCTGACAGCTTGCACATTAGGTTTGCAATATAGTACTTTAAAGGGAGTGGATGCTACAGTCCTGTGAATGTCCTCCTTTGGAGGAGTTATCTAGTAACTATGAACCTGTTATCAGTTTGCCATCCATTCCCTATTGAAATATTTCTAGCTTATTTTTTAATGTAACATAGGCAGTTTATTCTTCAAGGGCAGCAGGCATGTTACTTGTAGGTGAAACAATGAAATATAAAGTTTGCTAGCAGCAACCTCTTCATTAGTTACATATGTCTTTAATGTGAAATTATTTAGATGACTTTTACTTCTGCAGAGATTGTGCATATTTACTGATACTGGTGGATTGTAGAAGTTTGAATAGACTTTTATGATTGAAATATTCTGAATTGGGCAGTTTTGTCATTATTGGTTCATTCATTTTGTTTCATTGCTTACTGGAAAAATGTTCAAAACAATAAATTTAAAACTCTAACAAGTGTGCTGTATTATACCAGGAATATAATTTAATACAGTCAGGAAGGTATATCAAAGAACATATGTATGTTTCATGTGCAAGGGGCCTATGATTTGAAAACAGCCCAAAGGTAAACTTTATCCACCACTGGCCAGATGCATTTTTCTTTGAATGTGGGTTTCAATGCTGTTTCAATGAATGTGAATTTCAAGGGCAGAGAAGTTTTAATGCTAAGTCTATTTTCATTGTGAGACTGTAGTGGTTTGTTTAGCAGATTATAGAAGTAAAGCAATATGCACATTACAGTGTTTGTGGAAAATGGGCGAACAGCCAAGTAATGGAACATTGGAATGGCTGAGGGGGACTCTGGGGCCATATTTTGGACGTTTGTTCATCAGGTTGCGTTTGAAAGCTGGTATCCCATAATTTCATCAGAGTGGGCGTGGTTCCATAATTATGTATGCAAATGTTATGTTAATCAACGTGCAGATCTTTGTCCAGATTTTTGATGTTTCCAGGTTGAGAGGTATAGTTAGTCCTGATTGAGATTGTGGGTGAAAGATCAGGACAGGTTCCACCGACATGAGAGCCTGCAGCTTAGAAACCCTTCTAGCAGAGGTGATGGCTAACAAGAAGGCAGACTTCCATGTCAAGAATTGTAACTCTGAGAAAGAAGCTGCTTCAAAAGGTAGAAGAGTAAATTTCTTCAGAACAAAATTAAGGTTCCAGGGTGGGGCCGGAGGCCTTCTGGTTGGCCTAGTGTGAAGTACCCCTCTAAGAAACTGTTTCATAAGGGGGTGAGAGAAAATTGGATGTTGAGCAGGAATGTTGGCTGAAATAGCAGAGGCATGAATATTTATGGCTGAACAAGACAGACCCTTGTCAAAGAGGCTGGCCGGGTAGGTTAGGATGACCAGAATATTGGCTAGATGAGGATTTTGTGCATTTTGCCCACACCAAAGGGAGAATCTTTTCCATTTTACGGAGTAGGTTTTCGTAGTACTAGGCCTTCTGGCCTCTCTTAGAATATCCTGAATCTGTTTGTCTCTGATAGGATCCCTCCAAGCCATTAAGGTATTTTCCATTCTGACAGTTTGAGGGTCTGCAGGTTGGGGTGTACAACCGTACCCGTGTCGTGTGTCAATAAATTCAATCTCTATGGCAACTGCCTTGGCTCTGTGCTGGTTAAGCTGAGTAGCAGAGGATATCAGTGCTGCCTGGGCCAGTCTGGGACTATTAGTATTACTCTCTGTACCGCTTCCCTTATCTTCAGGAGTACCCTGGGAAGCAGAGGAATTAGATGGAAGGTGTAGAGGAAGAGGCCTTCCCAAGGGAAAGGGAAAGCATCTTTCTTCTTTCTTTCCAGACTGACTTCATTTTGTCTCTGGGGCAAAACTTTTCCAATTGAGCATTTTTCTTGGTGGCATTAAGATCTACCAGAGGCCCACCCAATGTTTTGGCTATACAGAGAAATACTTCCCAATGCAGTTGCCACTCATGGGGTCTGACCAGTTTCTGCTGAGGTGGTCTGCTAGATGGTTGTGCACACCTGGCAGGTGTTGTGCCATGAGGTGTAATCCCAGGGAATGTGCAGTTTCCAAAACATCCATTGCTAGGTAGAAAATAGGAGGAGTGAATCCTTCCCTGTTTGTTTATGTACCACATGATGTTGGTATTGTCTGTTTTCACTACGAGTACTCCTGGCTTCCATTTCTCTTAGAAGGCTATCTGGACTTTTTTAGACTGCCACAAGTTATTTTATGCTTGTGTATTTGTTCCTGAATTGTGGTCTCACTTCCCTTAGGTTTGGAAGGAGTTGAAGTGGGTTCCCCAAGCTACTTCTGAGGTTTGTGTAGTCAGTGTTTCTCCCTGTGGGGTTGAATCTTAAGGAGAGACCCAGGTTGGGGGAGCAATCCCAGGCTGACCATGCAAATTATTATGTGAGACAAGGGATTGGTGTCATCTTGGTTGAGAGGGGCTGTGAATGTTTGGTACCATACATATTTGAGGTACCATTTCTTAGGGGGATCATAAGGATGCAAGAGACCATGTAACCCAATGCTCTGAGGTACTCCCTAGCAATAAGGAAATCCCTGACCATGATTTTTGGAAGTACATGGACAGGAATGAGACCTCTTATCTGGTGGCAAGAAGGCCTTCTGGAGGGTAGAATCCAGTAGAGCTCCAAGAAACGCAATCCTAGTTGATTGGTCTGTATGAGATTTGTGTGCATTGATGGTGAACCCCCAGGGAGGTTGAGGTTTTGGGTGAACAGCAAGTCTGTATTGAGTTTTGCCAGGTTTTTTGCCTAGATGTCATGTAGATGAGATTAAATCTGAAGTCCTTTTGTTCTGCAAAAGGCAGTCAGTGGGTCTAGGCACTTTGTGAAGACCCTGGGAGCAGTAGATAAGCCAAAGGGCATAGCACAGAATTGATAGTGTCTGGAACCCGCTTTGAAGCATAAGTAGCTTCTGTGGGATTCCTGCTTAGGAATATGTGAGTTTGCATCTTTTAAATCCAGGGTAATCTTGAAGGCATTTGGATAGATCATAGGAAAAGTTTTTGAAGGGTTAGCATCTTGAATTTTGGAACCTGTAGGGATTGATTGAGTGCAGACAGGTCCTGCATAGGCCGCCGTGTGCTTTCCTTCCTGGTCACCAGGAAGAGTCTGGAGTAAAAAAAAACCTTCATTTTAAGCATTCTGGAACAGATTCCATTGAGCCCTGAGTTCATAGCATCTCTATTTGGGTCAGTGGCTGTGTTTTTTGGTTTAGGTGAATGTCTGGGAAGCCTAAAAGCTTCAAGCACTGCTTGAATCTGAGTTTCTGCCCTTTGATATAATGTTTAGCACCCACTGATCTGTAATAATGAGGGCCCCGTTCCATTGGAATAGTGATAGCCTTTCTCCTAGCCTGGGGGGTGGGTGCCACAGATGAGTCACGGTTGCTCCCTGCCAGGGACTTGTGGTCTAGAACTCCCTTGTCTCGTTTCTGAATGCTACTGCCTGGGCCTTTGGTGCTGTCCTTGGCTCCTTTCCCTATGTGGCTTTCTTTTCCTAGCTTAATTAATTAATTAATTAATTAATTAATTTCAGTTTGATTACCGGGGAAGTCCACTGGGCCAAGAAGTGCCCATTTTCATTGGAGGCCCGGGGAGAAAAGCTCCACAAGCAATACAATGAAACATGGTTACATAAAGTTAATGGTATAATACAAGAGTAAGATTCATACAGTCAGGAAATACATTTACATAAAATGTGCATAATGAGCAAGCATAATAAAGCAATACAGTGCAGAGAAAAATAACGCTAATACATAGATGTGCAAAAGTTTGTGGTTTTTTTTTTTTTTTTTTTTGTTGCAGACTGAAAAAAGTTGAGTCAGGAGAAAGTTAGAAAAGTCAGGAAAAGCTTGGGGGTAGAGAGGGCCAGGAAATGGAGAGCTCAGGGAAAGAGATCCCTGGAAATTATATCTGGTGAGAGCAGGAACATTTCCATTTGGATGACAGGTATTTGAGAAGTAGGGTCTTGAAGGATTCGGAGTTAGGTATAGTCCTAAGAAAAGGAGGGAGTTCCATTTTTTACCTAGAGAGAAGGAGAGTAGAAGTTGGCCGGCAGGACGTTTAGGTTTGTGGATGGAGATAAGGTTTTGGTGTTCAGATCTCGGAGATCTGTTTGGGGTGTATGGTGGAAGGATGTTTATTAAGGCAGGGCATGAGTCTGGGTAGAATATTAGTTTGTGAGCAGTGGTTAGTTGGAGATAATCCAAGTGGTTAGGAAGTTCAAGCCAATTTAGAGATTGAAGGGTAAGGCAGTGGTGAGTTGAGGTTTTGGATTTGGTTGCGAATTTAGAGATCTTATAGCAAGTTTCAAGTTTTGAGATGTTGGAAATAGACAGATTGGTTAAAAGAGGGGCTCCATAAAGAAGAGAGGGTAGAAGGTATGTAATTGCCAGGGTGTGCCTAAAGGAGTTGGAAATAAATTGGTTGTTTCTGTAGAGCATACCTAACTTTTGGTGGGTTTTCTTTGTTTTGTTGAATGTGGAGATCGAATTTTAGGTGTTCGTCTATGGTAATGCCGAGTAGTTTAGTGGAAGGCACTACTTCTATAGCAGTGTTGGTATGGCTGAGGACTTTGAAGGAATCTTTGTCAAAGGATGAGGAAACTCTGGAAGGGGTAAAAATTAGAATTTTGGATTTATTAGAGTTGAGGGAGAGGTGGTTTTGGTGCATCCAGTTCTCTGTGGTGGAAAAGGCTGTTTGTGTTTTAGTCTGGAGTTCAGAAATGTTAGAGGCAGCACAAACTAAGGTGGAGTCATCAGCGTATTGGATGACTGTGGTGTCAGGTATGACAGAGTGTAGATTATTTATAAAGATGTTGAAGAGCATGGGTCCGAGGATGGACCCCTGGGGAACACCGGTAGGTGTGGGCAAGAAGGAAGAGGTAGAGTTCATCCATCTGACAGCTTGAGATCTTTCAGATAGGTAACTGGAGAACCAGGAAAGAGTATTTGGGGAGAGATTAAGGTTGGCTAGATGAAAGAGTAGATGTGTATGGGAGATGGTGTCAAAGGCTTTAGAAAGATCTAGTAGTACTGTGGATACAAGGAGTCCAGAGTCTTGGGCTCGGTTGACTGTTTCAAGGAAGGATAGTAAGGCAGTAATGGTGCTGTGGCCGGGGCAGAAGCCGTGTTGGGTGGAAGTAACTAGGTGATTCTGTGTTAGGAAAGGTAAAAGCTGGTGGTGGACACATTTTTCTAGGACTTTAGATATTGGAGAGAGTAGGGCGATGGGGCGGAAATTAGCGTTAGTGGTGTTTTTACCTCCTTTGTGGAGAGGTAGGATGTAGGCTGAATGCCAGAGTTTGGGTACATATGACTCATTTAAGGATCTGTTTATCAGGATGCTAATAGGGAGAGCAATACCTTCAGCTGCGCATTTGAGGAAGGAGGAGGGTATGTTGTCAGGGGCATTGGAGCATGGTTTAAGATTAGATAAGAGCCTTTTTATGAAGCTGGTTGAAACTGGTTTTAACTGGAAATTCAAGAGATATTTATTAAGGTTATTGGGTGTTGAGGAGAGGATGTTGGGTGGATTATTGTTTGGGAATGTTTTGGTTAGATTAGCTATGGATTCTGTGAAGAAGGTGTTGAAGTGAGAACTCAATTCCTTGTCAGTTAAACTGGGGTCTGGGCAGGGATTATTCTTGGACCCTGTGTGGAGAAGGGAGTTAACTGATTTCCAAAATTATAAAATCCTTTGAGAACAAGGAGCAAAAGATCCAGGCTGAGAATGTATTCCAAAATAACAGCAAGAAATCCACGAATAAATGTTCAGGTACCAGTTTATTAACAGAGGACACAAGCGCTTTCACAGTTGCTTCTTCAGGTGTAACTCCTGCCATAAAAGCACACACCTTATATACTCTTCCTAATTAGTCTAAATGATCAATTAACATACTAAAACATTTAAAAAGATAGTACACACAGAAATAATACCTAATTGAAATGCATTTATATTACAAGATACACATACTAAAACATTTTAAAAAATAGTACACATAAAAACATAAATATTATCTAATTGAAATGCATTTATAATAGTGGACAGTGAAATTATGTGTATATATATATATATATATATATATATATATATATATATTCATATAAAAATTATGTTTATTCATTTAAAATATATTTATTTAAAAATATATATTTATTTATTTAAAATATGTGTATGTATGTATATATATATATATATATATATATATATATGTGTGTGTGTATGTATATATATATATATATATATATATATATAAATATTTAACAAGACAAAAATATATATAAATGAATGTATTTAAATTTAAAATGTTTTGAACATGTTAGAAATGTTAAAAATGAATCAAGATTCATCTATTCAATGGTCTATTACGAAGCACAGGCTTAATAGGAATGCACTCGTTAAGACCATGTCCAAAACTAGATCTGAGCCTCACAATCCATTTTGCTTCCGTATCCTCAGTTCTATCTCTTACATCACCACCCCTGCCATTCTCATATTTGAGAGATAAAACTCTAAACTTAAATACATGGTCATCTCCCATGGCACTAATGTGTTTAGCTAGAGCATTAGTCTTTGACTTCTTCCTAACATGATACAGATGCTCCCTGATTCTTTCTCGAAGGGTTCTATCAGTTTTGCCTATATAAAAACAGTGGCATAACTGACATTCTGCTAAATAAACCACATGTGAACTATCACATGTAGCACCTACCCTAAAATCAGTGCTTTTTCTAGTATCAGGGTGATGAAATAATAGACTCATATCTATAGAGGAACACTGTGGACAATGACCACAAGGTCGTGTTCCTTTAAACATCATAGGTGGTTTTTCATTTTTCACACAACATAGCCTCCTATACAAATTCTTCTTATTTTTAAAAGTATACTGTGGTGTGGTACTAATAAGAGAGGATATTGTGGGTTCGGTGGTTAAAATTGGCCAATACTTATTAATAACATCGGTGTATTGCTTGACATTCCTAGCATAAGTAATGCAGACATTAAGTTTTGGTTCATTGTTTGTAATATGCCTGGAAATATTACTTGAAAAGTATGGTTTTGCTTTGCTAGATCTCATTTGTCTCACCATCTTCTCATTCTTACTAATGCAATTAATGTGGTAACCACGTTGTTTCAACTCATTACTGGTATTAAGCATCATGTGATCATACTCAACTGGATCAACACTTAGCCTGGATGCCCTAAAAAATTGATTGCGAGCTACGTTATCAAAAACAAAATCAGGATGCATGCTTTGTCGATCAAGCAAATTATTCATCCTACATTCCTTCCTGTACATCTTAGTGCTTACTTTTCCTGTTGCATCTATATCCATACATACATCTAGAAAACTGATTCCTGTATAAGAATAATTGAAAGTAAATTTCAGAAAATCTGTGCTATTGTTTAAATATTCTACAAAAAGTTTCAACCCATCAAGGTTACCTACTTTCAATAATAACTTCTTCATACAATCTATACCAGTGTCATTGGGTATGACAGTAAAAAGAGAAACAACATCTAAAGTAATCAAAATAACCTCACCGTCTACATACCCATCACTAGTAAACCCATCACATATAAATCGTGTAAAAAGTGCTCAGTATTTTTTAAAACATGACACATGGAATCTAATACAGGTCTCAGTCTCTTCTCTACATAAATAAATATAGCTTCAGTAGACCATCCCCTACCTGACACTATAGGCCTCATGGGTGGTCTAACATTATCCTTGTGTAACTTAGGGAGGCCTTGTATAATAGGTATTACAGGTTTACAAACTAAGAAGTACTGATACAATTCATCAGTAATAAGGCACTCAAACTGCATTCTCTTAATTTCAGTAATTATATAAGACAAAAGTGACAGTAACTGCACAAGTCCATAGAAGTGATGACAGCATTAAATCTACCAATTCTAATGAAGTTGGCAATGCTCGTTTACACTCTAACGAGTATACATTAAATTTTCCTTTACCAATATGGGACAACTCTGTGGGAAGAGTAGATGGTCAGAGGAAACAAAACCAAGTACGTGGAAGGAGCAATACAAGGAACAAGAGGAAGCACGAAGAAACCAGCAATGTCTACACTATAAAGAAGGCTTTTCAGAAAGTAAGACTTTAGTTGTGAATTTATCGAAGCGTTTGCTTACTGACACTGAATTGAATGTTTTAACTAAAGGTTTGTCATTTATACCTACTTCAGATATGACTATAACTGATGCTATATTTGATTTGAAGTTTTTTATTAGGAACTTAAATCTGAAGTTGATGTTTTAAATACACATGACAAGCATGATTTTGTTTTTAGGAGACCAAGCACTTTCATACCCAAAATGAACTCTATAGTTAGTGCCTTTGAGCAATTATGTATTAATGATTTTTATGATGTTTTTGATAACAATATTAACTATAATAAGAAATATAATTTTAGCAAAAATGAAATGCATACTTTAAATGAATTAGAGAATGATTCCAGCCTGGTAATTAGACCGGCTGATAAAGGTGGACAGATTGTTGTTTTAGATAAAACAGATTATGACTTATTAATGTATGATATGCTTAATAACGTTAGTTTTTATCAACCTATTACTAAGCTAATTGCAGATCAAATGATTCAACATATAATTACTGAAATTAAGAGAATTCAGAGATTTAAGAGAGAATTAAGAGATTCCATGTGTCATGTTTTAAAAGATACTGAGCACTTTTTACACGATTTATATGAGTTCACTAATGATGGGTATGTAGAAGATGAGGTTATTTTGGTTACTTTAGATGTTGTTTCTCTTTTTACTGTCATACCCAATGACACTGGTATAGATTTTATGAAGAAGTTATTATTGAAAGTAGGTATGCTTAATGCTAGTGAGGTTGTAGTTATACAGAAACTGATAGCATTAGTGCTTTATAATAATATATTTATTTTTAATGACAAGATTTATTGGCAAAGAAATGGGGTTGCCATGGGCAGCTCTTGCTCAAATAGTTATGCTAATGCAGTCATGGCAACCTGGGAGATTGATAATATATTTAATAGTATATATGCACCTTATATACCTTTTTTCAGAAGATTTGTTGATTGTTTTTTCTTGTGGAAAGGTAACCTTGATGGGTTGAAACTTTTTGTAGAATATTTAAACAATAGCACAGATTTTCTGAAATTTACTTTCAATTATTCTTATACAGGAATCAGTTTTCTAGATGTATGTATAGATATAGATGCAACAGGAAAAGTAAGCACTAAGATGTACAGGAAGGAATGTAGGATGAATAATTTGCTTGATCGACAAAGCATGCATCCTGATTTTGTTTTTGATAACGTAGCTCGCAGTCAATTTTTTAGGGCATCCAGGCTAAGTGTTGATTCAGTTGAGTATGATCACATGGTGCTTAATACCAGTAATGAGTTGAAACAACGTGGTTACCACATTAATTGCATTAGTAAGAATGAGAAGATGGTGAGACAAATGAGATCTAGCAAAGCAAAACCATACTTTTCAAGTAATACTTCCAGGCATATTACAAACAATGAACCAAAACTTAATGTCTGCATTACTTATGCTAGGAATGTCAAGCAATACACCGATGTTATTAATAAGTATTGGCCAATTTTAACCACCGAACCCACAATATCCTCTCTTATTAGTACCACACCACAGTATACTTTTAAAAATAAGAAGAATTTGTATAGGAGGCTATGTTGTGTGAAAAATGAAAAACCACCTATGATGTTTAAAGGAATACGACCTTGTGGTCATTGTCCACAGTGTTCCTCTATAGATATGAGTCTATTATTTCATCACCCTGATACTAGAAAAAGCACTGATTTTAGGGTAGGTGCTACATGTGATAGTTCACATGTGGTTTATTTAGCAGAATGTCAGTTATGCCACTGTTTTTATATAGGCAAAACTGATAGAACCCTTAGAGAAAGAATCAGGGAGCATCTGTATCATGTTAGGAAAAAGTCAAAGACTAATGCTCTAGTTAAACATATTAGTGCCATGGGAGATGACCATGTATTTAAGTTTAGAGTTTCATCTCTCATATATGAGAATGGCAGGGGTGGTGATGTAAGAGCTAGAACTGAGGATACGGAAGCAAAATGGATTGTGAGGCTCAGATCTAGTTTCGGACATGGTCTTAACGAGTGCATTCCTATTAAGCCTGTGCTTCGTAATAGACCATTGAATAGATGAATCTTGATTCATTTTTAACATTTTTAACATGTTCAAAAAATTTTAAATTTAAATACATTCATTTATATTTTTGTCTTGTTAAATATTTATATATATATATATATATATATATATATATATATACATATATTTTTAAAGAAATAAATATATATTTTTAAATAAATATATTTTAAATGAATAAATATAATGTTTATATGAATATATATATATATATATATATATATATATATATACATAATTTCACTGTCCACTATTATAAATGCATTTCAATTAGATAATATTTATTTATGTTTTTATGTGTACTATTTTTTAAAATGTTTTAGTATGTGTATCTTGTAATATAAACGCATTTCAATTTAGGTATTATTTCTATGTGTACTATCTTTTTAAATGTTTTAGTATGTTAATTGATCATTTAGACTAATTAGGAAGAGTATATAAGGTGTGTGCTTTTATGGCAGGAGTTACACCTGAAGAAGCAACTGTGAAAGCGCTTGTGTCCTTTGTTAATAAACTGGTACCTGAACATTTATTCGTGGATTTCTTGCTGTTATTTTGGAATACATTCTCAGCCTGGATCTTTTGCTCCTTGTTCTCAAAGGATTTTATATTTGTTTCTGCTATATTGCTGCTTTTTGGGCTCTGTTTTTGCTGATTTCCAAAATTGTTTTGGGTTCTTATTATTGTTAGACTGAAGTTTACTATAGTAGTTTTTTTTGTCTAAAGTGATTAGTTTTTTTACTTGGTTGCGAAGTTGGGTCTATTGGAGCAAGGAAGAAGGCAGTTTATTTTTCTGATAATGCTTCCAGGCTTTTGTCTCTGTGATGCATGATTTGTTTAGTATCTTTTGTCAGCCAAGGAGCAGAGTTGGTTTTGATTCGTTTGTTTCTTAGAGGGGCAAGGGAATTCAGAGTGTCTAGGAAAATAGAGTTGAAATGTTCTACAGCATTGTCTAGGGGGAGAGTGTTAAGGATTTGCCAGTTGATTAGTTTGAAGGTGTTTGTGAAAATTGTAGGGTTGAAGTTGCTAAGATTTCGAGTTTGAATGTACTGGTGATGAAGTTGGGTGGAATTAGCTGACTGATGAGCGAAGGCAGGGAGATGGTCACTGAAAGTATCGGGGATGGTGCCTGAGAGAATTGTTTTGTTGGGATGAGAAACTAGAATCCAGTCCAAGATGGATCCAGGAGGGTGGATTTTGTTAGGACGAGTTGTTGAATGGATTACTTGGGTGAAGTTGTATAGGTTAATGGATAGAGAAGGGGAAGGTGAGTTGATTTTATTCCAGTCTATATTAACGTCGCCAAGAATGTAAGTTTCATATTTTATTTCAGTTGAGGCCCAGTGAAGAATATTTTCAGGGGTAGAGATGTTGTCGCCTGGGGAGATATATAAGGAGATAAAGCAGATATTCTTACGTTTATTCAATCTGAGGAGACCTGCAGTTAAAGTATTTTTGAAATGTGGGGTTGGGATTTTCAGAGGGATTACAGAGAGATGGTTAGAGTAGATTAGAGCAGAGCCTCCACCTTTTTTATTTAAACGATCATTTCTGAGGATGTGGAAGCCTGGAGGTAAGATTTCAGGGTCAGTAATATAAGGTTTTAGCCAGGTTTCAGAGATGGTTAAGATGTCTGGTTGATTGTGGTTTATCCAAGGTTGTAATTGGTGGATTTTATTGTTGAGGCTCTGAGCGTTGATGGTGAAGAACTTAAGTGTATTAAGAGAGAAAGTAGAGGAGGTAGAGGAAGGGGGAAAGGGGTGTTAGTAGGGGAGGAAGGGGGTGGAGGGAAGGGGTTGTTTGTATAGAGGCTGGGGCCTGGGTTAGGGTGGATATCTCCAGATAAGGCTAAGGCATTACTGGCACCAGCTTTTGGCCTTTTGGGTTGGTACAATAGGGCGTTGTTTGGGATTGGCTGTAGTTTAGGTTTAAAAATGTCTGTGGAGGTGGAAAAGACTTTGGGCTGGAAAAGGTGTAGAAGTTTAGGTGGAATAAGGAAGGAGGATATGTAGTGGAGGGTGAAGGTGAGTATATGGGATGGTGTAAGCAGAAAGGGGGATGGGGGAGATTTGGAAGAGAAGGACGTAGCATGATAAAGAGGAATTAGTAAGATGAGAAGGGAGCAGGGGAGTCGGGTGATGGTGAGAATTTGGGAGGGCATGTTTACGAAGGATGGGTTAAAGAAGGGTAAGAGTGGAAAGAGTGGAAAGGAAGTGAAGGGTAGAAGAGGTGAAGAGGAAGAAGGGGTGTTATAATTTAGCAAATGGGAGAGGAGGAGTTTAGACGAGAGGGTGTAGCTGAGCGGAGAGGGGGGAGTAAGAGTAGTGAGGGAGGGGTAAGAGAAGAAAGATTGAGGGAGGAGTAAGGGTAGTGTGGGAGGAGTAAGAGAAGGAGGGGAAAATAAAAAGGAGGACTGAGAATGGTTAATTGATAAAGGAGGGAGGGGTAAAGGAAGATGATGGTAATTGGTTGATTGAGGTATGAAGGTGGAGTCTGAAAGGTATATATGTAGAGGTGCTGGGGCGGGTGGGAAATGGGGGCAGGGTAGGGGAGCGGAGTGAGCCTGCAGGGCGAACGGAGCGGGTAGAGCCAAAGGAGAAGAATGTGAAGAAGACAATCAGTAGAGATTGGTAGTCAAAGGTAAGCTTGCAGTGAATTGTGAGAGGAAGGAAGACTGAGGGAGAAAGGAGTGGAGGGTGGATATATGGATGAAGGCCAGTAGGAGAAGGTAAGAGGTTTTATAAAGGGTAGAGAAGGGGTGTTTAAGGAGGAGAGAGGACAGATAGGTGAACCTGGGATAGGAGCACCACCTAGTGGCAAGCCAGTCTCAGGTGGTAAGGACCCAGAAAGAGAGATATCAAGTAGAAGGAAGGAGGGAGATATCATGGACCAGGATAGAGGGAGTAATTATAAAAAGGTAGAAAAGGATTAGTTAATCAGTGAGAGAGAGAGGGGTTGTGGCTGCTGGCTAGCCTGGCAGGTAAGCATACTGCGACCTGGTGTAAAATTTATATTATTACTACAAGGTGTTAAGCAGTACACATACTTAAAGTCTTTGTTAGGAGTTGTACTCAGGGAGCAGTATGGTCTCTCAGTTTGTTTTGCAAGTGTCCTTTTTGTGGGTTCTTGGCAAGAGCCTCCGGGAGGGCAGGGTCTTCTCCTTTAGCCAAGTGTGTCTTCTGATGGCCAAAGCCTGTAGCAGCAGTCCTGCTGGAGGCTTCCATAGTGTCTTAACCACGGTGCAGGGAGTGTTTTGCTACATGGGAGGAGGAATTAGAAAGGTCCAGTAAATCTTTTCAGTGATTCTTGTTCTCTATAGTCATTACTTTCTGTTTCATCTGATCCAGTAAAGTTTATTGGTATTTAATCATATGGAACTGGCAATTCAAGGCCCTCAAAGAGAAGGTAGCAGATGTGTAAACCTGTTTGCCAAATCTGTCTAGAGCCCTACTTTTTTTTATCTGTGAGCAAGGAGGGTTTGGAGTAGCTATCTTTTGCTCTCTGAATGTTAGGGATCACAACTTCAGAATCGGCTACAGGATTCTTGAAGAGATGTTTGTGTGAATCCAGAACCCTATAAAACCTGTCAGGTTTTCTAGGAGCAGAAGGCAGGGAGTCTGGTTTCAAAGAAGTCCTGAAATACATTGTCCACCACCTCTAAAACAGACAGGAGGCATGGAGAGGGGTTAATGTTCTGGGAAGGTTTAGAAATTCCTTTATCCTTTTCTTGGACTGAGGGTAATCTTGAGCTTCCTACTGGATGTGTTCTCAAGGTGTGCAGGGTTTCCCCAAAGGAAATATCCTCAGGAAGGGAGGCAGAAGCCAGATTCTCTCCTCAGTCTGAATCTCCAAATGTGGAAATGGCAACACCTTCTTCAGACCAAATCTTCATCTGACTCAAAAAAAAAAAAAAAAGTCAGAAAGGTCTTCTGGATGGGTGTCCCTTTTGTCTGGATCTAACAAGAGAGTTTAGGCTTTCAGCCAGTCTCACAAGATGTCCTTACCCTGGCATTCACTGTTGCAGTATTACTTACATATCGGTTTTCCCTGCCGTGAAAGGCTGAGGCCAGTCAGTATACCAAAGCCTACTAAAGCTCTGAAGTTATTGTTTTCATTTGGTCTTCAACCTGAAGTACACAGATCTGACATGAATCTGACTTGGCCGTATACTCCAGCATCAGATACAAAGTCCTTGCTCCTCCCCTACCCATAATGCCCTGCTCTCCCCCCTCCCCTCAGATCTTGATTGCCACTCAGTTTGAGCAGCACCTGATGTTCTTTGTGTTTTACTGTTGCAGTCATTACATTTGGGGTAATCTGCTGGCAGGTTGTCCTCGGTCGGCCTGAATATCAAAGTCTTGGGTCTGCGTCGGTTGCTGTCTCCTCTTCCATGACGTCAGGTCGTCAGGGGTATAAAACATATAGCCAACGCCATTTTCTTCAGTCTTTCTTGCCGCGCGGTGCCTGAAGCAGAAGCAGTTCGCAAGTGCCAGTCGGCCGACTCCTGAAAGTTTCGCATTCGAGTTTCAGATCCGAAGTCTTCAATTAAAGCTAAGTACCCCTTTGGGGAAACTTTTTCTTGCTCCTTACCGATGTCAGTAAAAGTTAATAATTGCATTACTTGTGGGAAGCAAATACCTATAAGGATTTTCATTATTACTGTATTCCTTGCCTAGGCCCAGATCATAACGTGCCTTGCTGTCGGTTTTGTGCTAGATTTAACCAACGCACTATTAAGCTTCGGTATATCTTTGCTTCAAAATATTTTGGATCCAGATTTAATTACCCTGAAATGTCGTCGGATAGCAGTCCGACTACCGGAGTTAAAAAAAAAAAAAAACGCAAAGAAAAGGACAGAGACAGACCGTCAAGGTCCAAAACAGATGAAGCTTCTCCTAAGCCAGTCACCGGTTCGCCGGTACTCAGTGAGGTGCTTTCGCAGCCCCTGATACCCGCTACTTTTGAGTCGCAGCCCTATACCAAGACCCATGCGGAGTCTGGTATGCCGCAAAATTCTCAGAGTATTGAACCTGCGGATGTTTCTCCCTTGCATGGGTCCGGAGCCGCTGAGCAGGCACCGGCTTCTGAGGGTGTTTTCAGGTTTCAACATTTCTATATAAAATCAACGCCAGCTTCAAAAACAACTTCTAAGTCTAAAACAACCGAAGCATGAGCCACGTGTTCAGGCCCCTATGCCTAAAAAACAGATGATCAAAATGGCTGAAGACCTAATACCTTAACCAGGGGTTCCCAACCCCCCCCCCCCCCGCCTTGCTAAGAGGCCTAGGCAAGACACTGATTATGGATCTTCAGATCAGGTTTCTATTTCTTCTTATTCCTCTTCTGATCAGGAATTTTCTATACCACCCTATGAGGATTCAGATGCTGAAGAATCCATTCCATCTGCATCTCCTCCTGAGGATTATTCTTTTGGAGAAACCTTGCATACTTTAAGGGAACATTTTCATTGGGAGAGTCAGGATTTTTCTGAATCAAAAAAGAGGCTTAGGGATTTCTTTCTTCTTCCTCAGCATAGGCCTTTGGCTATACCTCCTGTATTAGACATTGTTGATGATGTGTTTGTGAAATCAAGCATGGCTCCTGATTCCCTACCTTCGGCTCCTAGTAAGCTAGACAGATATTACAGGGTTCCTGATTCCCACAAATTTTTATTCAAAAATCCTGCTGCTGATCCTGAAACTATCTCACAGGGTCCCAAAGGTGTAAAGGCCTCAACAGCCAAGAATCCTACCCCCTCTGATAGAGATTCCAGGATGCTGGATAGATGGAGAAAGAAGGTTTATACGTCTGCAACCTTAGCAATTAGGGCCTTAAACTACCAGTTTCATATGCTTAAATATCAACAGCATGTTATGGGCTTATTGAAATAGAAAATTATGATTTCTGATTGTGTGGAAAATAAAGAATTACAGGAATTATTGCATGCAGCAAAACAGGTGGGAAAGCATACTTTACAATGTGGTTTTGATTCCTTGGAGGCCTCTTGCAGGGCTGCAGTTACTAGATCTGTGATTAGAAGGCATGCCTGGCTCAAGGAACAAAATCTGCCTGATCATGTTAAAGCTAAATTGTTGGATGCACCTTTACAGCATGATACTCTGTTTGGTAATAAGGCAGAAGAGGTTTTAAAGAAAATGGAAGATAAAGCTAAATCTATGCAAACTGTAAAAGAATTCTTACAGGTGCAGCCACCCAGATTCAGTAGACACTGGCCTACTAAAAATTGGTCCTTTCCTGTGTCCAACAGAGCCTCACAAGGCAAATCCAGGTGCTCAAAAGGCTCTAGATACCAATCACAGGGTTCTTACAGGTCCAAGCAATGGGGTGCCTGTTTCTCCAAATCTGGAGGAAACAAAGCACAACCCTTCAGTAAGCAGTCTCGATGACTTCCCTCTACCATCACTAAGCACTTATATTTTAGCAGCCCCTTTGGGGGAAAATTAGCACTTCATGCTCAAAATTGGCAGTTAATAACCCAGGACAAGTGGGTATTAAACATAGTATCCCAGGGGTACAGATTTCATTTCCATACTTTGCCAATTCCGAATGGTTGGCCAGATCTGCCACAAAATCAGTGGGCAGAGGCTCAGAAACAAGTTACGTCCCTCATGGACATGGGGGCTATTCAACCAGTACCAGAACAGGAAAAAAGGACAAGGTTTTTATTCAAGACTGTTTCTGGTACCCAGAAAAGACCATGCCTGGCATTGAATACTGGACTTATTGATTTTGAACACATTCTTGAACATCCCCAAATTCAAAATGCTGACTTTACAACAGCTACTGCCATGCTGGGCAAGAACGCTTGGTTAGTGACTCTAGACTTAAAAGAGGCATACCTGCATATCCCAAAAAGGGAATCGTGCAGAAGATACCTCCACTTCAAGGCAGGTTTTATGCATTACTAATTCTCCGCACTGCCCTTTGGCTTATCTACTGCGCCCAGGGTCTTTGCAAAGTGCATGGCACCAGTAATTGCATTTTGCAGACAAAGAAGCATACAAATCTATCATTACTTGGATGACTGTCTCATTCAAGCAGAAAACAGGGACATTCTTCTTCAACATCTGGCGTTTGTAAAAAGGCTTCTAACATGCCTAGGGTACACAATAAACGAAAAGAAATCACAATTGGTACCCTCTCAAAAAATTACATTCCTGGGTGCATGCTTGAATACAACTGCCCGGATGGCTTACCTTACGCCAGACAAACAAAGGCAACTGACTATATAGTTCAAACAGATGGCAACAAAAACCCAGTTATCTGCAAGACAAATTCTGCAGGCTTTGGGGTTCATGGCATCCTGCAATCTACTAATTCCATATGCAAGACTGCATATGAGGAAACTACAATGGTATCTAAAAGGTTTATGGAGTCAACATTGTCACAGTCTGGAAACAATGATTCCTCTCTTTCCTTGCCTACAACAGGAGTTTCTTTGGTGGGCAGAGACATATCACCAGAACAAGGGACGGTCTTTTATTCTATCCCCTGTCACCTAAACCCTAACTACAGATGCATCAGACTATGCTTGGGGGGCCCACCTGGTGGGGGAGATGCATTCAGGGCATATGGAGCCCAAAACAAATGCATCTGCATATCAACCAAAAAGAGATGCTAGCTGTTCAGAATGCCCTGACAGCCTTCAAGGACATATTTCATCCAGGACAACTACTGATAAAGACGGAAAACACCACGGTTATGTGGTACATAAACAATCGGGGGGGGGGGTGCACATTTCTACCCCCTTTGCAGACTAGCCATGGCATTGTGGAACACAGCCTTGACCTACCAAGTACATCTTCAAGCTCAATTCCTGCCAGGAAAACAAAATACTCTGGCAGACCTAAGCAGAAATCTTTTGGACCCTTACGAGTGGAAACTGGATCCACAAGTCTTTGGCATTATAACAGAGAAATGGGGGAGCCCAGACATAGATCTATTTGCCTCTCCCCAAAATTATCAGCTGGACAAATTCTGCACAAGGACTTATCACAGACAAGCATGGAAAGTGGATGCCCTATCCTTCAGTTGGAAAAACCTATCAGTCTATGCCTTTCCTCCTCTGCCTCTTCTCCCCAAGGTCTTACTAAAGGTCAGACAGGAAAAACCAAAATTTATTTATTTTATTTATTTTTATTTTACATTTGTTAACCGGGAAAGTCCGACTGGATACATATCCATTTTCAGCGGAGGCCCGGGAAGACAATCTCCATGTTTTGAAAGCATTTAGTAACAACAATAAAAATGTAGGTATTTACTAACAAATAATGATGTAGGTTATAAGATATTTAATAATTAACAATAGATCACTTTAGAAAGGTTTAGTAACAATTAAAGAAAGAAGAATGCAGGTTGTAATGATCTTAAGAAAGTTAACAATAGGTCAAAGACAAAAGTCATATGTAGTTTACAAATAGATAAGACATAAACATTTTCTTTGAAGCAGTGAATTCAGAGAAGTCAATCTTTTAGCAGGGGTGTGTCAGTATGATAAGTATTTACAGTTAGAAGTGGTGTGTCAGTAAGATAAGTATTTACAGTTAGAAAGCAAGTAAGATAAGAAAAAATAAGTTATAGAGGGAGAAGATTGGTAGACACATCTGTGAGCTAGTTTGATTTAATAAGTTTGTGGCTATGTTTTTGGGTTAGTTGGGGTTTTGATAGGAGCGTGACTATTTTTTGACTAGCTCAGTGTCATTTTTTCATAGTTTAGTCGGGGTTTAGACATGGACATAGCCAGAGACTGTGCATGTGTGTCTTTAGAGATTTTTTGAATTGAGGCAGGGAGCTGTTAGAGGTTACTTCTGGAGGAAGGGAGTTCCATTTTTTTCCAGTAGAGTTGGAGAACAAAGAATCTCCAGCTGAGTTGTTTGCTTTGGTTGTTTGTACTAGCATTCTGCTGGATGAGCGGAGGGATGTTAGGTTGTTATAGGGGGTAATAATTTGTTAGAATTGGGTTACTGGTAGGTTGGTAGATGATTTTATGAATAACTATGAGTTGGTTATAGTATATTTGATTGGGTAGTTCTAGCCAACCTAATTTGTGAAGATTTTGACAATGGTGGGTTCTGTATGTGGAGCCTGTGGCAAATCATGCTATATTGTTATAGCAGCTGGTGATTTTGTTGAGGTTTGATTTAGATAGATTAGTGAGGATGGGTGAGGCATAGAGAAGGGAGGACAGAAGATGTGTGCGATCTATGGTGGTTGTGGCAGTTGGCGTTGGAAATTTCTTTATCCTATACATGGATCCTATTTTTTATTTACTGTTTTTATGGTTTTGTCTATATGGGCATTATAATTCAGATTGTTATCAATGATTATGCCTAGTAGCTTGGTGTTCAGTTCAGGAGAAATTGTGGTCCCATTGTTAGAAGAGACTGTAAATATTGGTGGTGTTTGCTTTTGGGTGGGTGAGAAAAGTAGTAGTTTGGTTTTATTTGGGTTCAGTAGGAGTAAACAATTATTAAGCCAGTTTTCTACTTTGTTAAATGTAGACTGGGTTAGGGATTGTAATTCTGCTGGAGTAGAGGCAGTGCAGATTAGTGTGGAATAATCTGCGTACTGTATGGAAGTAGCTTGTGGTATAATTTTGAGCAGATCATTGATGAATATAGAGAAAAGAAGGGGACCTAGAATGGAGCCTTGGGGTACGCCAAGGGTCACAGGTAGGAGGGGGGATAGATTATCTTTACACAAGACAGCTTGTTGTCGACCATTTAGGTACGAGTGGAACCAGTTACATACTGAATTATCTATGGACAGTGATTTGAAAGACTCTAAGAGTAAGCTGTGATTTACCATGTCAAATGCTTTAGATAGATCGAGGAAGAGGGCAGAAGCAGATTTTGATGACAGTTGTGATTTATTGTGCGAGAAGGAGAGAAGGGCAGTGGTTGTACTGTGGGCTGGCCTGAAACCATGCTGGGATGGGGCTAGGAGAGAATTATGGGTGAGGTGGGCTAATAGTTGCTTCTGTATGCATTTCTCCATTATTTTGGCTAGGGGAGATAGTATTGTGATAGGTCTGTAATTTGAGAGTTCTATGGAGTTACCTCCTTTATGAAGTGGAAGAATGTGTGAGATTTTCCAGATGGAGGGGATGTAGGATTCTTGGATAATACGATCCTAATTGCCCCGGACTGGCCTCGCCAGCACTGGTACCCAATTCTAAGGAATATGTCTCAACTCCCTCCTTGGTACTTGCCTCAAATACCTCATCTACTGTCTCAGCAGAGCAATCAAATTCTGCACACTCATCTCCAAACTCTGAACCTGGCAGCATGGCTAATCATGTAATTATTCAAGCAACACCTCTCAGTAAATCTGTGATGGATGTCATTTTGGAAGCCAGAAGGACTAGTACTAGAAAATCTTATGCCGATAAATGGAGGAGATTCTGTGCTTGGAACCAAGCACAAGGAACGGACACAGCAAAGCCAAATATTCCTCATATTTTACAATACTTGACTGAGATGCTTGACAAGGGGCCTATCTTTTTCTTCAATAAAAATCCATGCCTCTGCCATCTCGGCTCATTACAACACGGAGCCTCCCATCTGTTCTCATCCTCTGCTAAAACAGTATCTTAGAGGGGCCAAAAATGTAAGGCCTCCCAGAAGATCACCAACTCCTGCATAATCAATTTTGTGCTGGAAAAACTCACCCTGCCTCCTTTTGAACCAGCAGCTACTGTGGATATAAAGTTTTTATCTTGGAAAACAACTTTCCTTTTGGCAGTCACTTCGGCAAGAAGGGTTTCAGACCTACAGGCCCTCATGGCTGTGGAGCCTTATATTACATTTTACCCGGACAGGGTGTCTCTCAGGACCAATCCTTCCTTTATGCCTAAGGTGGTATCCAATGTGGCTCTTAACCAAACTATTCACCTGCCAACATTTTACCCAAATCCACAGAACAAGGGGGAGCGGATTCTGCATTCCTTGGATGCACGCAGACAACTAAGATTCTACTGAAACAGGACCACATCTCTAAGAAAGTCTATGAGCAGCTACTGGTGGCATTTGCTGCAGGATCAGAGGGGAAGGCTATATCAAAGCAGACTATTTCTAAGTGGATAAGCCACTGCATTCGTTTCTGCTACTTGCATCATGGTAAACCAGTGCCCAAGGGAATCAGGTCACATTCCACAAGGGCTGCCTCCACCTCCGCAGCTTTTCTCAGAGGAGTTCCAACCAAAGACATTCTAGAAGCTGCTACTTGGAGTTCTGTTCATACTTTTACAAAGCATTATCATTTGCTTCTATTCTCTGTCAGAGCAGGCTTTGCCACTGCAGTTCTGCAGGGCCTTATACCCGCTCCTAATGCTATTTAGCTCCATCCTCTCATCCATAGCTTTGGGATTCTACCCAAATGTAATGACTGCAACAGTGAAACAAGTACAACGGTTGTGTACACTTATCATAAATGTAGATGTTCGAGTGTATTCACTGTTGCAGTACGGGTTACCCACCCGCCATCCCCCTTTTTTCTAGAACTTCTCTTTCCTTCACTATATTCTAAAGCCTTTGTGGTGAATTTGCTTTCAGATGAAGGTAAAGTTTATGTTGCTAAAAGTGCATTTATTTATATATTGCTGTTTATTTATATATACATATATATATATATATATATATTTTTTTTTTTTTTTTTTTGCTCCCCATTTGGGGGGCACCTGACATCTGGGGCAAGTTTTATACCCCTGACGACCTGACATCATGGAAGAGGAGACCTCAACCGAAGCAGGACCCAAGACTTTGATATTCAGGCCGACTGAGGGCAACCTACCAGCAGACTACCCCAAATGTAATGACTGCAACAGTGAATACTCGAACATTTACATTTATAATAAGTGTACACAACTGTACTTTTTCACTGCTCCAAGCTCCATAGTATGCAAATGTTCCTTTTTTGGGCTTATTTCTTCTCCCTTTTCTCTTTCTTTTAGTTATCTATCCTTCTAGTCCCTAACCCCCCTTTCCCGTCTTCAGCGTTGGTCTCTTTAAAAAAAAAAAAAAAAAAAAAAAAATCCCCTTTCTTTCTAATGCTAGCGCTTGTGTGTGTGTGTGTGTGTGTGTGTGAGTACTTTGGAACTTCCTTTGCCATGGCTGATACCCCTAAGCCAGGCTTTAGGAAGTGCTTAGAGTGTGGGCATAAGCTACCTCCCTCTGATGCTCACACTCTGTGCATTGTCTGTTTGAGAGTCTCCCATTTAGATTCCTCCTGTTCGATCTGCATGGGCTTCAACCCCCGCTCTTTCATCAATAAGAGGAGCAAGTTATTTTGAAGGGCCTTATCCCACCTCCTGCAGAGGGCTCCTCTTCTTCCACCCTGGCTTCTGTGACTCAACTTGTCGCTAAGAAGCCCAGGGGATGGAGAGATGGCCCGTACTAAAGAGCGAGATCAGCCTGGAAAGAGGTCTCCAGAGTGCGCTTCCTCAGCCGAGCCTCCCTCTAAGTCTTGCCCAGATCCAAGCCGGAGTTCTCCTCGGCTCAGATCTCCATGCTTCTCCCCAGAGCTGCAGACCTCTCTGGCTCATTCCACAACTGCCACCTTTCATGTGCACTATTCTAGGCTGGGATTGGTGGCCTCTTTAGTATGGTCCACTTGGAATCTATCCGAAGCCAAGTTGGACAGGATGATGATGAAATTCCTTCAGGCCCAGATTCAGCTGGGAGTCTTGCCTGCTCCATCCCCCACCGGGGCTGCAAGCACACAGTCCACCTTCCTCCCTATCTCCCCTGATCCGATCCGACCTTCAGATTCAGAGACCTCGGGTTCTAGGTTCCCAGGTGTTGAGGGGTCAGCGCCGATGGTCCCCAGTACCTCAACCCTGACTGTTGCCTTGAGCGGTTCGGCTCCAACATTTTCCAAGCGAACTGACTCTCAGATCCATAGTCTCTGTGTCGGATCTGAAGGGATGGCATCGACTTTGAGGTTTTCATGGTCGTCCCTTCCCCTCAGTACTAGGAGGTTCAGCTCTGGCTCCACCCATGGCACCAAGGGCGACTGATTTGGCCTCAGATCTGGCTGTTCTGCCTTTTGGGGTCCATTGCCTTTAGAATTCGAGGTGGTGGAGACGGTCCTCTCAGCTCCTTCAAGAGCCTTGACACTGTTGTTTCCTTAGGAGCCTTGACACTCTTGTCCTCTAATTCTGCCCTGGCTCCCTCTCTTTCTGGGCCGGATTCTCCCATCCTGCCCCCTCAGGGGCAACCTGCTGCCAGCTTGCCCTAGGAGGTGCAAATCCAGGAACTCCCTGAAACTTCTGAGTCCGCCCTAGAGTTCCTTTCCAAGGAAACCCATCTGAAGTGTATGTACAAGAGGAGGCACTTAGACTCCCTGCCGGAGTCTCTCACTGATATCAACATGGAGGAGAAGGAGGGCTCCCCCTGATCACCCCAGGAGGGTGTCTCCTTTAGGAACATTATGGAAATCCTTCACCAGCGAGGTGGGTGGTCTAACCTCAAGCCCAATCCTGATGAGTCCGGTATTTCTGGAGGTGTTTGGTAAACCTTCTACCTTTTGGGTGTCCCTCTGCAGATCCTTTAATGGATCTTATTGCCATTAGGGCATGGAAGGAACCAGACACTGTTGAGCTCATCCCCAGGTACCCAGACAAGGTTCTTCTCATCCCATCTGACAAGTCCTGTTGGTCCAAGGGGTCCCCAGTCAATGCCATGTTGGTTGCAGCGGCCACCAAGAAGGAGCTGACTCAGGAGAGCTTCTAGGTCCACCCTCCAGACAGGGAGTCTTGGGTGATGGATCATTTTGGGAAGTGGACCTATGTTTCAGCCATCTTTGTCTTACGTGCGCTGAATTACTTGGCACATATAAAAAGACTGCAGAGGGACCTGGTCAGGGAGGTCACTGAGTCTACCCCAAGGTCCATGTCAGCAGAGGAGAAGGTCTTTCTTCCGTATGGCCACCCTCACTTCTATTTCATATACGTCCATGAGGCTTCTCTCACATGTTACTGAGGGTGCCTCGAGAGCTGCGTGGACTGGCTTTGGCCATTAGGCGACTCATCTGGCTCCGGCTTTGTGCCTTTTTGGGGCCCTTCAAGGCATCTTTCACCAATGTCAACCTTGTTTGGAAAAACGGTTCGTGACACACTAAGCCAGAGCGAGGAGGACAGGACGACCTTGTCTGCCATTGGAATCCACTTTTCCACTCCACAGAGATCCTTTTCAAAGAATAAGCTTGGGGTCAAGAAGCTGTGGTTTTGGATGCGTCAGGGTTCTCCTTGAGATGCTCGGGATACGTCGTCCCCCAGGGGCAGAGGGGGATATGACAGGTGCCGCCCTGGTGGCAGAGAGGGGTCTGAAAAACCAGGGGTCTCTGGATTATTTCCCACACAGACCCTTTCAGCATTCCTATGGGATTGCCTGACAGCTCGTTTCTGGAGGCATTTGGGGGGGCACCTATCTCTGCACCCAACAGCCTGAAGTCCATTACAAATTATCATTGGGTTCTGCAGATCATATCCAGAGGTTACTCTATCGCCTTTCTTCGTTCCTCCCTTTCTACCCAGACTCCACCTGGTCAATGGGAGGAGGCAGCCATAGAAATTGATAGGCTGCTCGAAAATGTCATCCAACCCAACCCCCCCCCCCCGGCCCAGTTTGGATCGGTCATTTATTCCATGTTCCTTTTGGTGCCGAAGAAAAGGGGGGGCATTTCAAACCTGAACCTGTTTCCAAGACAAAGGTTCGTATGATCACCCTTCAGTCCATTCTGCCCTTCCTGCAGATAAATGACTGGATGTGCTCAGTGGACCTCCTGGATGCATACTACCATATCAAGATGGACAGGCGCTCCAAGAGTTTTCTCCACTTCCGGCTGAGAGTCAATTCAGAGTACTCCCGTTTGGGCTCACCACTGCTCCCTGGGTGTTAACCAGAGTAGTGGCGGTAGTGGTGGCTCTTCTGCGGCTGCAGGGATTTCTGGTCTTCCCCTACCTGGACAATTGGCTCTTCTCGCTCCCTCCAGGTATTGGGTAATCCAGACTAGGGATTATCCTTTTCTCATATAGCTCTGTCCCTGGGTATTGCCATAAATCTCAAGAAGTTTCAACTGACACCAGTTCTTTTGTTGGATTTGATAGGTGCTTGACTTGGCACTACACAAGGCAAGGTGTTCCTGTTACCACTCTGTCATCATGTTTAGGACATTCTTCAAGCCTGCTTCCCCGGCAGGCTTAGTTCTTCGCGCGTTGGGGTCCATGGCACCACAATCACCCTTGTTCCAACTGTGCGCCTTCATATGAGGGTCCTGCAGTGTACCTTAGCAGTTCAGTGATCCTTGCTAGAGCTTCCTTTGTCCCATCCTGTTCGACTGTCTCATGTTTGCAGGGATTCCCTTCTTTGGTGGCTTCAATCTCTGGACTTCTTCTTAGGTCAGCATTTTGCTCTTCCCTCTCCCATGACCTCTTTGACCACGAATGCCTCCCTGTTTGGGTGGGAGGGGGGCATTGCATGGCAAGGACAGTCCAAGGCACGTACATGGTCTGCTCTAGAGACCAGTCTGCATGTCAGTGTCCTGGAGATGAGGCCGGTGCTTTTAGTGTTGCAAGCTCTCCATATCTCTCTTCCTCCTGGGACTGTTGCCATACAGACAGACAATGTGTCAGTAGTCTGGTACATCAGCAAATGGGGGGGAACCATGTCCTATCCCCTTTGCGAGGCCATGAGATTGTGGGAGTGGACAATTTCCACTGGCCATTTTCTGGTGGCAACACATATTCTGGGGAAGTCCAACATCCTGGCATACAGGCTCAGCTAGTCAATTTTGATGCCTTACAAGTGGTCTCTGAATCATTCTGTAATGGACAAAATCTTTCTAAAGTGAGGTCAGCCTTGCTGCAGTACGGCGAGTATTTTGCTCTGAGCCCCCCTCTGGGGGGGGGGTGTCCCCAGAGAAGCTGTAGTTTATGCTTCCTATATCCTTCCATTATCCAGGAAGATCTACTTTAGCAAAGGGAAGAGTTATTTTGATCTGGGCTTCTCAGCATGACCTGGATTCCTGTTATTCCCAAGTTCATTCAGAAAGCTTGGCGGTTGGGGAGCTCAGTTATCCTCATTGCCCCTTTCTGGCCTCATCAAGTTTGGTTCCCCACTGTGTGGTCTCATATAGTGTGTCCTCTCTGGACTCTGGATCTGGTCCCAGATCTGTATACACACCCATCAGGGGTTCCTCCCAGGGATCTAGTCAGCCTAAAGCTCACGGCTTAGCTGTGCCAATTTCCATGATAGCCAGGACTCCCAGGCTTTCTTTTCCTGTTAAGAAGATCCTGATTGCGACTCATAAAACTTTTACCAGGAAGATCTACTTTAGCAAAGGAAGAGTTTTTTTGATCTGGGCTTCTCAGCATGACCTGGATCCTTTTTACAGTGCCAGTCTCTGCCATTTTGGATTTTTTGGCAGATATTTTTAATCGTGGAGCTAGTTTCTCTACTGTTACGGTCCAGTTGGTGGCAATTTCCATGTGGGCAAAAATTCGGCTTCCTTAGCTTCATCTAAACTTTGTAAGGCCTTTTTTCTTAGACCTCTGGTTAAAGACTCCACACCCCTTTGGGACTGTATCTTTGTTCTGGAGGCTTTGGTTTCTCCCCCGTTCAAATCAGCTGCCTCGGTTGATTTGCAGTTTTTTTCGTGGAAGACTGTCTTTTTGGTGACAATTACCGCTGCCAAGAGGGTTTCCTGAACTTCAAGCATTATCCATTAAGCCTCTTTGCCTAGTTTTCCATAAAGATAGTGTCCCTGTGGATCAATCTGTATTTCTTGCCAAATGTGGCAAGAAATACAGATTGATCCACAGGGACAATCTGTATTTCTTGCCAAATGTGGCTTCAGCATCCAGTATTATCCAGGTCATTAATTTGGCAGTCTTCTTTCCAGATTTCCAAAATAAAAGGGAGTACAAACTGCACTTACTAGACTTGCACAGGCAGCTGTGTTTCCATCTGCATAGAAACAAAAGCTTGCATAAATTGGATCAGCTTTTTGTGTTTATCTAAACCCTATTTGGGAAAGCCCATCTCTAAAGTTACCATTGCTTGTTGGATTTCAGAGTACATTTCTTTGGCCTCTTGAGCCAAAGGTTTGTCTCCACCAGGACATGTCCGGGTGCATTCCACCAGATCAGTCTATACTTCTGCGACCTTTGGGTCCAGGGGTTTCTCTTTATGGTATCTGTTCTGCTGCGATCTGGGCCTCGTCACATACTTTCATTTCTCATTATAAATTGGATGTTCTTTCCAGAAGCAGGGCATCTTTTGGCTCAGTCTTGCTCTGGAATATCCTTCCATGAGAACTTCCCAGGTGTTGTTGGTAGCTAGGGACTCTGTCCGTCAAGTTGAAGACCAAATGAAAACAACACTTTCAGATAAATAAGATATGTACTTCCCATAATGTTCCATCTGAGCTGTTGCTTTTCATTTGTCTTCAAGCATCCCTTCCTCCATCCTTCTGCCTTATTTTTGGTTGTGTTTTGGACTGCACTGAAGAAACATAGACCCTCTTGTCCTGGCTAACTTTCAGCATGTTGACCTTTAGATGACTGTGCTAGGTTTTATAGGTATGTTGGCCATTCAGGTTGATGCTGTTCTGCAACAAACTCAGTGTGAGGGGAGGAGGGAGAGCGAGGCATTATTTTTAGGGGAGGAGCTTGGACTTTGGATCCAGTGCTGGAGTATACGACCAAGTTGGATCCATGCCGGATCAGAGTCCCATAGGTTGAGGACAAATGAAAAGCAACAACTCAGATGGAATAATATGGTAAGTACATAACTTATTTTTATGGCATGCCAGATGTCACACGTATGGTCCCCATGTAGTGTGGTCTATAAAAGTCACATCCAGATGTACCATCCTCAGAACTTCTTTGCCACCAGTATGAATGCATCTCCAGATCATCAGTCTGAATGCTTAAGTTGTTTTCTGCCAGTTTGAACACATCACTTAGTTCACCACTTCATTTTTGTGTCTTCCTGCTGGTAGAAAGCAGTTGCAGATAAGTACCCCGCAATGGGATCATTTTTTTTATTGCTTTTGTTTTGCTGCTCAGGGGGTTAATGACATCCAGGAAGGGTAAATGCCAGTGCTGGAGACAAATTCCCCATAAAGACAGCTACAATAAGTATCTCTTTTGTCTAGAAATTTCTCGTGACCATACAGCCTGTCCAGTTTGCCAGGCTTTCATTCCTAAAACCCTTAGTAGTAGGCTTTCTTCCCTGTGTTGTATCTCGAGAACCAGCGCCTTAAGCTTCTTGCTAAAGATACAATGGAAGGAACTTCCCGCCCTGAAAGTCAGCAGTTACTGAAGAAGAAGTGAAAAAGTTGAAACAGGATTCTTCTGCTGTCCAGCCTCCATTGGATGTTTCTCCCAAGGTCAGTGAGAACCCAGAGCCTTGCCCAGCCTGGTCGTTGGATTCTTCAGCCGTGACCATTTTTCAGGCTGGAGAAGATCCGATGGCCAGCACGTCCAATGAGGCTATACAGGCATCCGGTTTGGACATTCAGAGGGAACCACAGTTGATTAATTCCAAAGGGCCTAGGGGAGTTCCACAGATTTTAGTGAGGGAAGAAGTTTCTACTACGATTATCAAATGTAGGTCTATTTCAGGGCCTTCTACATTCCATAGGGCGGATATTCCTTTAAAGAAGAAACAAAAGACTAAACATTTGTCTCCTGCTGCTAAGGAGCCACAGAGTGAGTGTCAGGCCTTTACTCAGGGGTTGTTTAATGCATTGATATCTTTAAAACCTCCAAGGCTGTTTCTGTTCCTACTCAAAAGAAGGTCTAGGGAACAGAATTCCTGTGATGTAGTCTCAGATTCTGATGAGGAATCCCTTGCTTATTCTTCTCAAATTTCTTCTCATTTGGTCTATGTTTCAGAGGAAGAGGAGTCTTAATAGCCCTAATACTCCCTTTGAAGAAATTTTCTTTGGGGCTACAATAGAACCAAGACGCTCTCCTTCAAAAAAAGGAAGCCAGTGCGGTGGTCCCTTGCCATAAACAAACTTTACAACAAAAGGAAGAAACAGTTGCAGAAAAGAGGAAAATCCCAGGATGCAAAAAAACTCCCTTACCAGCCTCGGTAAGAAGCTGAGATCCCTTATAAAATCCTCCAAAGCTAGTTACGAAAATAAAATTGCCAAAGATTCCAAAGACCCCCCCACAAGGCATTCTGTAGCTATGTCAAGAATTTAAATGGCAATGCTCAGATCTGCTCTGAGCTACAACAGAATGGCATTAAATATACTGATCCCAAGGATATTGCCAATATCCTGGCAGATCGATTCAGTGCAAACTTCACCCCCCCACCCCCTAAAGGGCCCATCTTAATATCGAAAGATTGCCAAATTCTGGTAATAATGTCCACACAGGTAAAAATCGCACTCCAAAGCTAAGAATACAGCTTCCATGGGACCAGACAACATCCCAGGCTGTGTATAACATGAATTACAAAATGAACTGGCACCTCACCTAAGTGTCATGTTAAATCATAGCCTCACCTCGGGCTTTGTGCCCACTGAGTGGCACACAGCTACAATTATGCCACTCCACAAGGGGGGAATCCACCTTGGATCTTGGGAACTACCACCGCAAGGTGGGTTCATGAAGGGCTGATATCGTCTCCTGAACCTGATTGACTTCTTCGAATCAGTCTCCTGAGCCATGAACAAGGGTAAGGTGGTCCACACAACCTATCTGGACCTCGCCAAGGCCTTCGACACCATCCCCCACTTGGAATCATAGATAAACTTACTAAGCTGGGCATTAATCCATGCGTCACGCGATGTGGGTTGCCAACTGGCTTATTGACTGAACCCACACTGTAAAAGTAGCCAACTCCAAATCTAGCTCCAGACAAGTGGAGTACCTCTGGGTTCAGTCCTGGGACCGCTCTTGTTTGGCATCTACTTTTCTGAAGTACAGGCCAACACAGAAGGCCTTTGGCTACCGAAGTTCACAGGTGACTGCAAACTAGAAGCCGTAGTAGAGTCCCCAAATGTTGTCATTTGTATTTGTAAAGTTTAGGAAGAATACTGGAAGGTTAATGGCTTGGTTAATGTTGGATTCTGGCACCACTGTAAAAGTTGCCGACTCCAAATCCAGCCCCAGGGTACAGTCCTGGGACCACTCTTATTTGGCATCTACTTCTTTGATGTACAGGCTAACACTAAGGGACTCTGGCTAACAAAGTTCGCAGATGACTTGCAAACTGGGAGCCATTATTGAATCCCCAAATTATGTGGATATTCTACAAAAGGGCCTTACAGAAACAGATGCTTGGTGCCAGAGCCATGGGCTTAAGCTCAATGCCAAAAAATTTATAGTTATACCCTTTGGGGAAAAAACATGTACCCGTGAATTACCACATAGGTGGCAGTACACTAAACACTGAAAGTGTAATAAGAGACTTAGAGACACATGTGGACAGTGGTCTCACCTTCGATAACCACATCAGCATAGAAGTCAGGAAATCTTTCTATGTGGCACACCTCATCACTAGGGGCTTTTCATCCAGAAAAAAGGTCATTGTCCCACTGTACTCATCCCTCATTAGACCCATCATAGAATACAACGCCCCATTTGGTATGTACCTCTCAAGACTTCTGCAACAACTGGAAAGGCCGCAGAAATACCTCACTAAAAGAATCACAGGCCTAAAGCAGATGCCCTATGCTGATAGAGTATAGGTGGAGTTTTGTTTTTAGACTATCGCATATCGTCTACTCAGAGGCGATCTCTGCTTGACATACAAGGTCATGTCAAACCCAGAGCTGTTGGACATGCTACACTTAAAGAAATCCCAATCCCTCAGAGACGCATACTCCAGGGATCTAAACCTTGTCATCCCAATGAACAAAACATGCTGGAGGGATAGGTTCCTGACCCAGAGACTCCTCAGACTCTGGAATAGACTGCCCATACATGTCAAGCAAGAGTGCCTCTTTGGTCCTCTTCAGAAGGAACCTTGATGATTGGATGGGAGATAGGAAATTCACCCCCAGGATCACGTCAGTCACCCTGCTAGACAAGGGTCCAGGGAAGTAAATACTGTGGGGAAAAAATAGCCAGGGAATTGTTATGGCTAGGCTTGTATAGGCCCTAGGGCAGATAGCCTAGTACCAACCTATGAAAATAATCACCAGGATGATGGAATTTTTTAAATGGGATTGTGCTCAGGTCTCTGATATTTATAAATGTTATTATGAGTTGCTGCAGATGGAATCCCGTAAACCTTCTGCTATTCCTCCTGTTTTTGCTACTTTATTGGATGCCTTTTTCAGTGCGACTAAAGTTCCTGATTCTCTTCCTCCTGCCCACAAAAAGCTTGATAGTTTTTATAGGGTGCCTGAGGACTGTAACTTCCTGTACAAGTTTCCTGCTGCTGACCCCTCAGTTGTACTCAGTCCAACAATGAGCAGTTAGCAAATTGTAAGAACTGAATAGTTCAAAATAAACATACATAAAAAAAACATACATTATATTATATTAAACAATTGAGTATATCTCAGAGCCTTGTCATATTTACTTATCATCTCATGGTGCTTTAGGAAAATCTCGTACTGAACTTTCAGGCAGTATATATCAAAAAGCCATTTCAGACTTGGTAAGTGTGACTTTAGATATTTTCATAAAATAAACATTGTGTCTATTTAAAAAAATTTGACATTTCAGGATGTGAGCGTAACTTACAAAAATGAGATCCACAATGGTGGAAATAAGCACACTGACTTAAGCAACCATTAATTGCACTTTATAATTGTTACATCCTTGATACCCAAATTTAAAATATAGACATTGTGAAATGTTAAATCTTATGTGAAATGGGAAGTATTTTGGCACATATATTCTGTTAATCCCGAATGGCATCCTGAGGTGTCTTACATTAGTTTTATTAACAGTACTTTTCAATACTAAATATATGTGTGCAAAGATTCATTTCTTATGACAAATGTTGAAAGTATATGAAATGCCTACAATATGTCTGAGTATATAGATAGGTCATCTACACCATGGTCATAATGTTGTGAGGAAAATGTACCTAACTAATGTGGAATTTAGAACAGTTAGTGGGAGATCTCTTTACTCTTCTACTTTTCAAAATGGCTTTATTTGGATTTTCCTGGTGGTTTATCGGACCTTAATCTTATGATCCATCTTGTTTCTTGTTCTAAAGTTCTGTTAATTAGGTCACCACCTCTGAATCCTTCATACACACATTGAATGGCACAGAACTTAAAGGAATGACTGGTACCAGTTGAACTTTTATGTCTAGCCAATGCCACTGCAATACCCCTCAGTTGTGTCTGACAGGCTTTCTTCACTCTTCCTTCAACTAAGTTGCTGCCTTCTGATAAAGATAGCTGAACCATGGAAAGACTATGGCTCTTAATTATCAGACCCATATGTCCATGTATGTGTTGGCTCTTGTTTCTCAGGCTTGCCATCTGATCTCTGATCTTCCAGACTCACAGGGTAAGACTTCTGCTCTTTCTTTGTTAGGTGGTACTTCTCAAGTGGTTCATCATTCCATTAAGTGCAGTTATGATGCAGCAGATGCATCTTCTAGGGCTGCTGCCTTTGGTTCTGTGATGAGAAAGTATTCTTGGTGTGGACTTCAACCTTTACCTGATATTAAAGCTAAGTTGATGGATGCTCCTCTTAATAATAAGCTTTTGTTTGGGGAAGCTGCTGCTGATCTTTTTAAATTCTTTCAAGACAAAGGGAAGGCCTTACAGGATCTTAAACGTGTTTGTCTCTCCTGTTCCTAAATTCCAAAGAAACTACCCTAACAAGCCTGCCTTTGTTTACAGGCAATCTTGTCCTTCTAAGGGTAAAAAGAGTGGCAACAAGCCCTGTCCTACTAAGGCTACTCAAACTTTAGGAATTCAGAAGTCTTCCTTTCCTGATAAACCAGGTGCTGTGCAATTATCCATCTCTTCCCAGCCAAATTCCTCTTTCTCTTCACCTTTCTCTTCCTGTTTGGCTTCAGATCACTCAGGATTCTTGGGTCGTGTCCATCATTCACCAGGGATATTTCATGGTATGGAAATCCCTTCCTTCTTTTATGGGTATTCCACAGCCTCCTTGGGAACAACTTCCCTTGTTTCCAGAGGTGCTTCAAGACCTTTTGTCTCAGGGTACTACTCAAGAGGTACCTGTTTTCCAAAGAGAAAGGGGTTTTTACACAAGAGTGTTTCTGGTGCCTAGAAAAGAGGGCTCTTGGGAGACGCATTGTAGACCTCCCTCATCTAAACATTCCAAAGGTACCCTCCTTTTGAATGTTGTCCCTGCAGACTTTATTTCCTGTCTTATTCCCTCAGGCCTGTACGATATCTGTAGATGTTCATCGTGTTTCACTGTTGCAGTCATTACTCTTGGGTTATCCTGCTGGCAGTCTACCCACAGTCGGCCTGAATTCCAAAGTCCTGGTCCAGCGTCTGTTGCTGTCGCCTCTTCCCTGACGTCAGTGCGCCAGGGGTATAAAAGATGCAGCCGATGCCATTTTCTTCAGTCTTTCTTGCCGCGCGGTGCCCGAAGCAGAAGCAGTTCGCAAGTGCCGGTCGGCCAACTCCTGAGATTTTCGTGTTCTAATTTCAGATCCGAAGTCTTCATTTAAAGCTAAGTACCCTGTTGGGGAAACTTTTTTCTTGCTCCAGACCGATGTCGGAAAAAGTTAATAATTGCATTTCTTGTGGGAAGCAAATACCTTTTAAGGACTTCCATTCTTATTGTATTCCTTGCCTAGGCCCTGATCACGACGTAGCTAATTGCAGATTTTGTGCAAGATTTAACCAACGCACTATTAAGTGTCGGTACGATTTTGCATTTCATTACTTTGGCCGAAGATTTAATTACACCATGTCGTTGGATAGCCATCTGACTACCGCAATTCATAAGAAACACAAGGAAAAGGACAGGCATCCGAGGTCCACAACTGACGACGAGGCTTCTTCTAAGCCGGTTCTCAGTGAGGCACTTTCGCAGCCCCTGACGCCCGCTACCTCAGAGCCACAGGCCGCTTCCGACTCCCACGTGGAGCAGACTAGGCCTCTGGAAACTCAAGGTATTGGACACTTGGAAAATATTCCCTCAGATGGGTCCAGAGCCGCTGAGCAGGCATCGGCTTCTGAGGGTGTTTTCAGGCCTACACAGTTGTATATAAAACCGACTACAGCTCCAAAGGCAAAGACTAAAGCACCACTGAAGACAAAGAAACAAGTGCAGCAAGCTCATGGACAGGCCTCCATGCCTAAAAAACAGATGCTCAAAATGGCCGAAGACCTAATTACTTTGATCAGGGGTTCCCATCCCCCTCCTGAGAAGAGGCCTAGGCAAGAGAGAATATGAATCTTCAGATCAGGTTTCCATTTCCTGTGGTTCCTCTTCTGACCAAGAATACTCTCTCCCTCCCTATGAGGATTCCGATGCTGAAGAATCTATCCATTCAGCCTCCCCTCCTGAGGATTTTTCTTTTGGGGAAACCCTGCATACCATGAGGGAGCACTTCCACTGGGAGAGCCAAGACTACTCAGAATCTAAGAAAAGGCGTAGAGATTTTCTTTTACTACCTCAGCACAGGCCTCTTGCTGTCCCTCCTGTTGTAGACATTGTAGATGATGTATTTTCAGAGTCTCCTGTATCCTGACTCTTTACCCCCTGCACCTGTTAAGCCAGACAGATACTACAGGGTTCCAGATTCACATAAATTTCTTTATAAAAACCCTGCTGCTGACCCAGAAACTATTTCTCAGGGTCCTAAAGAGGTCAAGGCTTCCAGTGCAAAAAAAACTATCCCCCCTGTTAGGGATTCAAGGGTGCTGGACAGATGGGGGGGGGGGAGGCTTACACTTCTGCTACCTTGGCTGTGAAGGCTTTAAATTGTCAATTTTATATGCTTAAATATCAGCAATACTTATTGTCACTGCTTAAACAGAAAATGTTAACAAATTCTGATTGTGCAGAAAACAAAGAAATGCAGGATTTATTGCATGCAACTGAACAAGTGGGAAAGCATACTTTGCAATGTGGTTTTGATTCTCTGGAGTCCTCTTGCAGGGCCGCTGTTACGGGTTCTGTCATCAGGCGACATGCTTGGTTAAAGGAACAGAATCTGCCTGATCACGTTAAAGCAAAATTATTAGGTGCTCCATTACAGCATGATACTTTGTTTGGTGTTAAGGCAGAAGAGGTGTTGAAGAAAATGGAGGACAAAGCAAAATCTATGCAGACAGTTAAGGATTTCTTACAGGTGCAGCCACCCAGATTTAGCAGGAACTGGCCTACAAAGACTTGGTCTTTTCCAGTGTCATACAGGCCACAAAGAGGTAGATACAGATGCCCCAGAGGCAGATCCCAGCCCCAAGGCTCATACAGGCCTAAACAATGGGGTGCATCTACCTCCAAAAGCGGAGAAGACAAAGCACAGCCATACAGGAAACAGTCCCAATGATTCTGGCAGAACCAAGCACTTATCTTTTTGGCAGCCCCCTTAGGGGGAAAACTAGCACTTTTTTCACAAAATTGGCACATTATCACCCAGGACAAATAGTTCTTGAACATAGTGTCTCAGGGCTACAGGTTCCACTTTCACACCCTGCCAAGGGCAAAAGGTATGCCAGACCTGCAATGGGCAGAGGCACAAAAGCAAGTTTCATCCTTCATGGACATGAGGGCCATTCAACCCAAGAGTAATGACTGCAACAGTGAATACACTCGAACATCTACATTTATGGTAGGTACACAACTGTACTATGTCAAGGTTGCTTATCTTCACATTCTAATCTGTCCTCTTTTTAGGAAGTTTTTACATTTTTCTGTTGCTTCATGGCATCTTCATTTCTCTGCTTTTCCCTTTGGTCTTTCTGCGGCCCCAAGGGTGTTCACCAAATGCCTCGCTCCTGTCATTGATTATTGCAGGCTTCAGGTGATCCAAGTATTTCCTTACTTAGCCTTCTGATTCAGGCCTCCTCTCCAGAAGTCCTGTTGATAAACCTTCAGTTTGTAGTTTCTCTTCTTCTTAGCCTAGGGTTCACAATAAATTACACAAAGTCTTCTCTGAAAGCTTCTCAAAATCAAGTCTTTCTAAGGTGCAGGATTCAAACGGTGCCTATATTGGCATCCCTGCCTCATCCAAAGGCATTAACTTTCACATTTCCTTTTTTCAAACTTTGATTCCTCTGGTATCTGTTACAGCCATGGAGTTTCTGAGTTTTGTGGTTCATGGTGTCCACCATTCCTGTGCTTCCCCTGCCAAAGTCCACAAGAGGAAGTTTCAGTGGTATCTGAAATCAGTGTGGCTTCAACATGCACACCTTCCAGAATTTATAATTGGTCTTCTACCTTATCTAAAGATGGAACTTCATTGGTGGATTCAGCAATTTTTTGTAAACCCAGAGCTACCTATTCACCCTCCTCCCCTCTCTCAGGAACTCTTCACAGATGCTTCAGACTTGGGATGGGGGCAATATTTGGCTACCTAAAAGTACAGGGTGGTCACCTTGTCAGCAGAAGGAGCACATCAGTGTCCAAGAGATGATAGCCCTTCTGCTGACTCTTCACACCTTTCATACTCTCAATCTGTCCAGGTTTTCCAAAGGTATTCACAGACAGTACTACAGTGATGTGGTATATAAATACAGGAAGGTGCAAGATCTTGCCTCTTTTGCAGGTTGGCTTTCCGTGTTTGGCATTTGGCTGCCGTTATCAAGTGCTTCTTTAGGCAGTGTACATCAATTCAAGTCAGAACATAGTGGCCAACAATCTGAGCAGGTCCTTAACTCATTCCCACGAATGGATGCTTCACAGGGATGTGATTCTGCTCATCTTCCACCAGTGGGGTATTCCTCAAGTTGATCTCTTTGCCTTGTTTCTGAACAGACTACTTCCTTGGTTTAGTGCCAGAGTCCCAGGTTCTCTGGTGTGGAAAGGGGATGTTTCTTTATGCTTTCCCTCCCCTTCCTTTCATTTCAAAGGTCCTGTGCAAAATCCATCAGGACAATTCCAAAATCATGTTGGTGACTCCCTTTTGACCGTGACAGATTTGGTTCCCTCTTCTAATGTATCTAGCCAAGGGCAGTCATCACAAGTTACCTCACAGGGTGGACCTACTCACACAAGACAAGAGATCTCTCATCCATCCCCACCTGTCCACTCTTCAACTGACACTGTGGGTGATAGGATTTTGACTCCTCACAGACACCATTTTTCTGAGGATGTGCCGAGGGTTCTGCAGGTGGCCAGCAAACCCACTACTAGGAAATCCTACGTATCCAAATGGAAGAAGTTTTCTGTTTCGTGTCGATCTCGTAACCTGGACCCACGTACTGTGGATGTTCCTTTAGTTCTCTCTTATTTGTGTGGGTTGCTCAATACTAGTTTGGCTTATTTTTCTATCAAGACCCACTTAGCTATCTCTGCTTGTCTGCCTTTGTCTCCCCCTTTAGCTTTTACATTTGAGGCTAAACAGTTCTTTAAAGGCATCCTTTTCATTAGCATTCACAGGAAGGCTGTTCTTCCTTCCTAGGATCTTAATTTTGTTTTGTAGAAGCTGACTCAGCCTCTTTTTTAGTTTGCTGCTTCAGCTTTCTTGCAACATTGTTCTTGGAAGGCAGTTCTTTTGTTAGCCATTACATCTGCCAGATGGATGTCTGAATTGCAAGCCCTTACAGCTTGCCTTCCTTTCTTGGTGTTTCACAAGTGCAGGGGATGCCCTTGCATACAAAACCTCTTTTAAACCCAAGGTATTTAATGGGTTCTCACTTAATCAGTCTTATTAATTTGCCTACATGTTCCCCCTCTCCGCAATCTGCCAGTGAGAGGGTGCTACATAACTTGGATGTGCAGAGACAACTCGGATATTATTTGGATAAGACTAAGTGTATTAGAAAATTTGATCAGTTGTTTGTTTCTTTTCATCATAGGGCCCCGGGACTAGCTGTATCCCAGGAAACTATTTCTTCTTGGATTTCAATGGCTATTTCCTTTTGTTATTCTTCTCATGGTAAGAGCCTTCCTTCTTCTCAAAAAGGCTCATTCTACTAGAGCTGTGGCTTCTCGTGCTTTTTTTCAAGGGGTTGGATACTACCTCCATTTTAGAAGCAGCTACCTAGACTTCTGTGCATATTTTACCAAACAGTACAAATTAGATAGTGTCTCTGAGCTAGAGCTAGTTGTGCTAGGGCCATTTTTCATGGTTTTATAAAGGGCTCTACTGCTCCTTCCTCCTCCCAAGTTTCTTCTTAAGCTTTAGAACTCTCCCATACATAAGGAATACTGCAACAGTGAATGTAGGGACATAGAACATTTGTATAAAATCTTACCATAACAATAGATGTCTTTGCCTTAACTGTGGCAGTATTCAGTTCCTCCCTCCTTCCCCCAGTCCTTTCCTTCCTAGATTTGCTGGTTACCTCCAGGGGTTCCTTAGACTGGTGTTCTTACTGGGGCAATCTGGTCTGTGGATGGTGCTGTCCCTGCATTGTGTGGGCCATAAAAGTGATGTTCAGTGTGCCATAAAGCTTTAGTAGGCTTTGGTATACTGGCCAATGTCGGGCTTTCACAGCAGGGAAAACCCATACATAAGGAATACTGCAACAGTGAAGGTATGAACATCTACTGTTATGGTAAGATTTTACACAACTGTACTACCTTGTGGTAAACTTGGGAATGGGAGCCAGTAGGCCTAGGTTGTGGTTGGGAATTCACTGCTTTTTTAGGACTGGCCTTAGGTTTAGGTTTGATGGCAACATCCAATGAAGAGTGGGCACCCAGCTCCCATGGAAGAAAAGTAGCTGCAATGTCCTGGAGCTGCGAGAAAATTTCATTGGTTTTAGTGAGGTTTTCGGAACCTGAGGCCTGAAAACCAGACCTGGACCAAATCAACAAACTGAATCCCACTGCTTGAAAGGATGTTGAGGGGCCAGAGGGCATATTGGACTCCGAATGGGTCTCAGTAGAGGCCTGTGCCATCACCTCAGCCGCAGAAGGGGGCTGCGAATGCTCCTCACCTTCTTCAGTGTTAATAAGCCTGGGGGACTAGCTGTCAGCGAGCATATGACATCCAAGGCCCTCAGTCTGGGTCATTTTTCCTTCTCCCTTTTCTGCTTAGGGATATCAACTTCAGATTGACTGGTGGACCCCATAGGATGCAAATGGCCTAATGACTTACTAAGGTGTCTAGCCAAAATTTCGTCCCTATACCTAATGGTCCTACTATTAAACTGGGCGGAAAAATCACAGTTGGCAACATTGTGATCTGGGCCCAAGCAAGTAGCACAGAAGGAATGGAATTCACAGGGTGGAATCTGTTTACTACACAGACACAATTATTAGTTTTCTCTGACATTAGTGAAAAAATGCAAAAAAAGGTTCCCCAATGGGCTACTTAGTACTTTGCTTTCCAGAGTCTTCTTTTTCTGGTGTAGACTGACCGATGCACTGACTGGAACTCTGCTTCTGGCTCTGACAGCAAGAAAGAACTGATGTCATGATGCTGGCCAACTCCCCTTATACCCGAGTGTACTGACGTTGCTTAGGTCGTTTGACGGCTGTTGGAGGAGGGAGATTTTTCTCTGATAGTTGGGCCGGCAAAGGGTTTCCATGGCGAGAAATTCTAGAAGTCAGGACTGCAACAGTGAAACACAAAGAATGTTATTGTGGGTGAGGACTTGCAAGTTCCAACTGTATGAAAAAATAAACTGCAGTTCAAACAAACAGCAGTGAATTTGAAAACGTACTGTTGTATTGCTAAAACATTTTTGGAGGGGAATGTTTTTCACCATCCCCAACATGGCCACTGCCCTACTCAAAGCCATGATACATTATGTACTCTGAGACTGCTGCATCTCTGACCAGCAGGAATAGTTGAGGCACAGCAACATCGAACTTAGCATGTATGTGTGTGTCAGTTCTGCTGTTTGAGGATAGTAGCTGTGGTCTCTGGAGTTTCAGAAAGCAGCTCTAGAAGGTAGGGCTGTGTGATCTCTTAAAGTGTACTTATCAAGATTTTGGCAATTTTATTGTCAGCCTTGCAGGAGAAGGATCTCCATGCGTGACTGTGCCTTGCTATGACTGGGTTCTAATAGCTCTATCAAGAGACTCTCTAACATTTTGGGCTGGCTGCTCCCATGACTGTAGTCTTCGGGGTTCTACATAGTTTGAGGGAAGTAATCCAGCCCGACTCCTTGGTGTAGAGGTGTGAATGCCGACCACACCCCAGATCACCTGAGATTAATCAGTGTTTCAGACACTGGGGATCATCATGGGGAAGAGTGGGAGTGAATAGCTGATCTTAGTCTGCCTATCCTCGAGGGACAGAAGCAGTGCATTTATGACACCTACTGGAGAAGAGGTGCATGGCATGTGGTAATATGGGCTCTGGATATACACTTTGTTTGTCCATGCTATGATAATGGGGTAGACTTAATGGGGTAAGGGCAGAAATGTGCATATCCCAAGAAAGAAGTCATAGTAGGCCCTTCTGTGTATGAGTCTGTAGGTCAGCCACTGGTGGGGGGGTTGGGGCTAATGGACTCCTGTGATTTGCTGCTGCCCCATGGGGGAATGAATAGGCCAATTCATTGCAGGAGGACTGATGACTGGCAGCAAGTGGAGAGGATGTTAATAGAAAAAAAAAAAAAAATTAGAATTTTTCAACAATTCCATATTGAAGGATTTTCTTCATTGCAGCAGAGTTGAGCCTTTTAATTACTGGTAATTTGTGCTACTGTTTAGAGTAAAAAACATATATATATATATATATATATATATATATATATATAGTAGATTGGGAAAGGATGCAGTAGATGGCCAAGATTCACTTCCTGCCTCTCTCCCCATTTTTCTGAGCATGATATCAGCCATGGTTGTTGCAATGCCTTTCTGCATGTGTCAGTAGTGTTGAATTGGACTTGGATTGTTCTGTATACATACATTCCTTAGTGCCATGCACTCTCATGCATACAGAACATACACACACACGCACACATGTTTTGCAGCATAGTGTCCTTTTGTGCTTTCAGATGTTTGTGTTAAGTGGGAGTTAGTCTGTTTCTGTACAGTGCTGTGTATGCTTTTCTTTTGTATGGGGTGTCCGTGTCCTTTTATGATGTCTAGCACAGGCTCAAGGATTTTTTTTGTGGTTTAGGGAGCCTCACTGTGAGCGTTTGAGGAACTTTTTTGTTGGAATGTACTAGAAGGACTGGATCTCCTGGGGCTGATTGCAAAACTCCAGCTGGATACATTATGCAGTTAGCTATATTATCAATCTTAAGAGACAGCTAAGTATTACAAGCAGACCCTCAAAGATTTAAAATTAGCAAATGAGAGAGACCATACTCACTGGTCAGAACATGAATAAAATTGTTTTACCGTATGCATTCTTTGTTGTTGAAGAATCAGTTTGTGTTATTTGGGGGGGGGGGGTTGGGTGATGTTTATTTTCTCTGAATTTCCTATGTAAGAGAGATAGCAAGATACCAATCGGTGAGAAAAAATTAATGCTTTCTTTTTCACTTTGAGGTCTGACACCATGCTGACAGTTTTTGTGGCCTAAAAGAATCTCTGCCATATTTAAAGATGAAGGGTCACACTTCAATTTTTAACACTGCCTATTGTGTATATATGTCAGCCAAAGTGAGAAGAGCATGATCTGATGATGTCCTCTTCATTCCTTCTCAAGACTGGGTCTTGGATCCTGCTCAGCCACATTTTCCAGATTTGGATCCAACTGTTGACCTCCTGAGGGTGGGCCTATCTACATCCTGGATGACCCCCCACCCCCACCCGGCAGATGACTTTGTTGATCTGTTTTTCTGCTGGCAATGGAAGGAGCCAGATACCATTGATCCCATTCTGAAATGCCTCTATAGGTTCCTGGTCCCACCATCTGACAAGAAACACTGGAGTAAGGGCCCTATAGTTGATGCCATTGTGGTGGCAGCAGCCACTAAGAAAGAACGGTCAGGGGAGATTACCAATGTCCATCTGCCTAACAAGAAGTGTAGAGCATTGGACAGGTTCAGAAAGTGCATTTACACCTCAGCCACTTTCCTGCTGCAGTTGATAAATTATCTAGCTCATTTTACCCGGCTTCAGAGAGAGCTGATCAAGTAGCTCTCAGCCTCTCTGTCTGAGTCCATGCCTGCAGGGGATCTTAAGAACTTTTCTCCCAAGCTGCCCAGTTTGTCATCCATTGCTAACTTCTCGATGAGGCCGATCTCCCATATACAAGTAACTACCACATGGCCTGCTAGTTCAGGCATATCCCTAAGGAGACACACTTGGATGAGACTGTGTGATTTTGTAGAACCCTTTAAGGCATCCTTTTTTAATTCCCCTTTTGATGGCTCATCGCTGTTTGGTTTTCAGTTAGAGATGCACCCACCTGCAATGAAAAGGACAGGAAGACCCTTTTCTGCTGTGGGAATCAAGTTTTCTACACATTGGAGGTCCTTTTTGAGGAACTAGTGTGCAGGCAAGAAAATATGGTCCCATAAATCCCAAGGGCCTTTCCAGGACCCGCACAGGGAACCCTCCTCTGGAGGCTGAGAAAGAATGTTTAATGGTCAACATCATCCGAGAGGCAGAGAGGGGTCCGCAGAGCCAGGGTTTCACAGACACGTTCCCTGACGAGCCCCATCAGCGCTGCTGAAGTGCTCTCTGACTGTCCATTTCTGGAGGCAGTCGGAGGTTGACTTTCCTTGCCTCCATAAGCATGGACGCATTTGACAAACAATTCATGGGTGCTAAATGTAATACCCAGAGGCTACTACATTCCCTTTTTCCTCAACCCTCCAAACACCAGCAAGAAACTCCTTGATGTGCCACCCAGTCAGAGGGAGCAGGCAGCCCAAGAAATTCAAAAATTGCTGCAAACAAGAGTCATCCAAAAGGTCCTGACCAAACAAAGAGGATTCAGAACTCCCACTTCTTTTTGGTGCCGAAAAAGACAGGAACCTAAGACTAGTACTGGATCTAAGCAATTTGAACCTTAATGTAAAGTAGTCGAGGTTTCGAATGGTTACGGTTCAGTCCATTCTGTCCCTATTGCTTAAGGATGGTTAAGTGTGCTCAATAGATCTCAAGGATGTGTACTATCGTATCAAAACAGACAGGTACTCCAGGAGATAAACGTGCTTTCGGTTAGGAGCCAATCACTTTCAGTTCACAGTACTGCCATTTGGGCTTGCCATAGCCCCCCTGGGTGTTTCTCAAATCCATGGCAGTAGCAGCAGCTCACACAAGACTCAAAGGATTCCAGATGTTTCCATACTTAGAGGATTGGTTCCTCACCACCCCCATGAGGCATCAACTTCTCCAAGCCAGAGATAATCTGATTCAAATCTCACACTCCCTGAGCATCACTATAAATTGAAACAAGTCCAGTCTGACTCCTGTGTACAACTTAGAATTCATAGGGACAAAGTTAAACATGAGGGAATCAAATAGCTTCTCTTTCCCCCTCACCGCATTACAGTACCGAGGAATAGAGTCCAAGAACTTTTATCCCACCCTTCCCCTCCTTGCACGTCTAGTCTTACAAGCTCTTGGGTCAATGTCAGCAGTGATAGTGTTAGTTCTTTGGGCAAGGTTGTTTATGCGAATCCTTCAATGGACATTAGCAGTACAGTGGTCTATACTCTACCAAACTCTCTCTGTTCCCCTCAGACTGACACCATTCTGCAAACGTCATATTTGTTGGTGGATTCAATAAGATGACTTCTGTTTAGGCAAACCCTACTCTATTCCCCCTCCAATTGCCACAGTAGCCACGGATGCTTCCCAGTTGGGGTTGGGGTGGAGGCATTACAATGGAAAGATGGTCCGAGGCATGTGGTCCCCTCTGGAGACCAGGACGCATATCAGTATCCTTGAGATGAGAGAAGGTCTTCTAATGTTGCAAGCCTTTCAGGATGCTCTCCCTCTGGGGACCTTGGCAATTCACACCGGCAACATGTCTTGAAGTCTGGTATATCAACAAACAAGGAGGAACCTGTTCATACCTTTTGTGCAGAGAGGCCATGAGGGTGTGGGAGTGGGCGATATTTTCGGACTGCCTTCTTGTTGCAAGTCACATTCCTGGGAAACCAACGAGCAGGAGGACAGACTCGGCACATCTATCCTCGTTTCACACAAGCGGTGTCTCAGTCCGTCATTGGCGAACATGATCTTCAACTGTTAGGGTCAGTCTTGCTGTGACCTTTTGCCTCTCCCTTCAACAAGTGCAGCGGGTTCTTCGCTCTAATTCCCCCTACTGTGCTGTGGTGCACGATTGTCCACCAGGTCTCTTTAATGCCTATCCCCCTCTTCCTCTGATCCCGAAGTTTCTTCAGAAGGTAAGAAGGCTGAAGAACTTAGTCATCCTCATTGCCTCCTCCTGGCCTCGGCAGATATGGTTCCCCTTCCTCTGATCTCATCTAAAATATCCTCCGTGGATACTGGAGCCAAGACGGGACCTCCTTTCTCACCAGTTAGTATTACAGCTCTCCAGTCTTCATGCTGTCAAGTTGACCACATGGTTTCATCACATCCAACCATAACAAGACAGTCCAGGCTTGCTTTCCTGGTTCATAACATCTTAGCCTCACAAAAGGTTTCAACTAAGAAAGTTGGTAACAGTAAATGGAAAAGGTTCATTGTTCGGGTCAGCACCCATCTCAGATATTTTGCTTTTTCTTAGTGCCCTGTTTAAGGAAGTTACAAGTTTCTCTACCATCAAACTTCAGCTGGCTGCAGTTTCTTATTTTCATACAGCTAACCAGTCTTGTTCCTTGTCTACTTTTAGATTGTGGAAAGTGTTTATGAAAGGCATCTTCTTGCTGAGATCCCCCACTAAAGATCCCTCCCCACCTCGGGACCTCACTGTAGTGCTGCAGAGTTTGACTCAGACGTTTCGAGCCAGCAGCCAGTTGTGACATGAAGTTTTTGTCATGGAAGACCATCTTTTTAGTTGCCATTACTTCAGCAAAAAGAATTTCTGAGTTACAGGTGTTATCTTCCAAATCTCCATACATACTCTTTCATAAAGACAGGGTTTCACTGCACACCAGTCCTTCCTTGATGCCTAAAGCAGCCATGGAAAGCAGCATTAACCAATCTATTCTCTTACTGTATTTTCCCTCCAGTTTTTCCAACAGTTTTCCAACATTCTGCATCTCCTTGATGTTCATAGCCAATTGCCTTTTTATATATGCATAGAATAAAGCAGCAGAGGAAGTCTGACCAATTGTTTATACTGTTTTCTGCTAACAAATTAGCTCAAGCAGTGTAAAAAAATCACAGTTGGCAAATGGATCCCCTGACTGTATCAACTTCATTTACTCTCAGAGAGGCTTAGAATTATCTCAGCCTCCAAGAGTGCATTCTACTAGATCTCTGGCTGTTTTTTTTTACCATTTCTTCCATGATTTCCATTAATGATATTTGTGTAGCAACCACCTGGTCAATTACACTTTTATTGTGTACTACAGATTGGATACTGTATCTAGAAGCAGGGCTTCCTTTGGCTGTATTGTACTCCAGTACATCCTTCTGCGAGGGCCACCCAGGAACCATGTAGCTGGGAACTCTGACCCAGTCATGAGGAATGAAGCGGACATCATCAGATTAGAAAGTTATGTCTTACAATAACTTAGCATCTGTGTTGTCCATCTTCATTCCTCCTCACTTTCCCACCCAACCATCCCCCTGCCTTGTTCTTCTAGAGGATCTAAGGAAGATTGTGGGACACTTATGTCCCATGTCTGAGCCTCAGTTGCCTTTTTCTCTATCCTGTCCTTGTTATTTATGGATAGTGAATCAGCAAACTCAATCTGATGTGCTGGGGTGGATGTAATGCATTATGGTTAAGGGAGGAGTTTGAGAGTCGGATCCAAGTCTGGAAAATGTGGCCGAGTCGGATCTGAGACCTAATCGTGAGGAGGAATGAAGATGGACAGCACAGATTGCAAGTTATGGTAAGACATA